>NC_137044.1:4122676-4552676 GCF_032717465.1 Coenobita brevimanus
CCAAAGCTGAATTAAATCGTCTGGCGGTAGCGAAATTAAATACAAAAAAAAACCGTGGTAAATGAAGTAAGTTAAAGCCCATAAGAGTTACGTGTGTTACATGTAGATATTCACAGGTATGGAAGAGGTGCTGTATATCACACCGAATGAGATCCGCTACAGAACCGGACCTTGTCGGTGGGAGAGTGATAGTCAGAACTCACCTTACCACATGCTGGCAGTGTACGAATCACCAAGGGTGTTTGTAGTGAGAGCGGTGTGTGCCGAACTCATTTTTGTATTTCTTAGGCTTTTGTATGAATTGGCAGGTTTGAGCAGTTGTTTGCATGTAAAAGAACAGTTATATTAATACCAGAATCCACATACAACATACAGTCGGCATAACAAGTCCTATCGCCTTCCGTGTTTATTCCTCCATGCACCTTGAAAATCAGTGAGGTTAATCCACAGCAGCCGACATTGGTTACTTTTTATGACCATATATCAGTGTCAAAGGCATCATTTCCAACACACTAATTTCTAAAGTCCGTGGAGAAACAAGCAGGAGAGGCGGCAGGACTTGTAATACCGACTGTACCGTATGCCACCACTGGATTCCAACCCGGACTCATGGCGCATGCAGATAGGAATGTGAGCGTTGTATGTACGAAGCTATCATGGCTCCAAGAGGTATATGAGAGCCTCCTAAAGCCTAAAGAGCGTGAGTAGTTGATCCAAAACGCCCACGAAATACTATGTGATTGTTACCTTGGTGTGGCGCCTCCCTGTTGGCCTGTGGGAGTGGTGGTGGTGAGGAGAGGCTTGTGGGTGGGGAGGATACTTACACGGGTTTATGGTGCTTCTGTTATTTACATTTTATAGTTATTTCGTATCGGTTTTTTTTTATTACTGTGGCTGTTAGAAATTTTGGCTTTCTGACTGCATCATTTTATCATCATCATCATCATCATCATCACCATCATTTTTTTTATGGAACGACACATGATCCTTCTTTCCCCCAGTATAAATCGCACCCAGCAGGTATTACCACCTTTTAAAGATATGAATAATTAAATATAAGTTTACGTATAAGGTTTTATATTGGTACTACAGTGTTGTTGCGTGTACAGTATATTGTTAGGTAACTGTGTGTGGAGGGTGTATGAGAGAGAGAGAGAGAGAGAGAGAGAGAGAGAGAGAGAGAGATTAACTAACACCCCTTCCTCCCCCCCCCATCACTGGCTTCCTCCCTCCTACCTCGTAAACTGTGGTGCCTGGCTTTACGGGAGTTGTGGTAAAATTTCTCTCTCTCTCTCTCTCTCTCTCTCTCTCTCTCTCTCTTTTCATAACCCTCTCACCCTCTGCTACTTACCTCTTCCCATCTTAACCCCTTCCGAACGATGACGATTATTCTTATGTTCCTGTTACCTCCAAATGATATTCAGCTTGTTTAGGGGTTCGTCTTCCCTATTTCCCTCTCTTTATTTACACTAGTCCCTACATTTTTCTTCTCATTCTCTTCTCCCTGCGTAAATCACTCTTATTTTCCTCACCTTTATCTTTCTTTTACGCTCATTTCTTAGCGAGTCTTCCGTATTTTTGTCTTTTCTTCCGTCTGTGAACTTGGCTCTTTAAAATGCAATGTGGCCAATCATACGGAAACATATAGTTCTTGATTTTTTTTTTTTTATCAGGAGAAGCGGGGGACAGTGCAGACTCCGATTTCTTGTTGGTGTGGCAAAGGGGAAAAAAATCTTGCTCTGCTCATATGCCTCCTTCCTATCATCCTCTGTCTTTTTCTTATTACCCTCACCATGTACGTTCTTTCCTAGCTCCCTTCCTCACCCTTTTTGCGTTCATCTCCGCCTTTCATCCCCATCTTTGTCATTCCTAACCCCCCGGTGCGTGAGGTTGAAATGCCAGGGACGTGAGCTGACAGAACACAGTGACCCGACCTGACCCCTGCTCTCTCTCTCTCTCTCTCTCTCTCATACACACACACACACACACACACACACACACACACACACACACACACACACACACACACACACACACACACACACACACACACACACACACACACACACACTTGCACAATCTACTACTTCTCACGTACTGCGACTCACCCCTCTCTTTTCTGTTTCCTTAGCTAATTCCGGTCCTTCACTCCCTCCTGTCCCTACCTAGTTCCTTTCCCCTTCTCCATCTGTAGTGCACCCCCATCCCTCCTTTATCTCCTGTCTCCGCCCCCACCCAATCCCTTTTTCGACCCACCTTTCTTGCTCTCGGCATCCCCCCCCCCTCCTCCAAACCTCCCCCCCATCGTCTCACTTTTTTTATTCTGACATTCCCTCCAGCCTCCCGCACACACCTTCCTTCCTTCGACCTACCTTTCTGATTTGTGATTTTTGCCTCCCCCTCCCCCCTTCCTCCGCCCTCATCCTGACTCCCACCTGGTTTCTCCAATCCTCTAGTTCGTGCTTAATCTTTTTGTTGCCTCTTCACCTTCTTCCACTCCCATCCATCCATGCATCCACCCCTCTTTCAGTCATTTCTCATATTTTTCGCTTAGTCGTCTACTTTGCATTTCCTCCCTCCCATCGCTTCCTTACACCCAACCTTCGTCTCATTCTCCATAGTGCATTCATTCCTCACCTTTTCCCCATCATCATACTTACCTTTCCCCCATCCATGGCCTCGTTTCTCCTTTCTTTCCCATCATTATCCCCACCTTTCTCCCCCATCATTCCCCTTTTTCCCCATTTTCACACTCACCTCTCACCTTCACACCCCCTTCCCACCCTTTTCCCTCCTCTTCGCACCCTCTCTCTCCCACCTTACCGTCCATCTTATTGCCCTCAGCCCATCACCTTCACCCCAGTTTTATCTCGTTACTCCATCTCGATCCTGCCTTTAGACCTTGTCCTAATTTACAGCACCCCTTTCTCTCTGCACCACTTTCCTTCCCTCACCACCCCTCACTTCCTGCCGTTCCTCCAGCTCCTTATTTCTACATTCTTTCCCCCAGGTCTTCCCCTCTCCCGTCTTCCTATCACACTGTTCCATTCTCTCCATTCCCTCCTTCCCCTTTTGTCAGTCCCATTCTTCCCTCACTTCAAAGCCCTTTTCAACTCATGTCGTCTCATCACCTCAGTGTCCTCTTTTCGCTTCATTGTTTACCATCTCCTCTTCTAACTTTAACCCATTAGTGCTCAGTCTTGTTGGTGGGATTTTATTGGAAGGATACTAAGCGTACCGCCCTCCGTCTATCGGCTCATAATCGCAAAACTCATAGGTCCTTACCCAGGGCTTCCCTCCATTATTAACTTCTGAAAATACTCAGTTCCGTTCTTTTTATTGGAGCCTAGGCAGTGTTGATTAAAATTCTCGTTTCCCAATTTCCCCTCTTCATTGTCTTCCCACGACTTCTCTTACCACTCTTTTCCACATTCTCTACCCTCTCCTTCCCTGACTTTAATGCTCCCTTCACCCCTTTTCACTTGATGCATTAGTCTCTTCTCCTCACGCTCCTGCCTTCAGACCTTGCCCTATTTCCTCTGCCTCCTCTCCTTGTTCCATCCACCCCACTCCCATCATCACGATCTCATCCTTCCACTTTCCCTTGCCCTCAGCCTGACTTTTATCCATCCACCCTAGTTCAGTTCATTGATTCCTTACCCTCCCCCCCACTCTCTCTCTCTCTCTCTCTCTCTCTCTAACTTTATCATGTTCCCATAGGCCATAGTTCAGCAGCTTCATTCCATAGTCTCTCCCTTCACCTTTCCCTTCATTCCATTTTTAACTTCTTTGCTTATCCGTATCCTCATTCCTTTCGTTCTTCACTCCTATCTTCAGTTTCTTCCTCCATTCCTTCTTTCATACCAAGCCTTCTTTTATCTCCTATCGCCATTCTTCTCTATATTTTGTCCTCCTTCCCCTCTTCCTACCTTCATGCCTATTTCATATCCCTGCCATGTCATCTTCTCTTTCCTCAGTGTTAGTGTTCTCCTTTCTTTCATTCTGTTCTCTGTCCCTTTCCTCCAGCTCACTTCTTCTTAGTTATTGTCCTCTGCCTCTGCTGTCTCCCAACCCTCGTATTTATTTATTTCATACACTCCTTCGGCATTTCACCCTCACGCGTTGCCGGTATCGTTCTGATCTGTAACTCAACACATTTGATTTGATTTGAACCAAACTAGGTGGATAGACGGTCAGCCAAAGACAAAGTGATTCGAGTTTAAGGAAATAGATCAGAAGTCAAGAGCACAGGTTAAAGTCAGTCAGTTTTGATCCAGTTTTGACCAAATTTGGTAGGGGATTTGAGTCAGGCAAGGATTAATTATTTCCGTGTTTAGAACAATCGGTCGGAGGTCCAGATCGTAGGGCAGGGTCAGAGTATTGGCCTCTGATTGCTCCAAGTTCTTACTCATTTCTTTCCCTCATTCCACGTCGTCGTTCATTGCCAGTCGGAGGTCCGGATCATAGGGCAGGATCAGAGTTTTGGCCTCTGATTTCTCCTTGTTCTTACTTATTTCCTTCCATCATTCCACGTCGTTCATTGCCCCCTCTCCCCTGTCATCAACATTCTCTTCTGTATTCCATCCTCTCTCCCTCCACCCATCATCCTAATTTCGTATCTCTGCCCTTTCACCTTCTCTCACCCTTGTTTTATACACTGTCTTCTTATTTACTGCTACCTATACTTTCATTTGCTAGTATTACCTCGTCCTCCTTTTTCGTGCTACTGTAATTTCATCTCTCCATTTCTCCTACTGTTCCGTACCTTCCTGTTTCCCCTTCCCCGATCATTCTTATTCCATATCATGCTCTCTTCTCTTGTACATTTTATCCTTCCTTCATTTACTGCTCTATCCTCTTGCCGTTTCTCCCTTTAGTGTTGACTCATTATTCTTTATTTTGTGTGCTGCTATAAACACTTTTAAATGTGTATGTCTGGCTAACACCGGACTCTTCTGTTCAGTTTACAAAATTTTTCCCATTCAGGGGTTGTTTATTCGTGGGCCAATAAAGATGGATTCATGTTTTTTGTCCGTAGCGATTAATACTGGGTATGTTAACATCACCTTAGTTTGCTTAAGAGTAAATTGTTACTCGTAGAAATAAATGTGCAAGAAAGAGGTGACAGAGAACCACCTTGGCTTACGAGAAACGGCCCGAGTTCCAGTTGTCTTTTCATTCTTTCTCAGTGCCCCTCATTCTTGCCTCTAACTCTTTCACCTCACCATCCTACTTATTCTCCTTATTTTCCTTCTTCTTGGTCCTGCCTTCACCCCAGCTGCCCTCACGTTCAACCCCCAACCACTTACCACCCACTCTCACACATTAACACTGTCATTCTCATAGTTTTTATCGTCTCTGTACCAATTCTAGTCTTTTCACTTTTTTTTTTCGTCCCCTCACCTACTTTCCTCTCAGAATTTCTCGTCGTTTAATCCGTTGTCGTCTCTTCACTTACTTTCGTGTCTTTACCTATCCTCGTCTCATAATCTTGTTCCGTCAGATCACCCATTTTCGTCCCTTCACCTGCGTTCGTCTCTACACCATTTCTAGTGTCGTCTTTTATTATTTATCAACCAATTCTCGCCCACCTGTTTTGATCTCTTCACGTGTTTGTCTTCACCTGTTCTCGTGTCTTCACATTTTCTCGTCCAATCTCCTCCATTCCCTGCTCTCATCATTGTTTCTCCGCGATTCATGCTATACCCTCTCAGTTCCTCTATCAGCCGTACCTTCACCATTCTCCCTCTTCATCGCCGTATCCACCATCCTTGGCATCAGCATTGTTTATACATCCCGCCATTATCATTCTTCTTCTTACCCCTTTTTTTACGCAAAGAAGAAAGATTAAAAAACGTAGAGTTCGCAAATTCGATATTTCCAAGAAAAACAGAACAAAAGAAAGCCACATGTAAGAGCCATTCATTTCGTGATGCCTTGGCGCGTTCCATTTGAAAGATAAAGGGTCATAGGCAGAGGGAATTCCTAAGGCTGCCAACTCTAACCTCACGAACTCTCTTCGCCGTTGCCTCACTACCCTTCTCTCTCCACCATTTCTTGCCTTCACCATTCTCACTCCACCATTTCTTCTTATAATTTTCTCTCCTTCATTCCATGCCTCCACTAGTTTCACCACCATTTTCCCTTCACCATTCCCTGCCCTCACCATTCCCACTCCTCACCATTCTCTCTGCCATTCTTTGCCTTCACCATTCTTTGCCTTCACCATTCTTTGCCTTCACCATTCTCTCTCTTCACCATTCTCTGCCCTCACCATTCCTCCCCATCACCCATGCCCTCACCATATGTTATAGTGTTACCATCAGGTGCTCACCATCTGACGCCTGCCTGCCCTCTTCTCTCTCACCCCTTGCTTCACTTCCCCTTCACCTAGATTCCTGCCTCGCCCCCTGCCCCCATAATACCCCACACAGCTTGCTTGCCCTCACCTTTTGCCCTCACACCCACCCTCCCTCCCCATACCCTCTTCCTTCACTCCCCCAGCTTCTATTTTACCCCCTTACCCCTCACATCCCCTTCACCCACATTCCTCCGTCACCCCCTGCCTTCACCTCAGATATCATGCTTGCCTTAACTCCCTCCCCCATCACCATTCTCCTCTCATCTGAATCAGCCCCTTAAGCCATCCTCACACTCAATTCCCTTATCCCTTCCCGTCACAATTAGTCTCCCCACCTACTCCCCCCTCACTCCCTACCCACACATTCCCAGCCTCCCCACTAACCCCCCTCCCTCATCCCTGCTCTCACACCTTCAGCCCCCGCCCCCCCCACCCATTCACATACCACCAGTATCCTCGAACCACAACCCCTCCACCCCTACTCTCACACCTCCAGCCTCCCCCACCCACCACCCTTCCACCCTCTACCCTCATCCCCCATCCACAGACCCCCAGCCTCATCCACCTTTCCCCTCATTGCCTGCCCCCACATCCTCCGCTTCCCCCACTTACTCGCTCCTTACCCCCCTGCCTCTCCCACCTAACCCCCTCCCATCCCCGCCCTCACTCTCCCTGCCTCCCGCAGTTCCCCTGCCCTAACCTAACCCCTGACCCCAACCCAAGGACCTGCCACTTTTTGCTCAGGTCAGGTGCAAGATAACTGCTTTGCGGGTATTCTAAGAGCCACCTCAGACAGTCCCCCTTGCAACATTGGCAGCACAGTTATGGCTCTATTGTATGTGAGGATATTATCACTGAACCTCCTATGACCAACTCACAGATCATGTTAGTCGTCTGGCATACTAGGGTTGACCTGACCATGAGAGGGTTAGCGGTAGGAGTATCGTATGACAGCAGAATACAACTGTCTGGCGTTAGCAGGAATAGAATGCTACTACGCGGGATCTGGTAAAAAAAAATCGTATGGCAGTTGCAAGCTTAAGATAAAAGAGCTTCGCCATAATGTATATTGAATGGTCCTATAGAGAGTCTTACCTTTCCATCACTGCAAGGTGTATCACGTAAGCTGAATAATGTCGCCTGCCCGTAGCATGACTGAACTAAACAAGGCATGAAAATGTTTTTGGTGAATAACTTGGACAGATAACGTGGAGAATGAAATGTTGTATGGAAGCCAAATTGATAGGAGAAACTGAAGAGGAAGGCCTAAAAATGATGTGGGATTATAAAGTGGAGGGGATGGGACAAGAGGAAGATGATCAGCCGAAAATGAGATGGAATGATAAGCGGAAATAGGAAAATGAGGAAGAGGAAGTTTCGAAAATTAGATGGAGAGATAAAATCGAGGAAGAGGGAGAATGAGAAGAGGGAGCCGAAAGAGAGATTGAGAGATAAAATGGGGGAAGTAGGATAATGAGAAGAGAGGTAGGGGAAATTCGAAAATAAAATGGGGAGGTAAAGTGGAGAAGGGAAAATGAAGGAATGGAAGACGCGAAATGAGGTAGAGAGAGAAAGTGAAGGAGAGTAAGGAATTGAGGGAGACGGTCATCGGAAAATCCGGTGGAGAGGTACGGTTGAGGTGATAGGAAAATGAGGAAGAGAACGACACGAGAATGATAAAGTGGAGGAGAGGGCGACGGAGACGAGCGCGACCCGAAAATAAGGTGAACTGTTAACCCCATCAGCCCTAGTACGTTCCATTTATTCTTGTTGGAACCAGGTGATTTTAATCAGTGTTAGGGGGGGTGTCTTGTGGTGAAGGGATTAATGAAGGCTGTCTCGTGCCCCTCCATCGTGAGGTGTATGCAGAGTTAAATAAATTCGTCAAGAGATGCAAAAATGAACTGGAAACTACAGGTTGAAGCAGTCAAAGTGGAGGAGCACATGAGCGTGGGCTGCTTGGAGTGACGAGAGGAAGTTGTAATGAGTCGTAATGGAGAAGTTTGAGTTGTTGTTCTTGCTACCACCTTGAGTAAATTAAGATTAGGTGTCTGGCAGTGTTTATATATATATATATATATATATATATATATATATATATATATATATACTTCAGAGCTTTAAACCTGTCATGGCAGTGACATGGTAATTTATATTAATGTAGCCTATATCTAACCCTTCATTTCGTAGAAAAGTCTCCTGAGCTGAATAAAATCGTTTGATGATAAGAATAGTTTACAAGACGTCATCGTACTGAAGTGTTAAAAAAATTGCCTTTGAAGGAATATTGGTAAAATGTAAATGACTAAATACTACAGTATTTTATCTTTATTATGTCGCCATACAAAGTAATTTAGGTGTGAAAAAAGTGAACATTGCAAACTGCAGGAGGAGCATCATATTACTTACTGAAGTTGGAATAGGCGAGGGGAAGTAGATAAATTAATACACAGATAGACAGACAGAGAGATAGATAAATAGATAGGTAGATAGATAGATTATACTTCCATCGCGAAGCGAGGAATTTCCTCACATCACTTTTGTGGTTTTTTCCTATTCCTACCATGCCACACTGCCAGCTGATTGACGTCAGCAGTATATTTAAGGTACTAGCTCTGACCTGCACGTAGTTACAGTTAGTGTCCTTAAACCGACCACCCCGTACCGGGATCAAACCCGGATGAGACTGTAACATCCAGACAGCCATTGGACAAACACGGCCGATAGATAGTTGACCTTACCTTTTGCTCCACTACCCCTGCCACTATTCACGTAGCCAGTGACTGTATATAGAAATGAGTCTCCCCAAGGCACTGCATCACAAATACAAGATGGCCCATTTAACTATCTTTTTGTTTGAACAGGCGATTTCTCCTGTGTAGTGGATACGGGTCAGTCAGTGTTATCAATGTCTCTCCAAATAATTTATTCATTAATCACATATTCCATTATTTTAGCAAACCCACAGACACACCCACACCAAAACCTGAAGAGTGAGCCGTCCCCACAACGCAAGATATCCCCTGGTGAGTTTGTGGTAGAGTTCCATGTATATGTCATTATCATCATCATCATCATCATCCGGACCTCCTCACCTGTATATTGCTGGAGAAGGAGACGCCGCCCCTCACAACAGGGAAGACTTCTCACGTGAAGTTAACAATGAAGAGTGATAAAATGAGCGTTGTGAAATATAGAATCCGTGCCTGTTTGTTCAGCCAGGGAGGAAGTGGACAATGGGCGTATTGTTGCCGCGGGTCCAGCAGCTCCCCGCCTTCTGTGGAGCTTGGACGAGATTGTGGAGAGAAGTTGGCATGTTTTACTGAGAGGGAATGGAAACAGTGGTGTAGGTGTGTTTTGAGAGAGAGAGAGAGAGAGAGAGAGAGAGAGAGAGAGAGAGAGAGAGGCGTGTTGCTGATATTAAAATCTAATGGAAAGACTTTTAAAAATGGAGGAGGATGTTTTGGCTATCTAGATGACCGCAGAGAGAGAGAGAGAGAGAGTCGTCGGCGTGGCACAATGAAGATATTTTGACTCCAGATGAATACCGACAAAAAATGAATGGCAAATGAAAGGCTCAGGTGAGCAATTCACATCTCAAGCTGATCCATTGTCTTAAATACTAACCAGTCTCTCCAGTATCGTACAATTGACCCCTTATTGAACCACGGATTCAACCACTCATAAAATTGTCTCGATGTAGGAAGAAGAAGATAAATGGACGTCACAAATAACCTCCATTAAGATTACTTCCCAGTATATTGCATCATTTGTCTTCACCAGGTATCACAGAGGAGAAATCTTTAAAAACTCAGCATCATTTTTGATAACACTAAAAACAAGACTAGTGAAAATAGGTGTGACTTTTCAAATGTCTTTAATTTGATATTTTGAAGGTATGCCTTGAAGAATTATTTCACATAAAAAACAAATTTAGCAAGTCACCTTGAAATTTCATTTCCCGTCTTTATTATTCAGCAACATATCACTTATGATTTTAAGATTTTAACGGCTCAAGTTTTTAAATGATAAAATTCATGAGGAGTGGTTTTAGAAAAGGAAAATCTAGCGAAATGTCTCAATCACTGTTTGTGCGTCGTTATAAAGACAGATTTCTCATCTTGCCCGGCGGATTTTCTTGGTGTTCCCATTTTCCCTCTATCCCTGTGGACTTTCGTCAAATTTCTGTGGGGGTCAGAGCGAGCAAAAAACACAGGAGGTCACAGCCGTTAGTGGACACAACCCTCCCTCATACACTACCCGAACTTGTCCCATAACCTTGTTTTTGGTCGATCTGTTTTTTCCTTTAACCACACCTATATTTTATTTTTTTCATTTATTGATTGATTGATTTATTTTTTTTGTCAGCCCGAGGACGTCTTTTGTACTTTTGTCTTGATATTGACAGTCGATTTTACTCAGCGTGGATGATACCCCACGTAGGGAAAAGGATAATGAAAGCTGTTTTTAATCCCATCATTACGGTCAGGTCTTTTCTACTGTCAGCTGAATAAAATCGTCTTCAGGAAACAAGAATAAAGGGAACAATGACGCCAGCTGAGTAAAAAAGGGTTAACTGCAGGACTAGATAAGTATAGACGTAGGGGAAGCCATATGTATTGGGCACAGTGATGGGTTTGATTGCGTGTACGTAAATACATACATTCATCATTAAAGTCTTCAGAAAATGTACGCGGAGAGAGAGAGAGAGAGAGAGAGAGAGAGAGAGAGAGAGAGAGAGAGAGAGTTGTCAGGATGGCGGGAGAGAAGAGGGAGGGGAGGAGGAAAGACGGAAAGCAGGAAGGAATGTGTGAAATGAAGGAGGAAGAGGAGATGTATGTCAAGACGGGTTAGAGAGAGAGAGAGAGGATGGAGGGGGAGAAAGAGGAGGGGGAGAGGAGGAAGGAGGTAAAGCAGGAAGAATGTGATAAGTGAAGAAGGCTGAGGAGGGGATATATCAAGACGGGTTAGAGAGAGAGAGAGAGAGAGAGAGAGAGAGAGAGAGAGAGAGAGGAGTGGGGAGAGAGTAGTAGGAGGAGGTAAAGAAGAAAAATTGAGGGAGAGAGATGGGAGAAGAGAGGGAGAAAAAGAAGAGTGAAATAGGAAGAAGGAGAAGAGAGAAGTGGTGGACGAAGAGAGAATGAGAGAAACAGAGAGAAGAAGGAAGGAGAGAAACAGAGGTAGAGATAGATAGGAGAGAGAACAAGGAAGGAGGGAGAGAAGAGGGATGGGTTGGGAGGAGGAAGAAGACGTGATCCTAGGGTGGTGGTGTGACGTAACTCTTGCCTAACTTTCTCCTCGGCCTGACTCTTGTCCTCCTTATTACACACACACACACACACACACACAGACACAGACACACACACACACACACACACACACACACACACACACACACACACACACACACACACACACACACACACACACACACACACACACACACACACACACACACACACACACACACACACACCTGTACCTCTGCCTTCACCACTACCTTTTCCTAGCCCTCTTGATATTTTACATCACCTCTTTACCTCTTTATCTACCTGTCTCTCATTTTCGTCCGCCTTTCTTACTGTCCTTCGAAAATCTCTTGGTTAAGTACGGTAACTAACTACTACATGTGTTAACGAATAAGTAATACATATTTTTATTATTCATACCGTCGAGGGGAACCAAACAGAACATCATAGTTATGCACTTGGTCTGTTGTTACCTTTCTCATACTTGGTGTGGAATGTATTTTAAATTCATCTTTTCCTAAGAAGTTTCATGACTTTTTTTTTTTCCCCTCCATGGTGGGCAGTCATCCTGTTGGCTTCGGTTGGAGGGATAAATTTGACGGAGGAGCCTTCTTACCTGGTTATCCTTATCAGTGACACAAAATAAGATATAATGGTAATAGTTACAGCCTAGTTTTCTCATTCTCATTTTTTACTTCTCACTCCGAATGCTTTTTTAAAATTATTAGTATGGTGTAGCTAACTCCGGACTGTTTTATTAATTTGAAGGGGGATCTTTTCGAACCAGTTTACCTCTTCATATTCATAGTCATTTACTTTCCATCCGCGTCTGCTTGTTGTTGACTCTTTTCTCTGTTCTTTTTTTCCTTCCTTTTCGAATCCTTTCTTCGTCTCAACTTATAGCACAGTCTCTCTCTCCACTTCGTTAGCTTGCCCCCCGTCTCTCTCTCTCTCTCTCTCTCTCTCTCTCTCTCTCTCTCTCTCTCTCTCTCTCTCACACACACACACACACACACACACACACACACACACACACACACACACACACACACCATCCTTTTCTTTTCCGTATTTCCTGTCTTTCTTCGTTTCCTCCCCTCTTCTCCCACTCCTTTCCATTCTTCTCCCATTCCTTTCCATTCCCTCCCAACATCTTCCCCGTTTATTTTCTGTTCATCTTTCGTTCTCTCTCCCCTTTCCCATTTATCATCTCTGCTACGCCTTCTCTCCCTCCTCACCTTCCCCCACACCCCATCTTAACCTCCTTCCTCGGTCACTTCTTTCTCTCCTTGACCTCCCTCCCTCCACGTCTCTCCTCTTTCCCCCTACCTCCCTCGTCTCTCTGATTCTCTCTTTTCCTCCTCCATACCCTCCTTACTCTCCTTCCTCCCCACTCTCTTCTCCTTTCCCCCCGTATCCCTTCCCTTCTCTTTAGCTCCTATCCACCTCTCCCATAGTTTTCCTTTTCTTTTTTCTCTTCATTTATCTTCCTCTTCATACTTTCCTCTTTTCCTGCTGTCCCTCACCCCCTTCCTTCTTTAGTCCATCTCTCTCTCCCTCCTCTGCCTCATCCTTTCCTCTTTCCATCCTCTTCCTCATCCTTTCCTCTTTCCATCCTCTTCATCTTGTACTTCTTCCTCATCTTTCCTCTTCCCCCTTCATTCTCTTTGGTCTTTCAGCTCATTCTCTCTTTCGTCCTTTCTCCTTCACCTTTCTTCCTTCTGCACTTTCTTCCTTCCTTCCCTCCGTATTTTCCTTCCTTTCCTCCTCTCCTCCTCTCTCCTACGTTAAATATAGGTCAGCGAGTTATGTGTCAGCCTCCCACAATGACTGAACATAACCCTCCTCCTCCTCCTCCTCCTCCTCTTCCTCCTCTTCCTCCTCCTCCTCTTCCTCCTCTTCCTCCTCCTCCTCTTCCTCTTCCTCCTCCTCCTACAACTACTACTACTGCTAGTACTACAACAGTACTTTTCCTGTTTTGTTTTGTTTTGTTTTTCACATTCCATCGTCTTCACTTCTCGCCATTTCATTTCAAATTTTTTTTCTTTTTTCTGTATTTTATTTTTCATTTCTGTTTTGCCTTTTCTCGTTTTTAAACTCAGCGTATATATATATATATATATATATATATATATATATATATATATATATATATATATATATTTTTTTTTTTTTTTTCAGTGTTTGATAGTTTTTCATCTTTACTGTCCTTCACTCCTTCCTTCAGAGTTTGCACTAATTGTTCTTCGTATATTTGCTACTTCGTATAGTGACCTTGTGTGTGTGTGTGTGTGTGTGTGTGTGTGTGTGTGTGTCTGTTTTGTTTTCTATATTTTTATATCGATATATTTTTGCATTGTATGTGAATTCAGATTTTTTTTTTTTCTTAATTTGTGTCTTTGCATTCCCAACACTCGTTCCTCCCTCTTCCTTGCGGCATACTGTTCTGTCTGTCCAGCTAGCCATCTTCTCTCTTCTTTCCTCCATTACTCTGCTGTTTCTCATCTTCTTCCCTATCCTTCTCCCTACTGTTCTTTCCTCCTTCCCTCCGTCTCTTCCACCCTCTGTATCATTCCACATTCCCTCTGTCTCTTCCCACAGCTTTCCATCCTACTGTTCTCCTATCTCTCTCATTACCTCTTCTCTTTCTCATATTCTCTGTTTCTCCGTTTTCCGCCCCGCTCTTTTACCTCTCTCCTCTCTCTTTCTTATTCCCGTTCCTCCCTGTCCTAACACAGCTTTCCTTCTTCCTTCCTATACATCCCTACTGTACATCCTGATTTCTCTCCGACCTTGGTCAGTGCTGTAATATTAGGCAGCACACATGTGCGCGCGCACATAATAGCTCACATATGTACAGTATATATATATATATATATATATATATATATATATATATATATATGGATATATATATATATCTATATATATTTTTATATATATATATATACTGGTATATTTACCTTTTTTCTGACGCTCCAAACGAGACAAAGGAGACATCTAGATCTGTTAAAGAATTTTTTCAGGTCTGCCCATCCCTTGACCTTCCTCATACCTCCCGCCTACCCCGCCCTGCCACTGACCTCTGGCTGTTTTTTGTGTGGGTGAACGAGTGGGTTATGGTTCACTCCTGTTGACATTATCACACCTGGTGGCTTTCACGGCCACCGCTTTTCTTTAGGCCACAAGGAAGCCTGGCTGGACTATTCGTGGGTAATGACAAAGAAAATAAACTCATTAACCATTTCAGTCCGATTGCGTATTTTTCACTTAACCTTATCTTGGTCTGGTTAAGTCTGTTATTATAGTCCAGCTAATTCCAGGCGACTTTCTTCAGCTGAGAACGTATAGTAGAAGCTTGAGTGCTAATCAGGCTACTACATGGATTTTAATCCAACCTTGGAAGGCTGTCTACTTGTGAAGATGTTACTTAAGGCTTTAGCTAACCCCTCCACTTCTAAACAAAAAAATGTCCAAAGCTGAGTAAAATCATCATTATTTAGCAAGCAGAAAACAAAAATGGTGTCGAAAAATAGACTTACTATGTACGAAAGAAACAGTAACCTCGGCAAGAGAATTAATCTGTTAATGTATCTCTAAATTGGAAATGTTTTATTCTTTATGGTTTTTGTTTTATTCAAAGTTTTCTCACTTTTTATGTTTCCTCTGTTTATGGATCCTACCTTACCCCCTCACTGTGGGTGAGAATAGTTGTGTTGATGATGATGATGATGATGATGATGAGGAGGAGGAGGAGGAGGAGGAGGAGAATTGTGATAAATCTTAACGCTATGTGTGTGCGTACTGTTTTATACTTATGAATAAACCGTTATTTTATTTATGTCCTCATCTTTTACCGTTATCACAATTTTTTTTTATCTCGTGACATGACATCTTCCCTTCACTATTGCTCCCCTGACCCCCTTCTTCCCCTCCTCCCTGACCTTCTCTCTGCTTGACCTGACCTCACTCCACATACCATTCCTTCCCCCTCCCCTCTTTCCCCCTTACCCTCTTACTCTTTCCCTCTCCTCCTTCCCCACTTTGTCATATCTTGCCTTCTCCTTCCTCTTCCTGGTTCCTCTTTCTTTATCTTCCTTCACTCTCTTCATCTTTCCCTTCGCTTCCTTTCCTTTGCCCTTTCCTCTCCATCATTTTCGCTTCTCCCTTTGCGTTACCCTTCTCCCTTCCTTCCTTTCTCTCATTTTCCTTCCAGTTTTCCCGTATCCCCATATCATCATCTCTTCACGAACCTCCTCCCTTCATTTGTCTTTCTCCTTTTCCCTTCCCTTCCCTTCCCTTCCCTTCTCTTCTCTTCTTCCCGTTCTCTTTCCCTCCTTTCCCCACCTTCCTCTACCTTCCGTATCCTCCTTCCCTCCACTCTGTACCGTCCCGACCTGCCTTCCTTCCACTCCATAGTTCCAACCTACCCCGTCCTCATCCACTTTTCCTCCACTTCCCTCCTTCCCCTTCCTTCCCCATCTTCTTTCCCTCCACTGCCCACCTTCCTGTTTCTCCTTCATCCTTCTTCCTTCCACTCGCCACCTTCCTCATCTTTCCCCATCCTCCTTCTGTCCACTTTCAACCACCCTCTTCCTTCCCCATCCTTTTTCCCTCTCCTCCCTACCTTTTCGTTCCTTCCCCATCTTCCTTCTCTCAACTCCCCCATACCTTCCTCTTCCTTCCCAATCCTGCTTCATTCTACTCCCAACGTTTCTCTTCTTTCCCCATCCGCATTCCCTCCTCTTTCCCTTCCTCCTTCCTGTACCATCACCCCCTCCCCTCCCCTCCCCTCCCCACTCTAGCCACTGATCCCGTTGTTCCTTGGCCGCCATTTCTGTTTGGGTTTATGTGTCATGCATAATTATATGTTCTCTCTTTGTATTTATTTCGGTTATCCTACAAGCCCTTATTCTCTCCGACAAGGAGAGTATGTTTTCACCCCAGATTGTTTGTTCTCCGACAAGACGAGTACGTACGTTTTCACCCCAGTTTGCTTTTTTGTCTGTCTGTTAGAAGGATTATTCAAAGTCTAGAAGTGATATGGACCAAATTTGGTGAGTAGATACCCTGACAACAATCGATTAACTTTTGGGACCGATGTTTTTTAGTTTGTCTGGTAGCAGGATTGCTCAAAAACTAAAAGAGAGATTTTGGATCAGATTTGGTGGATAGATAGCCCATGTCCCAGTGAAATATCGATTGACTCCTGGGACAGATCGGGATCGTATTTCAGATTCTGGATCCGGAAAACATGTTTTGCGAACCCTAATCAGTGATGAGAAACCCTAACCCATTATGAAGAGTGGTTTGGAAATCACGCTGCCCTTGACGGAGAGATGCGCTCCACGAGTGCCCCTCTAGTTTTTTGTGAATTGTATTAATCTCTCTCTCTCTCTCTCTCTCTCTCTCCGTGTGTGTGTGTGTGTGTGTGTGTGTGTGTGTGTGTGTGTGTGTGTTTTGTCCTCAGGTTTGAGTTGCTGATTCCATCCATACAATGTCGGCTGTCTCCACCACCCTAAATGAACATCATCATCATCATCATCGTCATTCTCCTCCTTATCCTTTGATTTTCCTTCCCTTTTCTGCCACATGTTTCGTCATCATCATCATCATCATCATGTTTATTCATCTTCACCCTGTGCCATCCTCCTTATTTCCCCTCACTTTTATTTCTCCTCTGATGACGTGTTTTTCAGTATAATTAATGCTCATATTTTCCAGCTCATGGGAGATTTTTCGAATCTTAGGAGTTTGATACCTTCATAAACTCTCTTACTTCTAAAGTCTGACCTTAATTGAATAAACTAATTAGATAGTAGTGAGAATAGAATAAAAATCTCCCCTCGGACTGAAGTGGTTAAGCTACTGTCATCCTCGCCATAGTTTCTGTTCCGCGCCAAAACTTTGAATTATTGGTTCAGGGAAAGACTTCAGAAATACTACTTCGGGTATGTGTAACCCTTTTAGTCCGGTGACGTAATTTTTTGCTTCATTTTTTCCCTTGATTTTGGTCGCCATATTGACTTTTCTAATGTGAAAGATCATCTGAATGTGGCAACAAAAATAATAAATAAATAAAAATAATACAGTAATGTCATTGGTGTGAAGGGGTTAGAGAAATTTGAAATAACTCTGGAAATAATTAACCCGACATGGAATGAAAAAAAGAATAACTCTAGCCATCATATTTATTCAGGCAAAGATCCCCAACCCTCGTAAGCTCAGTTGATGGCAAAGTGTAAAGAAGGAGACTCATCCGTACCTCACTGTTAAGACTCACCGAATTTCATGCAGCCCCGACTTAGATATCAAGTTGTCAGGGCGATCCAGTTCCATCAGGTGAAGGTTGGGGGTTACAGTATAATTTTTGACGGGAACCTCTTGCCAACTCTGCTGATACTTGCCGGATGAAAAGAGTGATGGTAGTAGTCGTAGTGTTAGTTACTTGGGGCAGTCGGATTGGTCGCTATTGTCGTGGATAATACTGATGGTTATAACGGTATGGTTGTTTAGTGTGTGTGGTTGATGTGGTTAGTGTTCTGTGGTGATGGATGAATAGTTGATTAGGAGTAGTAGTAGTGGTAGTAGTAGTGGTCTTCAGTGATGCCGTAGTAGCCACTCATAGTATGGTAGTAGTAGTTGTAGTAAGAGGTATGGTTATTATACTGGTCGTCGGTAATGCCTCTTAATAATTATTGATGATACCGAAAGTGGTTACATCAAATTTCTTTTTTACATAACCGTTGGTGATGGAAGAGGGGGTGGTGATGGTGGTGTGATGATGGTGATGTGTAAGGTCCGTCACAGCCCTGAACCGCTGGACCTTGGTGGACCCAGCGGTGACGACAACAGCCACTCTCTGGGTCACGACGGCGTCTAACGGGACGACGGCAAGCAGGTGGTTGAGGCTGTCGCTGTCTCTCTGCCTGTTAGCTCAAGGTTACTGTTACTGTTGTGGCTGGATCGCGTAAGAATGCATCATCGCCAGGACTGCCATCATCACTGGCAGTATCGTCATCTTCTTCTTCCCCCCTTAGGAAGAAAAAATCTACATCATTCCTCTCATTCCTCCTTATTCCTCTCTCTCAACCTTTTTTACTACTCCCTCTTCTTTGTTATTCCTCTTAATATTTCATGTCCATTGTATTTTTATTCTCATTTTCGTCATGCTTCCTTCCTCACGCATTCTTAATCTTCTCTTCCTTTTCCTCCTCAAGTCCTGTCCTCCTTATCCTTTCATTTTTCATCCCTTTTGTACCTCATGTTTCGTCATTCGCATTTTCATGCTCATTCAGTATCATCATTATTATCAAAGTAGACTACAAGCAAAGCAAATAAGACCTCAAGACACAGTCAAGATTGAAGTCTGTATGTTTTCATCCGACGGTATTGGGCCACTGTAACAACTTGAATACGGAGTTGTGGTTGCATGAAATTATATAATTGTTAGTTATGAGGGAGAAATAACTCTTCTAGATTACTGGTCAAATCGATTTTCCTGTCTGACTACATTTGGCCATTGCGGAGATGGTTGGGGATCTTTGTTGGGTTATAACAATTGCACGATATGAGTAGCTCCTTTATACCGTTTCGATAATGCGCAAACCATACGAGATCCTGCTAGGTTAATTCACAGCAGTAAAGAGGGTTGGAGTCGCGTTTCATCAGTTCGGAACCCCAGTTGTGTCATGGGATTTTTGACCATCATTCTGCAGTTTCGCTTAGTCATCCCTTAAGTTTATAGGCTGGGTCTGGGACTTAATGAGAGCTAGATTCCAACGTTTCATACCCGCTTGAAAATTATAGATAGCGGGTACAATAAGATCTCATTCCCTTTTGACTTCAGCTAGTATAAAGGATCTTGCCCGCGTCTGTACAGTGAGACAAAAGGTCATTTGTTATTCCATTGCCTCTACTTCGTACTAAGGAAATTTATGGACAGGGAACATGCCATACTTTACACAGCAGTATTAGACAGCATGAAGGTGTGAAATATTAGTCAGAATTATGTCTCCGATTGTATATTGAGGGAGCAAATGTTCTCCAAGTATTTCACCACATCTCTGACTCACTTTCCATTGCTGGTTTATACACCTAAGCTGAGAGACACTTGGCGTGTTTCTGTGCTCATAGGTGATTCTCTGTGATATATGTCGGAAAGGAAAGTGACGGACATGCTCTAAGTGTGAAATAGGCGCAGTGGAACAGTAGGCAACCTTCTCTTCCCTGCTGCACACCTGCTGACACTGCTCCCACGGCCTGCTGTTGAGTCGTGTCATGCAGTCTTCACCCGCTGCATTCCAATTCATGCTTATTATTTTTTTTGTTCTGCTGTTGTTAAAATTCTTGTGTAGAGATTCTGCTTCTGCTGCTGCCTTCTGTTGTTGATGCTGTCTGCTCTTGATCCTGCTTTCTGAGTTGCTCTTCTTCGTTCTGCATTTTATCCTTTCTTTCTTTTTGTTGAAATTTTTGTTTCTCCTTTTGTTGTTTTGATTTCGGTCCTCTGCTGTTCATATTCGTTCTTTGCCATTCACTCATTCATTTTCTCCTTCATTCACTCTTTCCACTCCTCCTCCTCCTCCTCCTCCCTGTTTTCTATTCTTTGCTCCTCTTTCTGCGTTCTTCCTGCTTCCCCTACTTTTTCCCTTTCCTGCACCCTCTGCTTCATCCCTCTTCTCTCCTGGCGAATTGTCTTTTTTTTTTTTTTTTTAATTCTTCTCAGTTGTAATTAACCCCTTCAACACGAGGACGTTTTTCATTTTACTCTTACCCCCACCAGATCATATTTAGTTTAAGGAGAGGCATCTGATAGTGAAGTGGTTAATGAAAGCTGTATGTAACCTCCATTCATTTCGAAGTCTCTCCTAAGCTGAATAAAATGGTTTCAGTATGACAGGAATAAAATTAAAACAAGCGATAACATGCATACAGTCCGGCTCCCTCAGTTCGAAAAAAAAAAAAAATCTAAGCTGAATGAAATTGCTAGGAAATGTCACGATTTAAAATATCAATAACGTTCTGGTAGTGAAGAGATTTATACCGTCATGTCTTTTACGGAACCTGTATTTACGATTCTCTCGACTAGTGAACCTCTTGTTGTTCTTGTTTGCATAGTGTGTCAGCTGTCGTGGTTATTTATTTTCACTGGCGTTTTGTGTGTGTGTATGTAGTTTCTTCCTCTTTTATTCTCTTCTCTTCTCTCTTTGTTTCCTTTGTTTGGCGTTTGTTTTCGTCTTTTCCCTCGCTCGTTCCACCATTTCCCCTTCTCTCTTTCTCTGTAACATCCGCTTCTTTCCCTGCTCGGCTTTGTCTCATGTCATGCTTCCTTCCATCCACCCTTTCCTCCATTTCTTCCTTTTTTTTATTCTCTTAATTCTACTCTTCCTGCTTTCATGACCTTACCAACTTTCTTCGCTCCTCCTCTCTCCCCTTTCTTCCATCCACTCTTCTCCCCTCGATCCCCTCCCTTCATCTCTCCAGACCACTCATCCTTCCACCTCTCCAGACCCCACGCTTCCCCCCACCCCACTTTTCTCCTCCTTCGATCTCTCCATACCTTTCTTCCATTTCCTTCCCTTCAGACAATAGGCTATACAGTACGTCCGCATCGACACCTTCCTTTCCCCTCCATGTCTGACTTTCCCCCCTACCCCATTACCTTTCTTCCATTCTGTCACATTTACCATTATTCCATCTCTTCCTCTAGCCTCCCCTCTCATCCCTGACCTCTCAGCCTTCCTCTTTGACTTTCATCCATTCCTTCTATTTCGTCATTCCCTCCACAACACATATTTCATCTCCCCTTCCCATCATCACATCTCTCCACCGTTACTTCCCTCACTACCCGTTCCCTACCTCTCCATGCACCTCTTCCCTCCCTCTCCATGCACCTCTTCCCCCTCTTTATCTAGTACCACGATCACAGATTTTCTTGAACTGAAGTTGAGCCTACGATTGTTTTGATTTTCACTCATACAAGTACCAAACCCATCACAGTTAAATTACTGGAAATATCAGTGTGAAAATACTACTACTATTCTCTTTTAATTTTATCTTTGCTTAAAATATCCATCTCCTCATCTCGAATGCTTCTTTGTGGCATTAGATTAACGCTAGAATATGATGCTAGTCACGAAGAAGTGTTATGGCAAGGAGGGAGAACCATAGTAGTTTGTTCCTGCAATTGAGCTGCGTGAAATAAGCTGCAAAAGTATATGAGCCAACTTAAAATGAATGAAGTACCATCAGTATATTTTCTGATAATTATTCTCTTCTTTTGAAACATGTATATTGTGAAAGACAATTAAAATCCTGTATGAATATCTCCCCTGCTGGAATCTTTTGCCACCCACTCCACCTGTACCAAACCTTCCTGAGACTTTCCCCACCCCTTATATGTCCAGGTGTAATTGTAGTCTGTAATGGAGAATTAATTGTGTCACAGCGCCTATTATGCCTAAAAAGAGAGAGAGAGAGAGAGAGAGAGAGAGGGGGGGGGTGCTGTATATAATTATAAACCGGACATAACTGTGAAGTCCATTTCCAAGGTCCGTTACTCACCCATGAGCCACCAGATTGTGCAACACATCATCGGTTGCCACCACTTGGGCACTAACACAAGATAATGTAGTAGCAAGTGTGAGATATATAAAAAAAAAAGAAATCTTCTTGCTCAAGTACTATTTTATAGGTGACATTTAAATGGATCTTGGGTAATGTTAAAGCAGTGAGATGGACAATATTCATCGTATTCTAACTTGGCTAAAAACTGTCATCTCCATATCTTGAATATTGAATTGTTATAGTAGATCAACACAAGAGGACGATGCTAGTCACAAAGAAGTGCTGTGCAGAGGATGTAGAGGCGTTCAGAATAGAGCTGTGTGTGAAATGAGTTGCCAGAGAAACACGAGGCCAGGTTAAGGTGAAAACAGTGTAGTAGGTCTTCTTTACCTTTCCACCCAGCGACATGCCCCACCCCCCGACCCCCCTCTCTCTCTCTCTCTCTCTCTCTCTCTCTCTCTCTCTCTCTCTCTCTCATTTTTTAACCCAGATTTTTTTTTTGTGTGTGTGTGTGTGTGTGTGCTGTGACAGTGGGATAAACTTAATGACCCAATCACTACACCGAGACGAGATCCACAGAGCGAGACCCTTGTGTGGACGCATCTCTTTTATGTAGTTGTATTCTTATCCTCCTCCTCCTCCTCCTCCTCCTCCTCCCATCATCGTCATCATCATCATCATCATCAGTCTCCCTTCATATCCTCTTATGTCTTAGTTTCAGTTGTCTTTTTCTCATCCTCCTTCTCCTCTTCTTCTCGTCATCATCATCATCATCATCATTATCATCATCAATCATCATCATCTGTCTCCTGTCATATTCTTTCCTCACTTGTTTGTTCCAGTTTCTCTTCTTCCTCCTCCTCCTCCTCCTCCTTATCATCATCATCATCATCTTCATCATCAATCTCCGTTCATATCCTCTCCTCTGTTGTTATTTCATTTATCTCCGCCTCCTCCTTCGTCCCGTTACCGCCTGACGTAAGCCAACCGGCCTACGTCAATATTAGATCACGTGACCGTCTGTGTCTGCATACATGTGTGCGCCCGCTCGAGCGTACACATGAAGAGGTTATATCAGTGTGTGTGTGTGTGTGTGTGTGTGTGTGTGTGTGTGTGTGTGTGTTTTAGAAGTAGGCTATTCCGTTGCGAAGTGTTTGTGTAAGGTAGATAATGTAAAGGTGATGGCAGCAGAAGAACTGTATTGGTGGAGTGTGGGCGCTGAAGTGTGAATACATCTAACTGAGAACACTAACTCGGATAAGAGATAAGGAGAACGAAACTTAACGAATGGAAGAGAACAAAATTTAACGCATGGAACAAAAAAATGAACGGGAACGAAATTAAAAGAAAAAAGAACAGGTGAAATTATAGCAAGTGCGATAATGAAAACGAAAACTATTTAAAAAGTGAAGCAAAAAAAAAAAAAAAAAAACGGGGGAGGAACTGAATTTAATATAAGAAAAAAAGTCAGTGTAATCTTTTTAATTCGATGACGACTACTTTATTATTCTTTCTCCAGACGATTATAATTTATAAAACTGTCTGGCGATATTCTGATTTAAGGAACAAAATTATTATTATGATGAAGTGATTAAGAAAAGGAAGAAAGAAAGAATACATTTAACAAAAATTATTTATGGTGATGAGAAAGGAATGTAATAAGTGAAACGGGCAGTAATAGAGAGGAGCCAGTTTAAGAAGCGAAACAAAGACAACGCTAACAGTGATAAGCAAATGTAACAAGTGAAAGAAATTGCAGTGATATAGGAAGCCAGTGTTTGCAAGTGAAGTAAGCGGCTTGGAAGTGACGCTTTCAACCCTTTTAAGGCCTAGGACATCCTTATTTTAGCCTATATATTCTGTCACTAGATTACTCTCTCTCTCTCTCTCTCTCTCTCTCCATACTCCGTTCACTTTAACTAGGCGTAAAACTACCATCTCTTCATCTTGAATGCTTAGTTACAAGAATAGATTAACACTAGAATAACATGCTAGTCACGAAGAAGTGCAATAGAAAATATGGAGAGCTGTAACGTTGTCTTTTTCTGCTCATGAGAAATGGAAAATGAGCTGCAAATGGACGAAAATCTGGGCCAAGCTAAAGTGAATAAGGTAGATATATATATTTTTGTTTGTTTTTCATGTGAGGAACTGGATCACTAATCAACTGGAATATTTAGTTATGGTGTCGTGAAATTTGACAAGGTAGGAGTCTCCATGGTTACTAATCAAATATATCATCCAGTCTGACTATATTTGGCCATTAACTGAGCTGAAAGAGGATAGGGATCTTTGTCGGACGATTTGGTAAGTCTTATGAAGTTATGAGGTAGGAATGAGTCTCCTTGGTTACTAGTCAGATTTTTCTTCCCGTCTGTCTACATTTGACCATTAACTGAGGTGAAGGAGGTTCGGCCAGACTATATTAAACAGACTATACTAGGGTGCCCTCGAATGCTGAGAAAATTCGTCTGATTATAGCAAAAATAATAAAATCGTCCTGAACGTGAATGGTTATCGTAATTAGCTCGATGACAGGATTACATGTTTCATTTTGGTCACTGTATTTTTTTCTCTTCTTCAGGTAAGGAGGATGAGCCCCGTTAGTGAATGGGTTGAGTGATACAGGTGAGAAAAGGTCAGGTAAGTGACGGTAATGAGGTAAGATGAGAAATATTTGACAGGTGTAGCTAGGAAGGGACGAGTTCTTTCAGATGTATAGGTCTGTTTGTGTGTGTTGAGAGGTGTGATTTTAGCCTTTGTTAGCGATTACACACACACACACACACACACACACACACACACACACACACACACACACACAGAAACCAGTAACACAGTGACCTACACATATTGTCTACCTTCCTCTGTCAACTTCCTCCTCCTCCACCTCCTCCTCCTTCCTTATCTCTCCATCTTTCCTACTTTTCAGTATCTTCCCATCTTCCTTCACACTCTATTAAGCCTTTCCTTCCATGTGAGTCCTCTTTTCCCCATTTCCTTCCCATTCCTTCTCATTCCTTTCTTTCCCCTTCTCTTCCATTTAGTTGCCTTCCGTCCCTTCCCTTCCCGTCCCCACTTCTTTCTCTTCCTTCTTAGGATTACTCTCCACTCCCGTTTTCTTCTCATCCAGTCCCTTCTCACCCATTCCTTTTCCTCCATCCCTTTTCTCTTCCCTCCCCTCCCTTCCTTTCCCCTCTCTTCTTAGTCTTTCCCTCCACCGTTCCCCTACCTTGTAATTCTCCCCTCCCCTCCGCTTCCCTAATACATATAATCATAAATCATCACCGTGTTGTATGTAAATAAGTTAACGACGCATGTTCCCGCCCCATCCTTGCCTTTCTTCCTTCTTTCCTCCTCCTTCACTTTCCTTGTACCCTTTTCCTCATTGTTTCTTCCACGGCATCCTACCTCTGTTTCCTTCTTCCCCTTTCTCTCTTTAGCTCCTTTCCATGCTTTCTCCTTCCCTCGCTTCCTTTTCTCATTTTCTCTTCTCTTTATTCCCTCTTGCCTTTCGTTACTCTTTTCCTCTTCCCACCCTTACCTCTTTTCTCTCTTCCCCCTCACTTACGTTGTTTTCCTTTCCTTCTGTCTATTCTTCCCTGCTTTCCAGCTTCCCTGTTCTTTTTTTTCCTGCATTTCTCTCTCTCTCTCTCTCTCTCTCTCTCTCTCTCTCTCTCTCTCTCTCTCTCTCTCTCTCTCTCTCCATTGTCTTAACCCATCATTCCTGTTTTTTTTTCTCTCTCTCTCTCTCGTCTTCTGTTGCGTCCTCATCTTCCTCCACTACAGACTGCATATCTCGCACCGTCTCTTTACTGCATCATTATTGCCTGTTTTCATTTCTCCATTTCTTTCATTTGTTATCTTGCTTTTCTCTGTCATTGCAGAAGAAAAGGAAAGGGTGTAGGAGGTGGCTGGGGAAGAGAGGTTGTTAATGATAAATTTCGTTTAAGCAGTCTTCTTTGATGATCATCGAGACCCAGTTGAAATGTCATGGAAACATCCTGCTAAAAACCTCTACATCAGCCACCTAACTTACTTTGGTATAGGCGTTTCGGTATATGCGACCAGTTAGTAACATGGGAAGGATGTGTGCGTCAACTACTGTCAAGTGGGAAAAATTCTGGGCACTGGGGGAACAAACCGTACCTTGTAATGTATGTCCAGTGTTTGAAAGAAAATGGATTCTCCTTCAGTTAATGTATCCCCCGGTAAACTGAGGGACATTATGGTTTTAGTGTCGTGTCGTCATTGGTTCCCACATCTTGTGAACACGGCTTCTTAGTAACCCGAGCACCTTTGGCTCTTTAACTTTACACTCACTCACAGTGTGACAATGGTAAAAGCCAAACCTATTGATTTGTTTAAGGTTCTGGGTTCACCTCCTCCCCTGCAACCCAACCATCCCGGCCCCCCCTCACACATGCTTATCACTGCGTGTGGACGTTAAGCCACCTTTCGGTTTTAGACTCTACACCCCCATGTTCGAAATCAGAGGTAATAACTGGGCATCACTAACAGCCAGAGATATAATAGCCAATGATGTCGTGGACTACATCCAGACTGACGTTTCCTTGGGTGAGCTTACTCCACCCTGGGAAGAAACAGACATAGACTGCAAAATACTAAGCCTTCCCTATCGGAAAGCAGACATGCCAACATGTGTACTAAGATCTCTTTTCTCAGAACTGAGCAATTCTTTGACACAAAACGATGAGACTGACTTAATTTACTGTGACGGATCTCTGGACAGAGAAACTGGAGAAGCTGGAGCAGCCATGACGGTGGTACGAGGTGGACAGTTCTGTCAAGAATGCGACACCAAAGTTAAGCTCCATGACTGGGCCTCCTCGACACAAGCTGAGCTTGTGGCTATCAAGCTGGGGCTAAGGCACATTAGAAGGACGGGAAGCAATGCAGTTATTTTTTCAGACAGTTTATCAGCCCTACAAGCCCTTAAGAATAACTGCTCAACTTATCAAGATCTTGTATACGATATTAGGAATTATGTCAGTCAGATAATCAGAAGAGGTATCTCTGTACAGTTCGTTTGGGTACCTTCACATATTGGGGTGCCGGGGAATGAAAGGGCTGACCAACTAGCAAAGGAGGCCTATAAAAAGACTCAAACAGACTGCGATCTTGGACTTTCCCTTCGTCAGCTTAGATCAAGAATTAAAAACAGACAAAAAAGCATAATGATATCAAAACGACAGAATGAATATCACACAAGCAGGTCAATATATTACTATAACAATGTTGGCCTAAGAACATCCTACACATATGGAAAGGCAGGCACAAGTAGGTGGCAGGAAGTTGTTCATGCCAGAGTGAGGTTAGGATACGACCACCCTTGGCAGCACGGGGCAGCAGTTAATGAACACAGAAGAAGGTGTAAGGTATGTGGTACTGCGGGTGGGCATACACTACATCATTACATTCTAGTGTGTCCGAATCTTGTGAACTTCAGGAACCCTAACTTGAGTACAATTGTGGACCAGGCTACTTATTTTCTGGAGAATGGTATTGTTAAAGAAATACTAAGAAAACATAAAGGTTTCGCCTCCCCAATGTAACTATGTGGAAAGACTCGTGTATATGCATGAGTATGTGTGTATTTGTACATATATGAGTATGTGTGTGTCTACATGTATGTGTGCATAAGTTTCTACAGATACATGTATGCTTGTGTATGTGTATGTATATGCGTGTGCATGTCCTGGTATATACTATTAGCCTACTATTATTCAGCCAACTGGGTGTTATATTTATAATTTGGCTTATTATAAGATTACAGTATTTATGCACTTACTTCACCAATAATGTAAGGTACTGAGATAAGTTTGGCAACTGCAATAACCTTAAGTTTCCACACTGTACAATGTGTATCAGCTATGCTAGTATGTATCCCACTACCAGGATCCAATATTATGTATATAACATTATCTTGTAACTTATGTACGTCATGGCAGGTGTACATCACTAGGTGGTGTTCTCCTTTTGAATAACTGTAGCAATTTATAACGCTGCGTCCCTCACAGGATGAGGGAGGGTGTCCAATAAACTAGCCCTCTTAAAAGAGGGCACAAATCAATCAAATCAGAATATCCCATGGTCATATCTTGAAGAAAACTAAAGCGACTCAGTCCCACTTTAAAAAATCTCCTTGCCAGAGTCAGCATCACAGTTAGTAGATCAGTAACTCGGCCACTTTTGGTTGTGCAGCTTTACTTATAAAATACGCTTATTGTAAAGGTTAGCTCCCATGGTTTTAAGGGTTTAATAATAGTAGACAACAATATAACAGCCAGCGATGGATACATTAACGTTTCGCACTTCACCCATTTTTAGTCCCTGACATTCTCTGTATTGCAACGTCTATTATTAACTTCATGTTTTCTGACCCTTTCCATCGTCCCGTATTTCCATCCAGCCCTCCCTTCCTCCCTCCCTTACTTCCTCCACCTCTCCCTCGTTCCCTCCTCCGCTCCCTCCCTCACTTTACTACACTGTTCCCTCAGTTTCCTCTCTTACGCCGTACCTCCCTTAACTCCCTTCACTCCTCCTCACTTGCCACCCTCCATGCCGCCGGTCAGTAAGTTTCTAACCACAGTAACTTGAGCTGGTGAACGTCTCATTATAGAGATATCTTTAGCCACACTCCTGCCAGGCTGGTGGAGAGAGAGAGAGACAGACAGACAGACAGACAGACAGACACAGACAGACAGACTGACAGATTGATTCCAAACATTCACCTCAAAATCGGGAGAAAGTACCAAGCTCAAGCAGACTCTCTCAAAGCATCCCCAGAATTCCGTGTACTTGTAAATTTTCTGTGGACGGAGCGTGAAGGCAGGAGTCACTGGCTGGGACCGACAGATGGCGCAGAGTGAGAGTGAAAACCTGACTGGGGATGTTATGCTGGCTGGGATGACGGAGAGATTCGCCTTTTTAACAATCGTAATCCCTCGTGTCATTTTTTACACCTTAATACCAATCTCACTTTTACCCAGGTTTCATCATATTTTATTAGCCTATTGGGTCTTACTTTTACTCCTTAATGCCAGATTTTACTTTCTTCACCTTTACTCTTTTCACTTTAACTTGGCCCAAAATTGCCATCCCTCTATCTTGAGTGCTGAGTTTAACGAGAGATTAATACTAGGGTATGATACTAGTCACGAAAAATGCTGTGGAAACAGTGTAGAACCGCATTGTCTTTTCCTGCCACCGAGCTACGTGAAATAAGTTGCAAAAAGAAATTATGGGCCAAGTTAAGGTGAAAAGAGTATTGTCGTATTATCGCTGTTTACCTAATATTTTCCCCGCTGTGGCTACGTGTTATTATGTAGTCCAGCTTTTGGCCTTCCCAATTTCATAGCTCATTTTACCCATTTATTATGCCCTCCAATCTCATTTTTACCCACCTAATCCATTTCTCATATACTGTACCTAATCCCACCTTTACTCACCTAATCGCGCTTTTTCCAGCCAGATTCATCCCACCATGTCCACCTAATCCTGTTCCACATTTACCACCAAATCCACCTGGTCCTAGTTCACGTTTGTCCACCTGATAACATTTCACTTATACCCACCTAATCCAACATTTACCCACTTAATCCCACTTTTACCCACCTAATCCTAGACCACGTTTACCCACCATATCCCACCTTCACCCACCGAATCCTACCTTTACCCACCTAATCCCGCCTTTACCCACCTAATCCCACGTTTACCCACCAAATCCTACTTTTATCCACTTAATCTTACCTTTGCATTTCTAATCCTTGCCCACGCTTACCCACCTAATCCTCGTTCACTTTTACCCACCAAATCCCACCTTTACCTACCTAATCTCACTTTTACCTGCCTAATTCCTTCTTTACCCACCTAATCCTACATATTTAATCACACTTTTACCCACCTAATCCCACCTTCACCCACCTAGATTACTCCTGCTTCACTTTTACCCACCCAATCCGGCCCCCTTACCTTGTTTGCTCAGGATTAGGGCAGTGAAGGGGAGAGGTGGTTGCCGGTGCTTGTGAAATCACTGTTGTGGTGATCAGGAATACAGAGAGAGAGAGAGAGTTTCAGTTTTATTCTGCTCTGTAACAATCTTATTATTTTTTTTTCTCGAGACCCACACTTCTGGCTAATGGGTTACTGAAGGCTAAATCTAATTCTTCCATTCTAAAATTCTCTCCGAAGCTTAATAAAATCGTCTGAAGGTAACAAGACGCCATTGTCATGAAGTAGTTAACAGTATTATATGGTGGTCTCACTTGTAAATGTGTTGTGCGTATCAGCCACACAGCTCAAGGACACTGTTATATTTCCACCTCTCCACCCTGTTGATATTAATGTGTGTGTGTGTGTGTGTGTGTGTGTGTGTGTTATTTTATGTATGCCTTGATGTGCTTACGTGTCGGTTTAAGCTGGTGAGATTATGGAGGCTAAACAAAGGAACGTCCTGGACAGAGTGCTTGGTTATTCTTTGTGTGTGTGTGCGTGTGTGTGTGTGTGTGTGTGTGTGTGTGTGTGTGTGTGTGTGTGTGTGTGTGTGTGTGTGTGTGTGTGTGGTTTTTATCCATGCATTCACCTGATGTCTCGGTTTAAGCATGTCAAATTACGACTAAAAAACAAAGAAGCAACGTGGATAGAGAGAAGGCTTGGGTAGTGGTGGTGATTATTATTATTCTGAACACCTGACAGCTTCTGAGGTCAGGCACATGGCGGGAGGGGGAGTGGTGGTGAGGAGAAGGGGAGGAGACTGAGACTAGAGTGGAGGAGAAGTGTTAGGGTAGAGGAGAAGAGGAGGACTGAGGCTAGGGTGGAGGAGGACAGAGGCTAGGGTGGAGGAGGTCTGAGACGAGGGTGGAGGACGACTTAGACTTGGGTGGAGAACATAAGACCAGGGTGGAGGAGGAGAAGAGAACTAACATTAATCTGGAGAAGAGGAGGAGGACTGAGAGTAGGATGGTGAAGAGGAGGAGGACCCAGACTAACGGCCGTACTTATAGCCCGTTCAGTAAGGTGGCGTGTTTTGTATTCTTCCCATCGCCTGACTATGTAACTTAACTTTGGATAGACGCTTCGTAATGCAGGGAATACAAACAATCCTCTGTAACCCTTCTATTATGATTGTTTTACCTTTGCTAGACGATTTTTATTTAGCTTTGGAGAGACGCTGCGTGATAAAGGGATTGAATCTGAGCACGAAGAAGGACTGATATCCTGAAGTTTTAACTCTTTCAGTATGATGTTGTACGTGTATTTTCATCTTGCTATCCTCAGACTTGTAGGATTCAACTTAGGACACATCACACATAATGAAGGATTAGTGGGGACTGTTTCAAAACGCTTAGTCGTGTTTCCTATAAGCGAAGTAAAAATCGTGTGCTTGTACCGAAGTAGCAAAATTTTCAACGCGAGTAGGTTTTTCGACTGATACTTGCTACCTCCAAATAAATATAATTAACGATATTCTCTGGGTGTTCTGAGTCAGTGTTGAGGTTAGTGAGTGCTACATCCAACCTACTAGTTGGAAAAGGTTCTCTAAAGAAAAAAAAAAAATAGGTAGGGAAAAAGTCAGGAAAACAACAAGAGGGTCATCGTACTGACGAGTTGAACGGCCATTCTTGAAACTGCCGTGAGCATACACAGTGGTAATTTTGTACGCCACTTTACAGAGCTCAGGCACCAGCCGCAGACACTGGCTGATTATTAACAGAGAGAGGGCCAGGGCGTACACAGCCACCTAGTTTCTGGCGGTCATATTCTGGAACAGATGTGAGCATTGGATGTGCTTACCCTACTGTTCAACGAGCTGGAAGGTAGAAGATGCAAATTTCTCTCATTAGAGGCTTTGCAAGTTCCTGTCAAAAATTGAAATATCAGGCGTGGCTATTCCTCCATATCACTGTTTTAATAAAACGGATGTAAGTTGGTAAACTGTGAATGCAGCTGTTCAAATGAGGTTCACTGCAGGACTGGCAAAGAAGAGTGGTAATCAGATACAAATCGTTCGGTTGCTGACGAAGTAAGAATGGGAATAAGTATTTGTAGCGAGAGCAGTACATGTGAAAGTTGAAGTTGTTTTGTGGTTATGTTTGTGTGTGTCACTCTGCATGTCATCTGTATGAACCGACAGGATGTGACCATATTGAAGTATATGAAGAGGTAGGGAGGACCATAGAGACGGTAACAGCAGGAGGGAAGGAAGTACGGAAAAGTGAGGAGAGCGGGAGAGGTGCACAGCATAGCAAGTTGTAATTAGTGTGCAGCGTTAGGCAGAATGCAGGTGTGGTGGTGGTGGTGGTGGTGGTGGTATCAGCTATCAACACACCCTCATATCCTTCCTCCACCACATCCTTCCCTTGCCATGGCCTTCCTTACCATGGCCTTACCACAAAATTCCTTCCACATCTTTGTACCGTCCCGACCTTCCTCCGCCACATTCCTCCGTTTATATATAATTCTCTGTCGAGGCCATTCAAAATTTTTCTCTCACATCCATCCTTATCACTGTCAGTGCGTCGGTGCCTTGTGTTTACTATAACTTCCTCTTTCTGTGCATTCCATTATAACTTTATTGTATTTTTCCTGCAATCAGTGGTTGGAAAGATTGGTGTTTGTGAGGAAGTCTGATATTTCTCCCCTCCCCCTCTCTCTCTCTCTCTCTCTCTCAAAACTAATTACATCGGCAACCTACCATATAATAATGACAGCGTAAGGATCATTGCTTTAAATCTGTTTTTGTTGGTTTATTATTCACATACTAATATTGCTCTTCCTCTCCATGTCTTGCTTTACCGTGCTATCTGTGCCAGCAAGGGAAGGATCAATACACCTTTTTATTTTATTTTTTTATTACTCATATCTTTACCATCTCTCTTTCTTCCCTTGTCTTTCCTCACCATGTTCGTCTCAACCATATCTCCCCTTCTTGTCACCATGTCGAATTTCTGCAGTCCATCCGGTTCACATTCTGTAGAGCCCCGGGTTACGACAACAGAACCATCAGCAACCACAACAACTATGTCTTTTCTTGCCATGCCCTTCTCCCTCGTCTCGTAATATCCTTGTTCATCACTATCATGCTCCTCCCCTACCATGTCCATCCATACCATACTTCTCCCCTTCTTTATCCCCTCATTCCCTCTCATGCTTTTCCCTGTCTTCTCCCACAGCGGTTTGTTTTCCTTGGCATGCTCATCTCTGCAGTGCTTCTTTCCCTACATACCTTTCACCTAGCATGCGTGTTCCTAAGGTGCACAAGTATATCCTTCTGTTAATGTCTTCATCCTTACAGAAACATTTCACTTCATGTTTTCCCTTACCTCCATCGCAGTTGCTTCTTTCCATACCATGCTTGTCTCTACCATGCCTCCTTCCATATTGTCTTCATCTACCATATCCGTTTTCAGTAACCCCTACTATGTCCTTCCCTTGATGTGTCCATCCATAATATGCCTTTTCCATTTTTCGTTTTTTTTTTTTTCCTACTTTTTATTCAAGGCATTCCTGAGTCAATCATCTGTCTTTTTCCGTCTTTAGCCTTTCTCCTCATCCACCCATTTCCTACTCTTTCTTTTCTCCTTATGTACCCTCTTCTTCGCCAAAACTTTCTCCCCGTCTATCATCTTCCTCCCCACCTGCCGTCTTACAAACCTTTCTCCCTATCTGTAATCTTCCTCTCCTGCCGTAATCCTCACCTAGCAGCCTCTATACCAATCATTGTCCTAGCCTTCCTTTCTCCTCACTCCTACTTTTACCTTGTCACCTTTGACCTGTAATATCACTCTCAGCATCTCTAGCAGTGTGTAGACACACTTGTGTAGGAGCTGGCTAGCATGGACCATCCGACCTTATGCTGTGATGCTCATTCTGATTTTTACTCATTGCGTCGTCGTTGTCGTCGTCTCCTCCTCCTCCTCCTCCTTCTTGTTTTTGTTGTTGTTGTTGTTGTTGTTGTTGTTCTTCTTCTTCTTCTTCTTTTTGTCCACGAGTGCGTCTTGAGGGAGTAATGGAGAGTTGCGAACGGGAAAGCACAAAAATGTAAATGCCTTCCCTTTTTTTTATCACTACTCCATCACATAGGCCCGGTGTTTCACACACAAGAATGCGTTTCGTCATGCCTGCGGGTTAGAGGCCATTCCGTTGACTGCCATGTAGAAGATAAAATGCAGCCATTGTTAAATTCATCACGATACATACGTCATCCATCCTTCTCCCCATACGTCGTCCATCCTTCTCCATCTGTCACATCTTTCGCTTCCGCAGCGTTCATACATTACTTATTCACACAGTCACTACCTATATTATCTATCCATCTTCTTCCTTAGTTCGGAAAAGAAAATAAGTAAAGAAAAGTCTGGGCATTGATAAAACACCGCTCTGTCAATAGGCAAACATGACTTGAAACTTGGACCTCGTGTATCCAGATGCACCACCAAGTCACTCTTTGATATTTGTCCGAAACACTAATAAAAGTCCGAAACTCATTGACAGTAGTCCAAAATACCCTGATAGAAGTCCGAAAGTCTGGGGCACACTTATACATGTCCAAAACACTGATAAAAGACCCAGACATACAGAAACAAATCCAGACAAGTGAACCACCTCTTCTGGTAGCCCGTACATTCCATTCTGTACAATGACATTTTATTATTTTATTCTTTGTACCTCAGACGTCTGTATTCAGCTTAGCAGTGACGTCACGCTATGAAGGGGTTACAGACACTCCATTATTCTATTCTGTGTTATGATTTCTTTTTTACTTCGCTTTTGCTGCTGTCTGACATGTTATTCAGCTTAGGAGAAGTCGCTTATCGAATGAGTTAAAAGTACGACAATGTCCTTTTTTTTTTTTTTTTTTTTTAAGTTTATTCCTCCACCCAGACGATTTTATTCAGATTAGCTTGTCCTTTTAATCTCATGGGGGGTTAGGAACAATTTTCAGTAATCCCTTCATCACGATTACCTCTTATTTATTACCAGTACTTCTGTGGTTACCTCCATACGATTTTATTCACCTTTAGGAGAGCACGCTCGCAGTGTGCTTAGGACCAGTGGTTGGGGGAAAGGAGGAGGCTTAGATATTACACCTATCGACCCCACGAGATTCAATAGGGCATACAATTTATATTTTTTAAGTTCCAGTCGTCTCCTAGAAGACGACCCGCTGTAGTCAATCATTTTTTTATTCCTAGGTCCGCAGTGGTACTTGGTGAGGAGGAGCAAGGGTTAAATTTGAAGGTGTGTCCTTGGCGAGTGCAGATCAACGCCCCCCACACACACATTCCACCTTAACTCTTTCCCACAGTTTTCCTCAGTCACTTCCACTACCTGCAGGAACTTCATGTCAGGCGCCTTGTCATCTGTGTGTCACTTTATATACATGCTCTTAGAAACGCACAAAATTATATATTCTTAGAAACCCACAAAATTTCTTGTCAATTGAGGGACTATTGGCTCACAGTCTCCTCACTTCCACCACATGCATGAAGTTTAATTTATTTACTAGATTTTTATAACTATATTTCAGAGCTTCAGGTTATTTAGAAAGGATATAATTTGCCACTTAATGAATACCTGAAGAGTGTGCAATTAGGACAGAGATTGTTGTATTGTGAAGATGAATTATTCCTTTTTAACAGTTAATAGCGCTGAAATACAAGGCACTAGACCATTACAACCCTAACCCTGGTTCTTCCCCACTGCCACTCACACTCACCTTGCCACCTGCGGGAAGTCCATGTCATTCGTTTAGGATTTATGTGTGAATTTTATTTTTTAGATATAAGAAGCACTCAGACTCCACCAGAAATGAACTTTAAATAGTCCAAGTGAGAGAGGAGTTCGTAAATATAGATATCCAAAACACCCACAGACTTCCCCAGATATAAACTATATATCGTGTTAGAAAGAGAGGGAGCTTGTAAATATTGTATAGCTATCCGTAAAAGACACAAACTCTTCCAGAAATGAACTCTGTATCGTGTGAAATATGAAGGGCTGATATGATCTCCACGCACTCACTTCCTCACCCCCACCACACGCACAGACCATGTATCTTGTTCAGTATAAAGGGCAAATTGTGCTTCCCACACACTCTCTTTCTCGCCTCCACCACACTCACAGAAATAAACTCAATATCGTGTTAAATATAAAGGGCAAATTATGCTTCCCACTCACTTTCTTCCTCGCCTCCACCACAATCGCTTCACCCCTGCAGGAAGTTCACGCCATTCACTTTCATTTAGTGTGTGACTGTATATTATTCATACTGAAATACAGAATTCGTATCACTTAAACTTAAAGGGATTATTATGGTCTTTATTTTTAGTTTTGATACCTCTCGTTTAATCTTTCATTTTTTTTTGTCTGCGTGTGTGTGTGTGTGTGTGTGTGTGTGTGTGTGTGTGTGTGTGTGAGAGAGAGAGAGAGAGAGAGAGAGAGAGAAAATCCTTCATACACGAGGTTATTTTCTCATAGGAGGCCATACGTTAACCTCTCCCTTACCAACTACTTCCGCTTATGACTCGTTAACCTCTTCACCACGAGAGTCCTTTCCTTAGCTACGTAAAATCGTCTTGTAGTACCCAGAATAGTAAAATCGTGACCCTTGTAAAATGGGGGTGACGGGGATCTTTCATGCGCTTAATCGTCTTTCCTAAGCTGAGAGAAATCGTCTGTGATGTCATAGGGAAGGAGAAACATTGTGGTACTGAAGGAGTTAAATTTCTGTATTACCTGTGCAAACTATGTCCATATTGAATAGATAATAAAAAAACAAACATATGAAAGTAATTGTTAAGGAATGTTATGAGAAAGTAATCGTTAAGGAATACTATGCAAAGTAATCGTTAAGGAATACTGTGGAAAGTAATCATTAAGGTATACTATGAAAAGTAATCGTTAAGGAATACCATGAGAAAGTAATCGGTAAGGAATAATATGGGAATGTAATCTTTAAGGGAATACTATGGAAAGTAATCGTCAAGGAATACCATGAGAAAATAATCGATAAGGAATATTATGGAAAGTAATCTTTAAGGAATACAGTGCTATGAGAAAATAATCGTTGAGGAAGATTTTCAATGGACCGTCTTACGCTGAAAAAACTGTAGCCTTCCGTTTTATAACCAGCGAAATTCTTGATATTTTAAGTAGCGACAGTGAGTGATGTTTTGACCGAGCTAAATAAATCTTCCTTTGTTTTAAAAATATTCTTCAGTGTTTTCTAAGATAGCAAGAAAGATATGCACTACTCCAGATGATGGTATTAGCGATGATGATGGTGAAAATATATAACAATCGATTCTGTTTAGTGCTTTGAAAACCGATGCTAAAAAGAAATGTTGAGTTTTTGTTCGTTCGAAGAGGAAAGGTTGAAATTTTGTGTTTCTGTTTTAGCCGGAAGCGCCCAACAGCGATTTGAACCGAATTTCAAACAATAATTGAATAAACTGAATGATACTGCATAATAGGGAGTGTGATTTAATAGGTTTTATTGGAAGTAGAAATCTCACAGTTCATTGGCAGCGTGTGCGTGTGAATGGATAAAATGAATGGAATTGGACTAAGCAGACTTCTTTATCAGAAATTTTAAACCTTTCGGTGCGAGGGATGTGATTAAAATCGTCTGGGTGTAATGAGAATATCTGTACACCCAGAGAGAGAGAGAGAGAGAGAGAGGGGGGGGGGACGCAAAAGTTCGCCTATAATCCATTCCCAACATTGTCCAGCCTGTCTCATTCCTCACCAAACGTCAGATAGCCGTCCTTTTTATATTCCGTCTTTGTGTTTCATATTTTACTATCACAAAATTATTTGTTACATCTCTCACCGTGTCGGGAAAATTTTGATTGCACGAGTACAGTGCATCCAGCCAGCTAGGGCAACAAGGAAGGTGGATCTGTTAGAAAGAAAACAAAGAACAACGGAGAAAAACTGCTAAATTAGATACGCAGCGTTTTTGCCCCGGTAAAGACAAAAAAGGGAGAAAAAAGTGAACTAGAGCTTCAGCGGTGTCTGTTTTAAAAAGTGCACAGTAGAGGCTCAGCAGTTTATAATGAAGGCCATTACACACGGTCGGGTGGGAGGTGGTGTATGCTGTTAACACCTGCACCACTATGACGACTGTAGAATTCCATGATCTGTTTCTAGCTATCTCTGTCTATCTATCTGTTTATCAGTCTGTCAGTTTGTATTATTATTTATTTATTTATTTATTTATTTATTTATTGTGTAATTCACCTGGGCGTGATGCAGTACTTAACCACCTCACTACAATAACGCCTGTGTATTTTGTTTGCACTACATCCATGCCATTTTAGTCAGCTTAGAGAAAGCCTCTCGTTCCTAGTGAAGACCCTAACTTTTTTCATTTGATGACATATTCTTTCATTCTATCATAATCCAGACGATTTTATTCAGTTAAGGAGAGAATTTTCGAACGAGGGGGTTGGATACAGCTTTTACCAATCCCTTCACTATAGTAGATTTCCACTAATATAACTAAAATCGTCGGGAGGTAGGAAGGGTAAACTAACAGAATATATCGTGTCATTTGAGGGGCTAAGGGTGTGTGGTGGGGAAGTGATGCTAGGGAGAGGTGGCTAGCCTTGTAGGGTCCTTGAGCCTTTGTGTTACCCTGATTTATGTCGTGTCTCAGTACCCCGCTCACACCCTTTACCTTACCCTACCTTACGCATCCCCCCCCCTCTCTCTCTCTCTCTCTCTCTCCTCTCCTCTCCTCTCCTTTGCCTCCTGCCACCCTGCGTCCTTATCTTACATCTGTCTCACCTCAAGACACCCCGTTGTTTGGTGTTCACACCCTCTCTCTTTTCACACCCTCGTTTTCACCATTCACACTCCCCCGCTATGCTGTCTGATTTTTAACTACCGTCGCTACGAGAGGCCTCCCCTAAGCTAAAGGAAAGAGAGAGAGAGAGAGAGAGAGAGAGTCCACTACTAGAAATGACAGAAAAAGGGCGTCATAGTATTTTTTTTTTTTTTTTTTTTTTTAGAACAATTATTTCGATTAAAACTTCGGCCAGGCCACCTACAGATCATGCACTCTAATTTGGCAAAGATTTTCGTCCTTTTACAGCTTGTATTCAGTAGCTCAGTGGCGGAATAAGACAGTACAATTACTCGGCATTCTTTTCATTGCACTTATTCACAACTGACACCATATTCTCGTGTTCATCCCATTTTACAACTTAGCATTCAAGATGGAGAGATGGCAATTTTACCACAGGTTTAAGTGACGAGTATAGTAAGGCCCATAATGTCTGTGTTGACTGTGTATTCTTGTAACTGTTTAGTTCCATACCTTTCATTTTTTCTCATCCCTTACGTTTGTGTGAGTTCCTTCATCCTCATTCTCACATATTACCCTCTTCCGTTGCACCATCTCTTCTCACATTATTGTTACCTCCCACACCTTTGTCTAAACACTGCAACCCGAGGACGCAGTTTATATTTTCGTACTTCCAGACGATTTTGCTCAACTTTGGAAGGAATTTCGGTACTAGAGAGTTTAGATATTGTCTCCTTTAACGTCTTTATCACTAGGGTGTTTTGGCAAGCTGAAGAAAGTTGACTAGAATAAGAACATACTAACAAAATACGTTATCTGAGTGATTTCTGTCGTATCATATTTTTACCCCTGCGTTTTCTCACATCAGACCCCTCTTTTCTTTCATCCTCATTCTCACATATTAATCTTTAATTTTTGCATTGTCATTCTTCTTCACTATTATTCATACCTCTCACCTTTACCCTTTGAAGCCTTTCCCTTTGATTCCATTACCATCTATTTCTTAAACTTTTTTTTTTTTCTCACGTCCCACACCTTCTCTGTTGTTATACACTATTGTCTCCCTAATCCTCCTGCTTCCTAAATTTCCCCATCAAAATCCGTCTTACTTCATACACAGTTTTTCTCACCTTCCATCCTCATTCTCACACTTTATTCCCTTATATTTTACCGTCACTTTTCTTACACTATCATTGTTACGTCCCACACACCCCTTTTAAACCTTTTCTCACTTATTCTCTTATTATACTCTATATTTTTCTTCGTACAGTGATTTTTTTTCCCACCTCCCACACGCTCTTCTTGTCTTACATAATTCATCTCACACAATACTTTCGCTCTTGCCCTCTTTCGTATATTCTCTGTCTCACCTCTTCTTTTATCAGTGTCCGCCTGTGTTCTTTCACTTTCACCACTCACACTTTCTTCCATCCCCATTATCACATATTAATCACTTTGTATGATCATTTTCTTACACTTATTCTTACCCTCCATGCCTCTCTTTTATACACATTCTCAACTCCTTTTTTGTTATTTATTCATAGTATTTTGTCCTTTATCCTCTTTATTCTATGCCCTTTCTCACTTACTCCTTTATCACATTCCGCCTTACATTTCTACATTGTTTTTCTCACCTCCACACCTTCTTTCGTTCATTATCATTCCCACACAGTCCTCTTCGCAACATCTCTTTTCTTCAACTGTTTCCACACTACAAGCCCTACTACAGTATTAGCTATACCCTGTTTCCTAATTTCTTTCGTATATTTCTTTGTATTTTCCTTTCTACGCAGTTTTTATATTTCCCAAATCTTTCTTCTCCTCTTATTTTCGCCACATATTCTCCTACACTATTCACTCTCTGTCTTGTGCCCTCTCTGTCAGTCTCTCACAGTTTCTTTCGCCTACCACACCCACCTTCCTTCACCTGTATTATCATGTATTATTCACGTTTCATACACTGTTTATTTCCCAAATTATACCCTCTTTTTCACTGATATGTCAATTTCGCCATTCACTGTTTCTTTCGTCTCCCACACCCTCCTGCTTTCAGCCTTATTATCACGTATCATTCACGTTTCTTACATTGTTCCTCATATCTTGAACATTTCCTCCTTTTGCGCAGTTTTTAATTTTAATATTCCGTCCGTATCACTCTTCGCTCGTATGTACAATTTGTCAGTATTTCACACTCATTCTGTTTGTCACCTTTCCAGCCTGTCATTTTGTTATCTTACGCTGTCTCTTTTATCATTTTGTGTTCTTTATCTTTCTTACAAAATTGTCTACTCTCTCTCTCTCTCTCTCTCTCTCTCTCACACACACACACACACACACACACACACACACACACACACACACACACACACACACACACACACACACACACACACACACACACACACACACACACACACACACCGTATCTGTATCTATCTCGCTGTCAAAATATCCAGAACAGTAATTCCTTTTTGTACTATTTTCATCATTATAATATTCACAAATACCATTCCTAAATTATAATAACCATATTCTCAATTATTTTAAACATTACCAATACTTCTGCCTTTTCTCTCACCTTTCCATCCGCCATCACCATGCCTACCGCAGTTATCACCACTCCATATCTATCACTACTATCACCACTGTCATCCTCCCACCCTTATCACCATTTCCATCCTCCCACCATTAACACCATCCTGCCACCATCCCGGTCACCACTACCATCCTGCCATTACTACCTTTCTGCCATCGTTACTGTTCCTGCCACCATTCTTTCTCCTGCCATTTCTGTCACCGTTATCACTGCTTTCATTTTGACACCCATTATCACTGACCATTCTTCCACCGTCCCAGTCACCATAACCATCTAGCCATAACTACCATCCTGCCTTCATTACCATTCCACCCATAACCACATCTTCCTACCACGCGCACTTACTTTTGTTCTCCTTGTGTGGTTGGTACTTCCTACCGAACTCAAAGGGTGTGGCCTCACCTTGGTAGCACGTGAGGGTTGGTGTGTTGTGTGTGCTAGGGTCAGCTTCAAGTCTCATTCTTATTCCTGTGTGGTAGTAGCGCTATGGGTATATTGGTACCTAGATGTTCGTATCATAAGCACACACAGCCGTCACATCACCGTTAACACACGGCTCCTCGCCAAACAGCGCCACACCCACCTGCAGTACCCCTGACCACACCTTTGTTACAACTACCCTGCACCCCCCCTCACATCACTCCACAGCATACACACCATACGACTGGTAGACATATTCTAACGTGTCGTATTTACTGTATAAGATCCATACCACAAATACCATTCACACTCTCACCCACACGATTTATGCATACACGCTCCGTAAAGCAGACCAGATACATTCATCCACACTCCCCACCACACCACTGACATAAGCATCAATACCCATCATGTCTCTGTATCATACCCATACCACAAACGCAACACCAACTGTCCCACCCACACCCTTAACACACCCGCTCTTCGTTTCACCACACTAACACACCCACCCACACACTTCACATCTGCCGTATCACACCACACCACTAACGCACTAACCCACATCCTTCACCACACGGTTAATATGTCCATCCATACACCTCTCACATCTAAACTTCAACAACACCACGATCATCATCCATACTCCTCACCCACACCACTAGTACACCCGCTTCCACTCTTCACCACACCCTTCACCACATGACTGACATTTGCATCTACGCCCCTCACATGCTCACCACATCCGTACCACGAACACATCATCCACACTTCACACCCATATCACTACTCCTGTCCACACCCTTCAGCACATCTGATTGGTACTCTACTCCTGTCCTTATATAACCGGTACATCGGTACCGTACGCAGTGCTCATAAGTATCAGACGCACACACTCATATGACTATAAAAATGAGCCAACACACACACACACACACACACACACACACACACACACACACACACACACACACACACACACACACACACACACACACACACACACACACACACACACACACACACACACACACACACACACACACACACACACACACACACATATATAACCATATTAACAGTGTTCATCCCCTTATAACCTGATTCCACACAAACAAAGCTGTCACGACGCTGACTTTCACAGTTTAAGCTCCCATAATCCATTGCACAATTCTACTCATCATCCTTCTCCTATTATTAACCTTCAACACCTCATCCTCATTTTTTTTCGTGAGGCCACATTCCTTGAAATCAAGGTTGAGAATCATCCATGCCGCGTATTTGGTTTTTTCATCTCCATAAAATTTAGGAAACATTTAGATATTGTCAATAAAGGGACACATTTAACTTGGGTGTACATTAAGATAAACTGAATATCTGCATTACTCTGTCAGGCGATCAGTTTCATTTATATTTTCACCAGATGATTTGTTGTGGTCTAGTAAGTATACCTTATCCTTATTAACGCACCCGTAGTATAGAACGTTGACATTTCCTGGTTGTCTTTGTAAGTAATGATAAGGAAACTGTTATATTAAAGTGAATAGCAACACAGCACTCAGCTACATTATAAGTAAATAAGAAGTAACAATAATACATGTAGGTTATGTGAATAAAAAAATAGTTTCCATTTCTCCATTGACGAGAACAGAAAATGGAGCTTTTGTCTTCTTTTATTATTATTATTATTATTATTATTATTATTTTTTGGAGGGGGGGGTGACCGGACAGTATTGCTTAAGAATATCGTATAATCCGTATAATTCTCTGTGGGTGAGCTTACCGATGAGGCGTGTATAATGGAATCCCTGACTGTCGATAAAGCCCGTAAATTGGTAAGGGAAGGAGGCAGTGGAGGGGGCCTGTTGTTGCGGCGGTCCTGGCCCACCACTTCAGGTTTTTCCTTCCCACTCCCAGTTCCGGCCGACCCTCAGGTACCGTAATGTGGTCAGCGGGGGCAAGGGTAGGGGACGGCCGGGGGAAGGGGCGGAGGGGTAGGGTAGGGGAGGGGAGTGGAGAGGAGGGGAGGGAGCGGATAGAGTTAAAAGACGAAGAGGGGAATGAGGGAAAGGGTAGGGGTAGGGACGGAGGATAGGGGTAAGAGGGGAAATGAGGAAGAGATAGGGGTAGAAGGGGGATAAAGGAAAGGGACATAGACGGGGGTAGGGGTATGGAGGGGATTGAGAGGAAGAGTAGAGGTAGGAAGGGAATGAGGGGAAGGGATATGGATGAGGACAGGGGCAGGAGGGGGATGAGGGGAAAGGATAGGGATGGGGGTAGGAGAAAGAGAAGGAATGGGGTAAGAGGTAAAGATAGGAGGGGAATGAGGGAAAGGAATGGGTGTTGGGGGTAAGAGTAATTGGGTGAATGAGGGGAAAAGCTAGAGATGGGAAGAGAAAGAGGGGAATGATTGGGGTGAATGGGAAATTAATCTCTTCAACTCGAGGACGTCTTGTAATTTCTTGCTTTTTCCAGATAATTATTTAGCCTTCATTAACCCCTTCACTGTGTTGTCTATTTCGTAAGTTAAATAAAATCGTCGAGAGCAGGAATAAATAGATCATCGGGTTAAAGGGGTCAAGGGGGAGAGAGAGAGAGAGAGTAAAATTAAATGAAGAGACAATCAAAATATTATGAGTAACACTGAATATGCAAAACTGAAGGAGGAACAGAGAATAAATGTGAAGAGAAGGTGGGTATAGAAAAAGCAGAGAGAGAGAGAGTAACATTAAATGAAGAGACAGGCTATTAAAATATTATGAGTAAATACTGAATACGCAAAACTGAAGGAAGAACAGAGAATTAATGTGAAGAGAAATTGGATAGAAAAAGAAGAGAAGTTAGGAAGGAAGGAATGTTTAATGGCCAGGAGGAGGGGCCAAAGGGTGGAAGGGATGAAGGACAGGAGGGCAGGAAGGCAAGGAAAGAGGGAACGAAGGAAGGGAAGGAATGTTTTGATGGTGGTCTTGGTGTTAGTGTTGTTGTTAATTTTGCTGTTGTTGTTGTTGTTGTTGTTAGGGATAGAGAAGGTAAGAAAGGAATATTGTTGCCTGGGAAAAGGGTTGGATGAAGGAGGGAGGGATTGTTATTATTGGAGTGAAGGAAATTCGGGATGTAATGGAAGGAATGTTGCTGTTCGTGTTGGAGTGAAAGATACGGGATTGAAAGGAGGGAATTTTGTTGTTGTTGTTGTTGTTTGGGATGAGGAATGGAAATAGGGATAAATGCAGTTCTTGTTGCTGGAATGAGAGGAGGAAAGTGGAGGTAAAGAGCGAGGAAAATGGAGGTATGGAGAGAGGAATGTAGTGGTATGGAGAGAGGAAAGTAGAGGTACGGAGGGAGAAAATGGAGGTATGCAGGTAGGAAACTGGAGGTATGGAGGGAGGAAAGTGATGGTATGGAGGAAGGACTGTGGAGGTATGGAGAGAGGAAAGTATGGAGGGAGGAGAGTGGAGTTATGGAAAAAGGAAAGCGAAGGAATGAGGAGAGGAAATTGTAGGTATGGAGGGAGAAAAGTGGAGGTACAGGAGGAGGAAAGTGGAGGAACTGAGAGAGAAAAGTGGAGGTAAGGAAAGTTAAGTGGAGAAATGAGAGGAAAATGAGGGTATGAAGAGAGGAAAGTGGATGTATGGAGAGAAGAAGTTGAGTTATGAAGAGAGGAAAGTGGAAATATAGAGACAAAAAGTGGAGGTATGGAGAGAAGGAAGTGGAGGTATGGGAGGAGGAAACCTGTGGAATGAGAAGAGGAAATAGGAGGGATTTTGAGGTATGAGGAAATTGAAGGAGTGAGGAGAGGAGATAAAATGAAGGACATGGAAAGGAAGGTATGGAAGGAAAAGACAAGAATGGAGAGAGAGGGAGGAAACAGGAGGGAGAAACTGAGAGGAATGGAGAGAAAGGAAGAGTTTGGAAGATGGAAATTAAGAGAGGCGGAGAGAAAAGATGGAAATGGAGAGATCAGGAAATTATAGACGACTAGGGAAGTTTTTTAGAGGTGGAAAAAACTGTAGAAGGAGATTTAAAGGAGAGAGAGAGGGGGGGGGGAGACCTGGCTAGTGCAGAGAGATGGAGAGATGAGGAGAGAGCAGGGAGAGAAAAAGATGGAGCATGAGAGGCAGATTTTGCAGAGAAAAATTAGAGGAAATTGAGGGGAAGAAACAGAAAAGCGGGAAAAATCATAGTTAAGATTCGAGACAGAGATTCAGGAATTGCGAGAGGGAAAAATGAGAATATATGAAAGATCAGAGACATTTGTGAAGATGTAATATAAATGAGGGAAATAAGGAAAATCGGAGAGAGATGGAGAGGTGAGGAGAGGGGTGAGGGAGAGAAAAAAGATTGAGAGGGAAAAAAAAGGAGATAAATGTGAGAGATTAGAGACATTTGTGAAGATATAAAAGAGGGATGTAAATAGAAAAGCTGAGAGAGATGGAGAGATGAGGAGAGGGATGAGGGAGAGAAAAAACTTGAAGGTTGAAGAGGCAGTTCGTGACTAGTTTCCAAATTCATGGTTTTTCTCATTTCGTTTGCCTTCATATTTTCAGCATTCATTTCTTCGCTTTTTTACTCCCTACTATCCTCTTCTGTTTTCTTTTCTCCTTATTCCTTTGCTATTTAACTTCTTTCTTCAGCGTTTCCTGTCTGTATTGTTTGTCTGTCTTTAATATTCATTTGTTTTTATTTCCTTTTTTTTTTTCCCTCGACCATTTTCTCGTTAAATTTTACTTATCGTTTCTACCAGCTTTATTTTTTTTATTTATTTATTTATGTATTTATTTATTGTATTCCTGTCATATTTGCATTTGTTGATGGACATTTTCTTAGCCTGATTTTCCTTCTCCTTTTCCTCTTTCTGCTTCCTCTTTCTTCTTCCTCTTTTTCCCCTCCCCTTCTTTTTCCTTTTTTTTCAGTTTCTCCTTCTCCTCCTCCTCCTCCTCCTCCTCCTCAGTTGCCAAGGAAGTAAATATCTTTGCACGTCTTCAAGGATGCTGCTTTTTATGCTAAGTGTATGTGTGGGTGTATTTATGAGTGCTTAATTACCTGATTTATTGTGTGTAGACATTTCTCTTGTTGCACGTGTCATCCTGGAGGCGTGTGTGTGTGTGTGTGTGTGTGTGTGTGTGTGTGTGTGTGTGTGTGTGTGTGTGTGTGTGTGTGTGTGTATGTGTGTAACGAATTTGTTTTTGGTGGTAATGGTGACATTCATAGTTTCGCGAATAGTTGAAAATTTAATTCAGAACTGATGCTGAAAATCCTGATGCATAATTAGCCAAGACATTCCTTATCACTGGTATTTGTAGACTCAGAAAATTACTGTAGCTCAGACGTGATACAATAATAGCCGTACGAAAAAGAAAAAGAAAAAATGTCACGACTAGGAAGCTTTTTCTATAATTTGTCTTGACATTTTCGGACGATTTATTTATAGATTTGTATACGTTATTATTTGTTCATAATTTTGGGCAAGCCTGTCACCATGAAGGGTCACCACAGAGCTAAATGAAATCGTCCTGTGGTAGCAGAAATAAAACAGGGACGCCTTAGTGATTGAAAGGGTTAATCAGGGTCCTTGGGGTAGTATGCTTTTTGTGTGTTATTGTAAACTCTTTCGATTTTAATATTGACACCATTAGCCCTCTCAAGCTCGGGATAACTCTGGTATTTAAATCAACCTGATGCCACACGATTTTATTCAGTTGAGAGTGCGTCTAGGAGTCTGAGTGTTAAAGGAAGATGAAAGAAAGAAGACGAAATAATGGCACAAGGACCGAATGAGACAGAAGCAAGAAATGAGCCAAGCCAGACCACCCTGAGGTTTGGAGGTGGCGATGGGGAGTAGGGGGAGCAAGGAGGGGAAAGGTGGGGTGAGGGTGAGGAGGAGGAAGGGGAGAGCTAACAGGGGAGAAGTGGCATGAGGAAAGGTATGAGGTGAGGAAAGAAGGTGGGAGGAAGGAAGGAAGGGAGGGAGAGAGGGAGCTAGGAAGGGTAGGGTGAGGAGGGTAGACGAAGACTGAGTAAGAAAGGCGAGCGAGTGAGGAGAACATAAGAAGAGAGGATGACTGCACTAGGCCGGTTGGCCCATGCTAGACAGCTCCTAGAAGAGTAACTGAACTACTAGAATGTGATAAGGATAGCAAAGAAGAAGGTTCTCCTCGCCCTCCAAACCCTCCAGCAGAAGCCGGCAGGAAAAAGTCAGAAGGAACACTACACAGTATAGAAAAATTGGCATGGACATTTTATAGGAAAGTGTGAAAGGAGAAAAAGAGACTATCATGATGTAACCTGAAAAGGAAAAATATGAATTAGTACTGGTTATAAAGAGGAGAGAGAGAAAAATGTGTCAAGGAGGAAGAAACAGGACAAGGTGGGAGAAGATCAAAGTCAGAACCAAGAGCAATGGATTGAGGAGAGGAGACAAAAAAAATAGGTAAGGGGGAGAAGCAATGTAAGGGGGAAAAAATGGGATGATTTGGGGAAAGAAAAAAGTATGGAGGGAAGGAGCAAGGTAAGGAAGGAGTAGGGTGAGGAAGGGAGAGAAAAGAACGACGAGGGTTGGGGAGGAAAGAAGCGGAACTAGATGGAGTGGAGATGGGGAAGGCTAGACAGGGTAGGCTAGTATAATGAGGGTCTGGGTATGATTGGTGGGACGTGTACAGGTGAGAGAGAGAGAGAGAGAGAGAGAGAGAGAGAGAGAGAGAGAGAGAGAGAGAGAGAGAGAGAGAGAGAGAGGAGCAGGTAATGTATGTGTTTAGTTTTATATGTATGCTTGTGTGTGTGTGTGTGTGTGTGTGTGTGTGTGTGTGTGTGTGTGCGCGCGCATATATATATATGTTTGCCTATGTATGTCGAGGATTTTTGTAGGGCGGGGCAAGCTGTAGTAAGATACAATGGTTGTGTGTGTGTGTGTGTGTGTGTGTGTGTGTGTGTGTGTGTGTGTGTGTGTGTGTGTGAAGGGCGGGGCAGGGTAGGGTAAGGCAGGATAATGTTGGGTGGAGTGAGGGATAAGTCAGGCAGGCGTGGGTGGAGTTTAAAGGGGCAGAGTAGACTGACAGGGGTGGAGCAGTACGGAGAGGGAGAGAGAGAGAGAGAGAGAGAGAGGGGGGGGGGAGATAAGAGCAGTTAGTGAAATGGGAGTAGAATGAGACTAAATAATAACATGAAGTGGAAAAGGATGATGATGTTGAATATCTGTGGCTGGCAAGGAACAGAATAATGCTTAGTGAGGTGTGGACGTCTGGGGTGAGCCGATATGGGATGGAGGGAGATTAAATTCAGTTCCGAGTGTGGGTTGTCACTTGTGGGCAGGACAAGACATGACAGTAAGATAAAACCGGACAGGAAACAGGTGGATGTCTTATAGGACAGGAGGAACTGATTAATAGGACTAGCTAGGAGAGGGGAGGGGGAGGTGTCGGGTGTCTGGTCTGCAAGGGCTAGACAGAGAAGTAAAACAAGGATGTGTATGTGTAAGGGCTGTGTGTGTGTCAGGTTGGATGATTTTGGCAGGATAGAGTGATGAGCAGGGCGCCCGGGGATGTGAGGTGAGATGTAACAAGGTGATTAGAGTGTTAGTGGACGTGAAGAGTGCAAGATATAGTATAGTTCAGTGGCTTTAACGGCAGTGATTTTTTGTCTTTTTACGGTCTCTTTCCTGTAGCTCATTGGCAGAACAAGACAGTTTCGTGACTTTGCATCCTTTTTTCAAAATACTTCCTTGTGACAAGTATCGTATTCTAGAGCTGTTGAAGGTCAACATTCAAGATAGAGAGATGACACTTTTACGTGTAGTTAAAGCAAACAGTCCTTAATATGGATTTTTCTGAGATACAGTGTGGGACACACATTAGTCTGATATTTAACCATTTCTGCATCTCACCACCTGCCAGCGCTCACTGCAAAGCTGAGAGAGGCTTGGTATGTTTCATTGTCCACAGATGTGTCTCTCGTTACTGTTTTGAGTCAGGGATGGACGTGGCGGACATACCCTAAGTGTGAGGCAGACGCAGTAGAACAGTTAGCTTGTGAGGTAGATGCAGTGGAATCGTCAGGTATCTCAGGTTCCTGTATACTACGTCCCGATAAAACAACAAAGGCTCATTTGACTATGCGTTTGTAATGATTAAAGGAATACGTTATTAAATTACTGAGTGCATAGCCTTCCTAATATTTTTATTAGTAATTATATGTAAAATATCGTTAAATAAATAAAGAGATTTATGCACTCAATGGAACGTTATGAAAAATACTAGGGAACTTTTTTTTTCACACGAACCTTCAATCTTATTGTAAAAATGGCCATAGATAAGATTTCGAGTGTTACCATGACAGTTTACTTATGTCCACTGTTTGTATATCGTGTATGTGTAAACACATAATATACCATATGTGTATAGGCTAGTACACTAATTAAAATTCGTATGTGTGAGAAAGGGGGACGGAAATATTGGATGCTAAGGGGATTTGTCGTCGTTTTCGTCATTTTTGTCGTTGGTGTCATCGTTCTCGTTATAGTTATCAGTCGTTGTCGTTATCGTCACTGTCGTTGTCGTCGTGTTACTTGTTGTTAACGTCAGTTTTGCCTTTATCGTCTTCGTTGTAGTTGCAAAGGTCGTTGCTATCTTCGTCGTCTTTGTCGTTGTAGTCGTCGTGGTAATGAAGACGGACATACAAGGTAATGGGCAATAAAGGTGTGGGTGATACAGAGCGTGGTGAGCGGGCAGCATCCTGTGTCACGTGCGCGAAGTGGCAACAATCAGATCGGAACTGCACGTGTCTGAGTGGCGGGGCTGACGGACGATGGTCGGATAAACACACAGTCACAATACTACAATACTCTATTCACTTTAACTAGGCGTAAAATTACCATCTCTCCGTCTTGAACGCTGGTGGCAATAAATTAACACTAGAATGTAATGGGAGTCACGAAGAAGTGCCGTGGAGAGGATGTAGAGTCGTAACATTGTATTTTTCTGCCCCTGAGCTACGGGAAATAGGCTGCCAAAGGACGGAAATATGGGCCAACTAAAGGTGAAAAGAGTATAGCAGTGGTCGCAGGGTAGCGGAATAGAGAGAGGAGGTAGTGTAGATGGGAGAACGTGATGCTGATAGAGTACAGCGTTAAGAGAATATAGATGATAGCATTGGGTGTTTAGAACTACAAGAGTAATGGTTGAGAGAAGTTGAGGTGGAGTGAATGAAAAATAATGATGGTGCTGGAGAGAGAGAGAGAGAGAGAGAGAGAGAGAGAGAGAGACTAGACGAGGAGCTGGAAGGGAGGGTAGAAATGGGAAGGTGATGACAGGAACGAGTGTGACGATTGAGGAAAGGAGGAATAGTAAGAAATATTACGTAAGTTAATATATGCACAGAAGCTAAGAGAAGTTGGGGAAGTGTAAGTGGAGGAAGTAAAACCTGAATCTTCGTTAACTTAAATGTCAAATTCCGAACAAAGTAGCTCTCGTTCTTACAGGTAATTTTGAAAGTAGAAACTCGCAGGTTTTATGAGTTAGAGAATAGTATGTTCAAGTATTATCATGATTTTTAGAGAAGAAAGGAGAGAAGAAAAGAGTGTGGAAAGAAGTTTGAAAAAAACAGAGAGTGTGGAGAATGAAAGCTACGCACAGAAGAAAAGGGGGAAAGGAAGGGAAGAGAACTCCCTTAGTGGAAGAAGCAGAAACATTCTCCAGTAAGTTTTAATTACGATGTCCTCTTTATTTATTTTTTTTTCTTATTTCCGTCAGAGGTTTTAGGATTAAGAGAGATCACCCAAACTAAAGAATACTGGAGACTTCACTGTGTATTAATTCTACTAAATGTATTAGTTCTGCTACTACTACTACTAATTATGCTAAATGTCATGCGGTTTTCTTTAGGTTGGGTTTGACGTCACCGGAGTATGAAGGTTAAAAGCCTCCTGTGCGGATAAACATACTTGCATCACAAATACTCATCACGTTGCCACCAGTCTCTTTACCCCTAACGGGATGCAACTGCTTGGAAGCCACAGTTTCCGTCAGACTAAATACAGTGAGTCTGGGTGAGCCGAAAAGCGCTTCATCGGGTAAATTGGAGAGGTGAACAGCGACGCGTGTAATTGTTCTGATAGATTGTGTGGAGAGAGGGAGGAGGATATGGATGGGGAGGGGGACGGAGAGGGGGAGAGACACAGGAGGAAGGGGAGAGAGAGAGTCGGTGAGGGGAGGCGCAGGAGGAAGGGGTGATAGTGGAGGGGGAGGAGCGCAAGGGGAAGGGAAGAGAGTAGGTGAGGAGGGAGGGAGTAAAGAAAAGAAAGGAGACGGAGGAAGAAGGGAAGAGAGTTTAAGGTAAAAGGCCATGAGAGGGATGGAGATAAAGGTGTAAGCATAGAGGCAGGTGGAGGTTTGGGTGGGTAGATTGGTGGGGTGACTACCTCTCACCATTACACCGCCATCAATTGTCGGTCATTATCTTGTTGGGGGGGGTGCCTGCCAGTACTTCCGGGGCACAGGTTGAATGGGGGAGAGGGGAAAGGGGACGGAAAAAGGGGGTAGGTGAGGAAAAAAGGGAGGTAACAGGGGGAGGGGAAGGGGAGAGGACAGTGGGGAGGGAACATGGGGAAAGGGATGAGGGAAGGTATATAGGGGAAAGGGGAAACAGTACCAGGGAGGGAATAGTGCTAAAAGTAGAGGGAGAGGGAGCGATGTCAGCGACGCGGGAGGGAGGGGGAGAGGAGTGAGTGGGATATGGGCAGGCGTAGGTGAGTGGAATGGAGGAGGAAGACAAAGCTAGAAGTGGAGGGAGTGAGAGGGGGAGCAAAGAGGTGAGTTGGAGATTGGTCGGTAAGATGGAGTGGGAAATGAGAGAAGTGCAAGGGAGTAGAGTAGGGGACGAAGTGAGTAAATCAGTGGATTAGGTCTGAAGGCGAACTTGAGGAAGGAAGGCGTTGAGTGGAGGGGAGATGTGATGATGCATGGAGAGAAAGAAGGGTAGGGAGAAGAGAGAATGCAGATGTACGGAGCGGGAGGAATTTATAACAGGAGGGAACTGGAAAGAAATGAGGTGCTTTCTTGGGGGAATGTGGAGGTGAAGGTGTGTGGGGAGAGACAGGGGGGGGGGTGGAGGGGACACTAATATTTGGCAGGGGCTAAATGAGAACTTTTAATTTAATATATGTTTAGATGTTATTCAGCTTAAGGGAGACATTTTGAACTGGGCAGAAATAGGTTGAATATAGCCTGATTAGCCTCCTTACTTCTAGGACGGTCATAAATTGTAAAGACGGCTGAAAAGCAGGAAGAATAGAATGAAGGGTAATAGTCTTATTTTAGTGGTGAAGGCGGTGCAGGTAGTTAAAGAACAGTTATAGCATAAAATAGAGGGGAAAAGTCATGATGTGTGTGGGGATGGGGAGGAGGGACTCATGAAGGCGTAGGTAGGATGGGGGGTTAGAGCAAGGGAAGCACTTACATGAAGCCAAATATGATCTCCCAGAACAAGTATTATTAAACGATCAATATCTCATCTTGTGATTGAGCAGCAAAATAATGAACAGTCACGTAATTGCGTAATTGCAAAAAGATATTACCTCAGATATTCTCCCCCTCACTTTAGAGAATGAGTGACGTTGTTCTCTTACTATCATGCTGCAATCCGGTTACGTGGAAGCTGTACAACTCCTTCACCAGAGTACGGCCAGAGAATTCAGTATCTTCCCAAGGTTTGATAAATACTTAAGGAAGAATTCGAACCACCTGAGGGGTACATTGTCTTTTGTGTTGGGCCAGCTGTAAATTTTCTTCAGACGGAACTGGGAAGCTAGTTACTTCTTTAATTGTACATTTACGATATTTGCAGTGTCACTCGTATTGCCGTTTCAGAAATTTTAACGAGTAGAGGGAAGGAGGGTAATAATTTCAGAGGACATCTTTTTCCTTTATATTCTTGCTACGGTTTTATTCAGTTTACGGCGGACCTATAATATTGAAGGGGTTATAGAAGACTGTATCTAACACCTCTATTTTCAAACTCACCAAACCTTAATAATAATTTGGTGATAAATAAAATATACAGTGTCATCGAATTGAATTGGCTGCAGAGCGAGTAGGAGAGTGGGAGTGGGATGCAGCCTTATCAAGACGAAGAGAGAGGAGGGGGGAGGCTGAGGAGTGACGAGGTTTAATGAAGAGTTAGATAATTAAGTACGGTAAAAAACCAGCACAAAACCTTAGCACTGATTAGTAGGTGATGTATAAAGTGGCGGTGACAAAAACAGACTAAACAAAGGACTGAGCTAACGGTGGAGTAGGTAATAATGATAGCAGGGACTCTGAGGGAGAGAAGGGGAGATTAGGAGTGCGTGAGGCAGGAAAGGAGGAGGGAGAGAAGGAAGTTAGGAGTGAGAAAGATAAGGGAGGAGAAGAGAAGGAGGGTAGGAGTGAGTGAGACAGGGAAGGAGGAATGGATATTAAGAGGGAAAAAAGTAGGAGGGCAACGGTGATTAGGATGAGGAAAACCGAGGAGAGGAAAGGAAGATAAGGAGTGAGAGAAGCAGGAGAGAAAGTGTTAGAAATAAAAGATACAGAAAGAAGGAAGGAGAAGGTTAGATGAGAGAGAGAGGGGGGGGAGGGGGGAAGAGAGGAGGAGGAGGAGGAGGAGGAGGGAGAGAAGGAGGTTAGGAGAGAGAGAGGCGGCCCCACTGACGCTGTGACCTGGAACTGAGCTAAGCGCGGTGCCTCCTGTTGACTCCTTCTCTGTCACCCCACCACCTCACCACCCCCATCCCACCCCCTACCAGCCCCACCCTCCACCCGCCTCACCCCACACACACGTCTCGGTCTGTAGCGTCACCTTACCTCCACCTCCTCCGAGTGACGCTAGACAAAAGGTCCTCAGTCGTTGCTAATGCCAGGCTTGGGTGGGGGGCTTGAGGCTGGGGTGGGCAGGAATGAGGCTGGGGAGAGGTGGGGCACTGGGGGAGAGGGTAGGAGCGGCAGGAGGTGTATTTGGGTGGCAGTTTCCGCTTGAAGGGTGGGGGGGAAGAGTTTGCGTTAAATTTCTGGCTTAAGTCAGATTAATTTACTTTGCACAAGAGCAACTAGAGCGTACACACACACACACACACACACACACACACACACCCACACACACACACCATAGCAATGTTTAGACCGAAAAAAGTAAAAATCGTATTCTTTTCCACGTTACGATGGCAGATTTTACGGAACTTTTAGAAACTTACTTCAGTCAGCCAGAACGTTGAACGAGAGGGGGATAAAACATGGAAGGACGAAGGAAGAGGATTTCTAGTCGGCAGGGTGGGACGGATGAGGGACGGGAAATCGACATGGGGTTTCCACTTGCTAGGGATGAGGAGAGGAATGGGGGGATCCAAGGTTTTTAGATTATGAAAGGGAAATGGGGAAGGGGGTAGAGTTGTTAGTTGATGGGGATGCAGAGAGGGACAGGAGGAAAGAGATGTGCTGTAATAAGGATGCTAGAAATGGGGGTTGAAAGAGGAGTTCCTAGATTATGATTTGGGAAAGGGATAATGATGAATGGTGGTTGATAGGAATGATGGGGAGAATACGGGGTTCGAGGAGGGGACCGAGTTGATGTAGATGGGGAGGAAGAATGAGAAGGCTGAAAGTGGCGTTGTAGTTGATGTTGAAGCGATTTTGCAAGTAGTTTGATGGACTAGTAAGAAAAAAACGAAGGGAATAGAATGAGAAAAAAGTATTGATTGGTTTTTGGACACATCATAACCCCTCTTCCTCAACGGTGTATTTTGCAAAATTTACATTAATATCCTCTCTTGTGTTATTGATCCATTCAATGTCGATATTTTAATAAGATAGGAATAATTTATAAGACTGTATTTATGAATACTTTGCAAAATAAAACACTAAGGAATAGGAGCTCAGAAGCCTTATCAGTTCCTGGGAATCGTCGTCATCATCATCATCATCATCATTATCTTATCCTATCCTATCCCAGTTCCTCACATACGAGTATAAGAGGTGAGAGGGATCCAGATAAAACAACAGATTGTCCTTTAAAATCAGGCCGCATATCCTTTCGCTCATCATGCAAGCCTTTGAAATACTTAACTTCACATCACAGGCTAGACGAAAATGCGGTCTAATAGCTTATACTTAGATGACGAATTATTGTTTATATCGCCAAAGGAGTGATGACGATACCGATTCCACATGTCACTTTGCTGGGAGAGTTGCTGACATTGATCATTCATAGTTAGGGATGATAGATGTTGTATGGTTTTATTTTATTTTTTTAAGGGCTTAGAAGTCTCCTTCTTAGATGTTTCTTTCACGTGACGTCATACGATTTTGTTCACCTAAAGATTGGCGTGCCATCCTCTAATGTTTAAAGCAGACCTTCGATCTCGGTGCAGGGTTTTTACAGTATAGCCTTGACAACACACCTACAGAAAAAAGAGCAAAAAAGTTGGTGGTGGCACCACAATACCGCGTGTACAGTGGTCTGGAGAACCAACACTCTTAGCAAACTGCGCAAGAAAGACGAGAAAAAAAAAAAAGTTCTGTGTAAAGAAATGTTACATACGTGACGTCGGGAGGGCAGGAAGAGGCTGGTAAAGAGAGGGAGGGGAAAAAAAAAAAGAGGACAAATGAAAGACAAAATAATGAGAAGGAGCCGGGATTCCGGAGACGTGGATGATGTATGTCTAGCCCGTTTCACTGGGCATGCTGTTGTTAAATTTCTCCCTCTCTCTTGTGTTTTCTTCTTTTTGAGTAGTGAAATGTTAGAGGCGTGGTAGAGGCAGGAATGCTAAAAAATGCAATAGTAGTTATAAAAGGAGTCCAGAACGCTAGAGCATTACTTTTGAATAATGGAGTTGTTGTTAAAATGGTTACGAATGATGAAACTGTGAGAAGAGGACTACTGAAGGTATAGTTGAGGAGGAAAGTAAGTGCCTGAAGTAGTTCCATAAAGCGACTCTAAAATCCTACGGCATTGCTCCCAAATACTGTAAGAGTTAGTGCTGAAAGTATGTTGAGAGGGGGAGTGTTTTGGTGTGAAAGAAGAAAGGAAGTAAGAAACTGTCAAAATACAGTCGATTTATGAACAAACTCTAAAATTCTACAGTAATACTAGCAAAATGCAATTAGTAAGCACTCAGAGAACGCCTACCTCTGCCATCGCGAATAAAATATATGATTTACTGCCATAATTTCTCTTTTCTTCTTACTTCCAGATGAATACTTTTACGGTCTCACATAGTTAATTCTGCGATCTTATTCTGTCCAGTTACACAGTCACGGAGAGCGCGTTCCTCCGCCAGCACCAGTAAAATTTATTATTTGCAGTATTCTTGCATCCGGACTAAGACCAACCGAAAATCTAAGCAGCCTTTCCTTGACCAGATTTCACTGAAATCCGATTTTTTTAAAAGATATTCACAAACAAACAAATAGGCAGTGTTACATACATATTCGTTGACAGAGGTAATAATATAAGAGTTACTGGTATTGATAGCAGTGACTTAAAATGTTGACGGTTTGAGTGGGGAGATGTAACTCTGTAGGTTTGCAGAGGTAAGGATGATGATACTGACGTAGTTTTGTAGTGTGAATATAGAATTCCCCTAAATAATATAGGAGTTGCTGTTGGAAATATCTGCGTATGGTGAGGATGTATGCTGGAGAAGTGCAGTGTACAAGAAAATTTATAACCTCTTCACCATGATTCTTCCGTACTTAATGCTTAGAAAAGAGGCCACTCCTGAGTAAAATAATTTTGCGGATGCAAGAATGAAATTTCCAATTTCTCTCGTCTTGAATATGAAAGGAAAACTGTCTGGGGAAGTAAGAAAAAAAAGCAATCTCGCTGAAAGTGTTAATAATCGGGGTTATATTTACCAAGAAGTTCTGATTAATTTACTATAAACAAGTCTCTATAACATATATTATTGTCGGATATTTTCGCTTTCATGTTCACTCTAGTTGTGATTGGTAGCTCTGTAAGAAAAGTAAAAACAAGCAGCCCCATATCCAGTACAACTTTAGCTCAGAGTTTATGAATACGGGCTTCGTAAATTCCGAGCTGAAATCAAAGGACATATGTTGGTGATAGTGAAAGGGATGTGGTTGAAACGAGGAGGAATGTTTTCAATGGTGGGAATAGGCTAATGGGAGGGTGGTTTAGGAGGTAATAGACTGAAAGTGATTGAGGAGGGAATGTAGAGGGAAGGGCGTGATGGAGATGGAAGCGGTAATTGGTGGAGGAAGGAGGGAATGAGGGGGATGACGAAAGGGAGAGAGAAGAGATGATTGAAAGGAAGGAGTGGGAAAGAATTGATTGAGGGAGAGAGAGGGGTGGAAGTGGGAGAGACTGATGGAGGAAGGAGAGGGAGTGATGGAGGAAGGAGAGCGATGGAGGAGGGTAAGGAAGTGTTAGACGAGGGAGAGGGAGCGATAGAGGAGGGAGGGTGAATGATAAAGAAGGGAGAGTGATGGAGGAGGAAATGATGGAAGAGAGGGAATGATAGAGGAGGGAGAGGGAGTGATGGAGGAAGAAGGATGGGAAGAAGATATTGAAAGGAGGGAGTTGAAAGCAATAGAGAGAGGGAATAGGGTTTGATGGAGGGGTCATGGGGAGTGACGGATGGAAGAAGGGAGTAACAAGGAATGGGGAGAGAATATTGGAGCACAAGAATGTAATATCTGCGCCATGCAATTGGTTTAAGTGCAGATATTTGACATTGCTCAGCTACCTTGGCGTTCGACCGATTCTTCTTACAAAATAAATAAGTAAATAAATAAATACTTCCTGCTTGCCTGACCATCAACCCTTCTACCAAATTTAGTTCAGGCTGGATAAAAACTGTTGAGTTGACCTTTTCACTGTGGCATTGACCTTTGACCTTGTGTGCACAAAATCAAATCTCTTCATCCTTGCGAGACCTTAAACTCATCCATCAAGTTTGTTTTAAATCAGAAAAAAACTGTTTAAATTAAGATTACGGTATGACGCTGACCCCTGTCCTATTGTACTCCGTAAATAATAAATAAACCCTTGGGAATATTCTCAACCCTTCCACCAAGTTTGGTTATTCGAAACTGAGTTATTTTATTCACACACAAACACATGATAAGTAACAATATCTCACTCTCAGTATCATGCGCGCGGACATAAAAATGGTGGTGATGATGATGATGATGATGATGATGATGATGATGATGATGATGATGGTGATGATGATGATGGCAGGTCACAGTTTTGGCAATAACGTTCGCAATTCTTCCGCCCCGTGAACCTTGAAGCGCAGCAGCACCATCTTCTTCCTCATTCCATCACTTCTCTATTCTCTTCTTTATTATATCCTCCTTTATTCTGTTCTACTTTTTGTCTTCTTTCCCTTTTCCTTTCTTACTTCTTTCCTGATTCCCGAAGAAAATAGTGGTGATAGTAGAAGTGATGATGATGATGATGGATGTAATGATGGTGATAGTGATAAATGGTGATGTGATGATACTGATGGTAGGATTAATGATGTTGGTGATTGTATTGGTGAGAGTTAAGGTAGTAACTGCGATACAATAGATATTGGTAATGATAAGCGTAATGATAGTGATGCTAATGATGATGATGATGATGATGATAGCGATGGCGATGGTAATATAGTGATGATTGTGAATTTATGATTATGGTGAGATTGATGATGGTGGTAATAGTGGTTTTGGTGACAGTATTGATAGTGAGAGGTAATGGTTGTGATAGTGAGAAAGATGATGGTTGTAGTAGTTGTAGTAGTAGGTGTTGCAGTAGTCGTTGTTGTTGTTATAATCTTAGTAGTAGTAGTAGTAACAGTAGTAGTTGTTCTTGCCGTCATAATTGTAGTAGTAGTTGTAGCAGCAGCAGTAATAATAGTAGTTGTGGTAGTGGTGGTGGTGATAGTGATAATGATAGTGATTATGATGATAATAGTGCAGATAGAGAGCAGGGTGGGTAACAGTTTCTGAGGTTGTAATTCCTGTCACTCCACCACCTCGTCTGCCCTGAAGCGCATCTACACCCTCTTCTTCCTCCTTCCTTATTTATCGCTCATCTTTCTTCCTTTCCTCTTCCTTCCTTTTTTTTTCATCTTTTTTTCCTCTCCTTTCATTTTTCCTGCTTCCTTCCTTTTTCCCATTCCTTCGTTGTCCCCCATCTCGTCATTGATGTTGTTCATGTTAATTTGTGGTGATGATAATGTTTGTGGTATGGATGGTGACGATTGGTTTCCTGATGATGATAATGATGGTGATATAACAGTGGTATGATGGCAGTAAATATGCTGGTGAGGGAGATGATGGTGGTAGTGACGATGATGATGATGCAGAAAGCGGATTACATTTTTTGAGTGTAATTCTACCATCCCGACAACCCTGGAGCGCGTCGACACCACCTTCCTCCCTCATTCCCTCTCTCCCTTCCTTCCCTTCAAACCTTTCCTCTTTCCGTCATCCTTCCATCCTTCCGTTTTTCCCTCCTTCCTCTTTCCTTCCTTCACCTACCCTTCCATCTATCCTGCTTCCCTTTCCCTCTTTTCAACCTTCTCATTTTCTTAGCCTTCTTCCTGTTTTTGTGGATATTTTAATTCCCATTTGCTTTCATTTCTTTCCTGTCTGTCTACCTTTCTTCCTTTTTCCTCTCCATTTTACTTCCCATCCTTGTCTTTGTGCTCTTGTTGTCTTCCATTTTCGCTTTCCTTTTTCCCCCCTCCCTCCCTCTCTCCCTCCTTCCTTCCTACGTACCCTCTGTCCTTCCCCATTATTTCCTCCTCCGTTCTTACCTTTTCCACTCTCTTCCCCCTCCATTCCTTCTTCATCCTCTTTGCCTACTTCCCTTCCCTCCTGTTAATTTTATCCTCCCCTCCTTCGTATGATCTTCCTTCCTCCCTTCCTTTGTTCGTCCTTCATCCCTTTCTTTGTATATCCTTCCATCTTCTCTTTGTTTTTCCTTCCTTTATTCTTCCTGCCTTCCTTCCTTCTTTCATTCTCTTTCCTTCCTCACGTCATTCCTTCCTCCCTTCCCTCTCACCCCGTTTTTACTTGGACACTTTTTTTTTCTTTTTATCCTTCCTCCTTTGTTCTCGGTCGTTCCTCCATCCTTAAGGGCTTTCCCTTTTTCTTTCCTTACTTCTTTATTTTTTCCTTTCCTCGTCTGAATTATTTAAACTTCTCTTTCCGTTCGTAAAGAGAGAGAGAGAGAAAGAGAGAGAGAGAGAGAGAGAGAGAGAGAGAGAGAGAGAGAGAGAGAGAGAGAGAGATTGTTAACGTAAAATCACTACAGTGCACACGTAATAGAGTATTTCGTGCGTGTGTGTGTGTGTGTGTGTGTGTGTGTGTGTGTGTGTGTAAGAGAGAGAGAGAGAGAGAGAGAAGGCGGTGGCATAGCGGGCATCCAGGTGGCATCCCATGGGACCACAAGCTGGGGCCACTGAACTTTACGGGACTCTCTAATGCTCTCTGTCACGCTCCCCCCCCCCCTCTCTCTCTCTCTCTGAGAGTTAACTTGCATGTATCAAATGTTGATTCACATGTGTTTTTTTTTTTTTTAATGCAACATGTTTTTAGAAAACATTGACAAAAGCACAATGATAAGTATATTTAAGATACGCTTATTTTAGGAAATTGTGTTTATTTAAAATGACATCTTGGACAGTGCTTGTGGAGTGTCTTTTGAATGAGCACAATTTCTTTATGTGTGCATAACGCCTTCATTTGAACAGTTCATGGCGCTGTGAAATGAAGAAATTGTAGGCTAGATTATTATTATTATTTTTTTTTTTTTATGTGTCCGACTCTGGGCATAGGCCTCACTGCCTGCTCTCAAGGCCCAGTAGTCCTCCTACATACCATACACCTCTACATGTCACCACTTCGGCGCTAACACCCACAGTCCATATCGAATACATGCTAGGGCTGTCTCATACAGGACTGGTGTATTGGTAATAGCGGGGGTATTTTTGCGACATGTCGGCGGGTCTTCTGGTAGATCAGTAAATTCTGATTTTGTGAAATTCAAATCCTTAAACTGTTCCCTGCCCCAGCGGGGATTTGAACCTGGGTCCAGTAGGACTACAGGCCACCTCTCTACCGCTTGAGCCACCGACATTCTTGACATAAATGGAACAGTTTGAGGCTGCATTAGTGTACACCCGGTAGACTTGTGTGTATGTGTTGATGGTGTTGATAAGGTTTATGGATTAGCACCGTTATATTTCGTACAACACAACCGTTTCTGCAGTATATCGTTTAGGTATTTCTTTCCTGCAGGGTATTGTTTGGTCTTGTTATCACGTTTAGTTGATTACAGGGGAGGGGAGGGGTCTTAATTGTAATGAGAGGAAGTCTGTCTAATGACATTAAAACCGGACCTTTTTGTAAGAACTGTAAGGACTGTGTGATATGTCTCGGTAAAGCTAAATACGCACGCACGCACGCACGCGCGCACACACACACACACACACACACACACACACACACACACACACACACACACACACACACACACACACACACACACACACACACACACACACACACACACACACACATATTCTCTCTCTTCTCTTCTTTCCTTCTCTATTCGTTCCCACCCTCGTGTCTTCCTCCTTCCTTCCTGTAAGCCACACTCACACTCTCACTCTCGACATCTTGCAAGGGGACGATGTAGGAGGTGACGACCTTTACCATTGTTCTACCTCACCCTGCCTGCCTCCCTGCCTCATCCTCCCTCTCTGCCTTACCCTCCCTGCCTCACCATCCCTCCCTGCCTCACCCTCCCTCGCTGCCTCGTACTTCCTGCCTCGCCTCTCATTCTTCCCCTCCCACTGCCCCCCCGCGGAGAGTTGACGACCTTTGCTTTGCCTGTGCCACAACTCCTTCCCCCTCCGCCTCTGTCTCTCTCTTTGCCTTTGACTTTTTCCATTTTCCTTTACCACCCTCAACCTCAACCCCTCTCCCCTCCCTATGACTCTTCCTCTACCTCTACATTCGCCTCTACTCCTCCCTCGTTTCCCATATCTCTTCCTCTCTGTCTTATCCCCTTCCCCTTATCCCCCCTCTTCGTCTGCCTCTTCTTCCTCGCCCTCTCCCTCCCTCTCCTCCTCTCTTCACCTCTTTCCTCCCTCTCACCCTTTCTGCTGCGTCTCCCTCAGTATTTGCATCTACCCCTCCCTCCCCCTCCTTGTTTTTTTCCCCCACCTCCTCATTCTCCTTTTGCACCACATCTTCTTTCACCATCTCCTCCACCTTCTTCTCCTCTGTCTGTTTCTCTCTTCCCCTTTTTCTATCTCCTTAATGCATCAGGTACAAGGCAAATAAACAAATGGCCTGGGATTCAGTTGTAACTATGGTGGAGTAATTTGCATATCTGATACACTGATACATAAATTCACTCATGGACACAGCTATTCAGTCACAGGGACAGGCTTTAAAACCACCCTGATTAATAAAGCTACACGAGTCGTCTATATGGCACGGCTTACAATAGGAGTGTGGACATGGGAGTGAGTGAGCAATGCATGATGTGGTAAAGTGTGTATAACCTTCTGCTGGTGTGTAGGAAGAGATTACTTTCAACTACTGGGGGCCGTATTTATAAGCGTTCCTGAGCATAAGTTGTGTTTATGAATGCTTGTTTACATTTACATATACAGCTACTTAACACTTCACAATCAAACGAGTAGATATTAAGATTAAAACATCCTAAACACAAAACCATTTTAGGTAATACTTTTTTTTGTGTAGGCTCTCGTATCATGCAAATTAATAAAGATTCCACCCGGGTGTGTATCTGAATCGGGTTCAAATGCGGACGAAGCTTTTCTGTACCTACAATAATCATAATTTCAGCATGAATTAAAAACACCATAACACTAGACACTTTGTAGAATCTCCAAAAAAGGTCTTAAGCCATCATGCCCAGATTCGGTGTATAATATCAGCTTGACTTCTTATTGTTTGCGTTATCATGTTTGCATTGACACCAAGATTCTCCTACTGGTCGATTCTACACACGTCCCTACTGCTTCTTCCATCCTTTCACTTGTTTCCTCCCTTTCCCCCCTCTTTCCCTCCACCTCCCGCACCACTCTTCTCTCTCACTTCTCCCCTCCTTTCACTTTTTCTTCTTTCCCTTTCGTTTCCCTCACCTCCCTCACCACATTTCTCTCCTGCGTCTTCTATCCTTTCACTTCTTCCTCCTCGTTCCCTGTCATCCCTTCGCCTTCCTGTTTAAGTGTCCTTGTCTTTAATTCATATAATAGCCATGAAAGGACCATCAGATGTGTGTGTGTGTGTGTGTGTGTGTGTGTGTGTGTTTACTTTTAAACCGTATGTACCTCGGTCTCTATATTTATGTCAAACTTCTTTTATTCTTTCATTTGTTTCCTCCCCTTCCTCTCTCATTCCCTTCACCTCCCACACCACATTTCTCTACTCTTTCTTCCATCCTTTCATTTGTTCTTTCTCTTCCCCTCTTATTACCTTCACCTCCCCCAGCATTTCACCTCATCAGAAGTCTTCAGTGGTAGCGGAAGCTGGAGGAGTAACTGACCTCTCTCTCTTCCCTCTCCCTGCCTCTCACCCACTTCTTCCTTCCTTTAATATCATCTCCGTTACTTGCACTGCTTTCTCCTCACCTTCGTTTTTCGCACCTCTCTCTTCTCCTTACCTTTAACTTCCCACTCCCTTCTCCACCATCTTCTCGTCTCCTCTCCTCACCTTCCTTTACTCATGCAACCCCTTCCCCTCCATCTTCCCTACTTCTCATCCTTCTCCATTCGTCCATTTTCCCTGTCTCCATCTGCCCTGTGTTACTCCTTTCCTCTCACTTTCCACACCCCTCGCCCTTCACCTTCTCTCCAACATCTCACTATGTCTCCCTCCTTCTTCTCTACCCATCCACATCCCTCCCCCCCCCCGTCTCCTCCAGATTCCATGTTCCACTTCTTATCTTCTCATCCCTTCAACCTTCACCTTTACTTTCCCTCTCTCTCCACGGTTGCTTCCTTATTTCCTTCCCCTCTCCCTCCTCCTTCCCTTCCCTTCCCATTCCCTCTCCCTCCACCTTACCTTCCCTTCCCTTTCCCTCTCCCTCCACCTTACCTTCCTTTCCCTTTCCCTCTCCCTCCACCTTACCTTCCCTTCCCATTCCCTCTCCCTCCACCTTACCTTCCCTTCCCTTTCCCTCTCCCTCCACCTTACCTTCCTTTCTCTTTCCCTCTCCCTCCACCTTCCCTTCCCTTTCCCTCTCCCTCCACCTTCCCTTCCCTTCCCTTTCCCTCTCCCACCACCTTCCCTTCCCTTCCCTTTCCCTCTCCCTGCACCTTCCCTTCCCTTCCCTTTCCCTCTTCCTCCACCTTACCTTCCCTTTCCTTCCCCTAAGACACCCGTCTTATATATTTTTCAATCTCCCCATTGCAAAGAAAGTAATATAAGCACAGATTAGGATCTGCACAGATAACCCTGAGTTAATGGTCACTACTCTCACTTTCGACCTGTGATGGGCTGTGGATCACTGAGGGTCCCTGTTAGTCAAGTGACCACCATCGGGATTTTTTAAATGTACGAGGGGTCACTGCTTCAGGAGGAAACTTGTGTACTTGTCCCACATGGGAGAGTTCCTTGTCTTAGTGGAGTGAACAGAGCTAGGGCCTGATTGACTGCTGCCTACCTTAAAAGCGCCAGGCAAGGCTGCCTCACCAGCCCTAAACATCCACACTGTGCAGTGTGTAGTATCCACGTTATGTCCACATACTTCCCATTAACTCAATGTACCGGTTTATAATGTCATGCCGTAACTATTAGTTTATTTGATTACTTTCTCTTTCAGGTTACTCAATCGGGTAGCTTATAGACAAAGTATTATAGAATGTGACTTTTCCTTTCCAGTATTTCCTATGAAATTTCCATGTCAGTTTTTCCATGCTGCATGGTGGTTTTTCTCACTTTTTCCTGGAGGGTTTGGGGGTGGGGGGAGCCTTCTTGCTTTACTATCCTTATCCTTCAGCATGTAGAGTTAGATCTTGTAGTCATAATTTTCTCTATAACAAGCAGCCTCGAAAGGACCATAAGGTCTGTTGCTGTTTGCTTTCCTATGTAATCCAATGTAATCCCTCCATCCCACCTTCCCTCTCTCCCTACCCCCCCCCTCCCTTCCAGCCACATACCCAGCCCATCTCGTTCCTTCCACATTCCCAAACCCTCACACTCCAACCTTTCCTTTCTCTCTGTTTTCCTTATATTAATCGTCTGCCTCACACACTTGCATCCCTCTCACCTTCTCTTGCTTCCCGCCTTCCCATACGCACCTCTTTCTCTTATTAGCTCTTTTTATCATTTCATTTTCTCTCTTTCTTCTCTCCTCTCTTTTACCTCTATTCTTTCTCTGTCACCTTGTCTGCATTGTCCATCCATCCTCCCTCACCTTTAGCTTATTGTGTTCTGTTGCCTGTTTACGCAGTTGCCATGTTTCTGTTGCTCTTGTCTTAAACTCTTTGACAACAGTCTACTCTGTCACTGCCACACAACTCGCCTCATCCTTTCCCAAGCCACCCCCCTTCCATTTACTGTATTCTCTCTCTCTCTCTCTCTCTCTCTCTCTCTCTCAGCGCTGACTCACTGTTACTTATGAACGCCATATGTAACATGATATAATTCACTCTCACTCCGCAGCGGTTGAAAAAGCCTTGGGAAAAAGAGAGAGAGAGAGAGAGGTGAGTGGTGGGTAATATTTCCTCACGTGTCCTTTCTCTTGGTAATCCCTTCATTACGATTACGATTTCAGCATTGCATTCTTGTTATTGTCTGCATATTTGTTCAGCTTGGAGAGACCTTTTGTACTGGAAGAGTTAAAAATTATATCGAGTAACCCATATAGTGCTTGGAAGTCTCATATTTTTATTATTTCTACTAACAAAGACATTTAGCTTATGTTTTCGCCTGTTATGTTTTATTGGATCACATTTGACGCAGGTGGGTGTCAAAATGGGCTGTGAAAAATGCAAATCTCGTCTGTCCCATACCTAGCCTAACTTACCCAGAATATTCATAAACGAACCCAGCCCAACTTTGCCATACCCTTTTTAAGCATACCCTATCGCTTCCTTGCCTCACTTATCCCAGGCTGTCTGTAGTCTGACTTAAGTATATTGGTTCCAAACATAATATATCGTAACTGCTGCTCCCTTATCTAACTAACCTTCCCCAGTCTTCCCAACCTATCCTTGCCTGCCCTTAACCATACCTAACCACTTGTCCCTAACTGAACCCAACCTAACCAGTTCTGTCTCTCCACAGATGAAGGAGCAGTGAGGTCAGCCACCACCACCACCACCTGAGAAGGACACTTTCCTCGTTTTGGTCAGTACCCCCAGTCTGTTCTTGTGTTTTATTGTACTCTTGTTTTTGTATCTTTTCTTCTGTAATATATGTGCTGTATAACACTTCACTTATGACCTAGTTAATTTTATTTTTTTTCGTGTGAGAAGGTTTCAGAAAAGGTCAGACATTTTTATCAGTTGATCAGCCACGCTTGTCAAATCTCTCCTCCGTTATAACGAATTATAAACTCCTTCAGTCCGGAAGATCTCCCCTACGTTGAATAAAGTCGTTTTGTGATAGTAAGAGTAAAATTGTACATGACACATACATAATCAGTGGGTTAAAACGAGTCACAGCCCAACACCCAGTTCAGATACCGTGAATTGTCAAGTCACACAAGCCATGAATATCAGATGATATTATGGATTTAAAGATATGATGATAGTAATAGGGAAACGATGATAGGGGAGAGAGGGAAAGGATGGTGCGAGGGAGTTGGAGTGAATGGCGAGGGTGAAGATGAAGAGTGGTAAGAGAAAGGGAGGTAGAATGGGTTGGGAGGAAAGAAATTATGAAAATGAGGGAGAAGGCGCGTTGAAGTTGTTGCGAGGTGAACACAGAGTCTGAAGGTGAAGGAAAGTGGTAATGAGAGTGAGAGGAAGGTGAAATGATGTTATGGTTGAGAGAGAAGAAATATTGAAGGTGAGGCGAGAAGGATGAAGAGTGTGAAGGTGATGGTGAAGGTGAAAGGGTGGTGCACTCATCATTCAAGGCAGCTGTCATTTGTCACACACGCTGATAATAGGCATACTGTGTGGTTAGCGCACCTTTACCCTTACCAACCCATTGCCTCCCGTTAGCAGTCTCTTCCTCCTCCTGCTTTACCATTCTCTTCTTTTTTCTGCTTTATCGTACTTTCCCTTCTGCTGCTTTCTCATTCTCATAACACTTCTACTTTATCATACTCTCCCCTCTTCTACTTTATCATACTATTCGCACTTCAGCTTTAATATACTCCTCCATCTTCTGCTTTATCCTACTCTTCCTCTTCTGCTTCATCATACTCTTTCCTCATCATTACGGACTCGAATTTATAGCCTCCCCTAAGCTTAAGTCATGTATGAAATTGGCTGTATGTTCATTTATCTTCACTCATACTGCTATCAAACACATCGCAATCAAAAGAGTGAATATTAAAATGAAAAAAATACTTAGGCCAAATCTGTTTATCAGTATATTAATAGTTACAAATGTTATGGAAACTAGTGTATGGGTTAAGATACGTTATAACTGCGACCCATTATAAATTGCTTTCTTTAATACTCTTACTACAAGGATTTCTCTTTGTTGAAAAAAATCGTCTGGAGTGAGCATAAATAAAAGTTGTAGGCGTGCCGTTGGTTAAAAAAAAAAAAAAAAAGGTTACTCGAACCTAAGAGAAGCCGTTGACTGCAATGATTTCTCGCATTTATACGGAATGAGAGAGAGAGAGAGAGAGAGAATTGTCATGGGCGGGATTATGGTACACGTGAAGAACATTGGTGTCACCCTCTCCTGTCACGCGTTTTTGAGCTCCACCATCACCTCCCCCTTGAAAGTGAGAGGAGTTCGAATAAGAGAGAGAGAGAGAGAGAGAGAGGAGGGCTTGGAGGGAATTGAAAGTTTTGAGGGGAAGCAGAGTTTTATGTATGTTTATTTGTAATAATTAATAATAATAATAATAATAATAGTAATAATAATTCAGCAGCATGTTTTTCAGAATCCTCCAAATAAAGCAAAATAAACAATAACATTAAAATCAGCACGCGATGGTCTCATGTACCTGACTCGTATGGCACAGGTAGGAAAGACGTGTTGGTCCGCAAGGCTTTAATTTACTATCTTAAAACCGCTTCATTACGATAAGCCTTCCTGAACTGAATGAAATAGTTTCTAACGGAAGTAAAATATAAGGTGGTCCATGTATCGCGCTTCTCAATTTTCCTGTGTTGTATGGACGCCTGCCAACGTTACCAGTGTGTGTTATGTATCATTTTCCACTTCCCGTAACGCCTTTCAGTGTCTGCTTTATTTTTTGTCCTTTGATTTCTTGGTTCATCAGCAGCCAAAGTGTCTTCCTTCCTTACCAAAACAAACTGAGTCGCCCCCACAACACAGGAGATATGAGAGCGCTTGTCTTCCCTCCTCACCAGAACAAATAGGCGCCCCCGCAACACACAAGTGACACAAGATAGGAGAGAGCAACTTAGAGACCGCACTCGTCATCCTAGTGAAGGGATCGTCGCCTTTTTTATACTCGTGAAAGTGAGAATGCGCCCGAGGGTAGTGTGTTTTAAACATGAGTCCAGTGATTGTAGTTATTGTGAGGGGGAAGTGTGGTGGGAATACTGTTATTATTGAGGGGCTTTGTGGGTTCCGTGAGCTTCTCCCCCATGCCTGCCTCATCACACACTCACTCACACGAACTCGCAGCCACACGCCACACATACTCACACATAACTAAGACACACATTCGCACACATATACGAAGACACACAGGAAAATATTTTAGTCATCCATAATTTTGCGCACGCACGCACGCACGCACGCGCACACACACACACACACACACACACACACACACACACACACACACACACACACACACACACGCACGCACGCACGCACGCACGCACGCACGCACGCACACACACACACACACACACACACACACACACACACACACACACACACACACACACACACACACACACACACACACACACACACACACACACACACACACACACACACACCTTCAGTTTTATGTATGCAACCACCTGGGGATTTTATTAAAGTTAAAAACATCCTCTGTCTGGGAAGAGCTGATGAAGGCCGAATTTAACGCCTCCAGCTCGAACACTTCCTAAGCTTAATGAATCGTCTGACCTTAGTTCTTGCCAAAGTGAGAAAGGCATCGTGGGGCTGAAGGGGTTAAGGGACGCCTGTCATAGTAAAGGAGTGTACCTCTTGAAGACGATGACCTTTCAGTTTATTTTTATTTTATTTCATTGTTTCATCTGTTTGTTATATATTTATATATCTATTGATATCTCAAGACGAGTATGTTCAGCTCAGGAGAGATTTTTTTGAACTGGAGGGGTTAAGGTATAATCTTTATAAATTCTTCACTTCATGGATTTTCATGTATGCTAAAAAAAAAAAAAAAAATTGTCTATTAATAGCAAGGGTGAAATGAAAATAACGTCATCGGTCTAAAGGGGTTAGTCTCCATGATTTTTTTCCTATCGACAAGCCCTTTTTTTTTTTTTTTTTTTTTTTTTTTTTTTTTTTTTGTACCTCAGGGAAATTCACAGCGTTGGAAGAATGGGACTAATTTGAAGAAGTTTCCCAATTTTTGTCGTGCCTTCCCTGGTTCATTGCGTTTGTATTGTCAAGGATCAGAGGCTATTGTTACAGCGGCATTAGTTTTGGTAATTCTCTTGGGTTCGTGTATATAAACTCTATTAAATTTAAGGTGTGTGTAAGTTGATTTATATATGCGTTTGAGGAAATCTGAGAGAGAGAGAGAGAGAGAGAGAGAGAGAGAGAGAGAGAGAGAGAGAGAGAGGCACGAAAAACAGTATTTGTCGAAATATTTAGCTCTTATGGAGACTTAATTATCCCGGAGATTGGCTGAAATCCTACATAAATACGGTCCTTGCCTCAATATACACCTTTTTCTCAGGTCTCGCAAGCTGTCAGCTCAGATCAACGCGGCTTCTCATTTACCAAAAGAATACAATGAAATCTCAGAACTTCTCAACCCAAACCAAGTGGCATTATGATTGTGGAAGTAATGTGGCGAGTTTCAGATATTCTCATGTTTAGTGAAGAATGCAGTATTTATTATCTGCAAGTACAGTATTATAATTCACATTTCCCTCCTCATAAATTAATATTTAATGCGTCAGGCGGTTGATTTTCGTATGCGCTAAAGGGGAAAAAAATGTAATGACTTTTGATTGTATTATGCCAGTAAAATTTTCCCATTTACCTGTCTGTTTACTTCAGTTTATTATGACAGTGTAATCAGTTTATGATATAAAAATATAGAAGTAAACTGGCAAGTCAGGTACGAAAAGGATTATATATATATATATATATTTTTTTCATGCAAGGCAAAAGGAACCAAAGACCACAGTATTTAATCCCTTGAATAAAGTGACGCATTTTCTTGATTATTCTTCGTACTTTTACACTATTTTATCAAAATTGGGAAAGGCCTTCATACTGAACGGATTTTTGAAAACTTTATCTCACTCTCATCGCTTGAAAAGTCTCTCATAGGCTGCACAAAAACGTGAAAATACGGCAAATAAAGTAAAAATAATGCACACAAATTGAATGGGTTAGAACTTTATACATATTATCAAGGCCAAGGCACAGGCAGGTGTGGAGTTTTGTTGTTGTTGTTTTTTCACTCATAAATTGCCGAAGATCCTGACGTGTTCGCCAATGTCATTTTTCAAGCGATGGCATTTATTTGAGGGTGGTATCCGGGTCAGTGAGGTTGTTGCCCTCCCCGTCTTGCTTACATCTTCATCAAGTAGCTACCCCACTGCCCGCTTTCACCATTACTGCTACAAGTAAACATGTAACTAGTGCTGTCCTTCTGCTTGGTCTAAAATGTACCGTTATTTTTTTTTATTATTGATTTTATGGTGGCGTGAATTACTGCATAAGTGGAAGAATAATTTTATCTTTGCATATGAAAATGTTTTTTAGGAAAGTATTCGAGTTACAGTTTCGGCCCAACGTCCACCGTCCTTGAGTGTGAAGAGCGTCGTGGTCGGGTCGAAACACACATATTTCCCGATAAACGTCATTTTCATATGTGGTTGTAATTCTTCCTGGTAACTTTAGCACAAAAAAATGAACCAGTTTTTGTAATCACTGGACTTTGTAGAGGGCAAGCATAGACAGTAATGATGGTAGTTTGGTAAAATTTATCACGTCGTTGGTGTGTGTGTGTGTGTGTGTGTGTGTGTGTGTGTGTGTGTGTGAGAGAGAGAGAGAGAGAGAGAGAGAGAGAGAGAGACTTGTAATAGAATTAACACGCTCGTTCACTGGCCACTCACTCAAGAAAAGCAAAAAACTAAGTCACACGTTTTTTATGTATATTGTCGTGCAGTCCAACTTTCATTCCGCGAAAGCTTAACCCATTCAGCCCCACGATGTATTTTTTTTTTTATTCTTGTTATCTCTATAAGTTTTTTTTTTTTCTTTTACTTAGGAGTGACAGAAATGCAGATGTTAATTATAGCCTTCAGTTACCTTCTTCACTGTAGATCGCCATCCCTATAATGAAGAAACTAATGTTCTAGAGGTAGTAAGAATATATATAGGAAAAATTACGTTCTCCGGCTGAAGATTTATTGTGATGATAATGCGTGTGCTAATGTTTAAAATTGGGTATTGATATATTTTCTTTAGTACAGGTGAAAAAAAGAAAAATTCAGTATGATGGCATCTTTTCTGAATCTTCTATTTCTCATCAGATAGACCTTTCGTAGTGAAGTTATACCATCCCATTACTGAAAATCATGAAACTGAAATTTGTTGAAAAAGAGTAAAAGAAAAATGTAAGTTGATGATGAAAAATGCTCTGTACGAGAGAGAGAGAGAGAGAGAGAGAGAGAGAGAGAGAGAGAGAGAGAGAGAGAGAGAGAGAGAGAGAGAGAGAAAAGGTTCTGAAAATATCGGCCAAAAGAAAAGAAAAATTAGTATAATATTGTAAGTATATTCGTCACAGCACGGAAAGACTAAAAATGAGCGAGGAAAAAGAGGGAAATATTGAACCATCAGAACACCAAAGGAAAACAGTAATTCATAACACTACATACATACATAAAGGCGAGGAGTGATAACTGCAAGAGGAAAGCCATCAGAATTAAACATTTACCCCTTCACTTTGACTATATATTAATTTGCATTTTACTGGTGATTGTTTTGAACTGATAGGAGTCATCGAAGCGGAGTTTGATGTAGCATTAAACCCTTGATGAGAGAGAGGAGTGTAAGTGGGGTGTAAGGTTGCGAAATTGCAGGGGACAGGGCGAGCCACCTTCTACGGGATTAGGGCGTCTGGCTATATATTGATAGTTAGAACTCCTTGATAGCTAGAAATTCTCCGTTATGATTGTCTCTTGGTAGCTTGGTGAAAAAAAAAAAATGTAGGCTATATGATTGAGATGAAGATGTTGAAGTAAAAATACGAAATAGGAAGGGTGATGATTGTAAAAGTGAGTAAAAAAAAAAAAAGGAAGAGTGATATATTTAAGAGTAAGGCCATCAAAATGCACAAAAACTAAAAACTAAAAAAAAAAAAAAAGTTTATTTGGTGTAATTGGCGGGACCGTAAACAAATTGCCGGTTCCCACGGCGCGGCTATGGGGCGAAAGTTAATGGTGCCTCTCTCACAATTACACATAGTTTAGTGGATGTTTCTCTCTCTCTCTCTCTCTCTCTCTCTCTCTATTCATCCTACTTTTTCAGTATTTACCGTTAGCCGTTGCCTAATTAACGGAATTGTAACTTCATTTTCGAAAGCAACTGTTTAGAATTCTGTACCACTTCACAGTTACTTATCAAATTTGTCATTTACGAAAGCGACCATTTTGAATATTACTGATTAGCCGCCGATGCTCACCTGTTTTACGCCACACGTCATCACAGCTTCACGCACGACCCGCCACTCCGCGCCTCACAAAGACGCGATTAATCCTCCAGCTCTGTCACCTCGATGTTATTTCTTAACCTTAATGCCCACTTTAGTATGCTACATTGGATTCGTGTATTTTGCCGTGTTGTGTTGGTTTATGATTGAGCTTTCCTTTTTGCTTTTAATTTTTGGGTCTTTCCAGGTGAGGTAGTTTTGTCACCTCACTTTCATTTCTTTACCTAATGCCCGCTTAAATTTTGCCATAGTAGATTCGTGTGTTTAGCATGTTTTGTAATTTCCTACGTTTTCTTTTGTTTGTTTATTTTATTTTTAGTTTTTACCCATGATTTACTTCTTTGTCACATTAATCTATTTTCTTTACCCTATGCCTAATTAAACATACCCGGTACCGGTACTACGTTGGGTTCGTGTACCTAACCGTTCTGTGCAATTCTGACTTAATTTTCCGGTTCTTATCAGGGTCGCTACACCTGACTTAGTTCAGCGTTACCTCACTATCATTTCTTTACCCACAACAGAGTTAGCGTGCCACATTGTTCTCGTCACTTTTGGCCTTTCCTTATAGTTGTAGTTTTTTCTTACGTATCAGGTTAGGGGGGCTTCTTTTCATTTTTTTTCCCACCTTACGCACATTTCCAAATCTAAGACAGAGTTACAGATCTTTTATTTGTACTTATATATCGAGGCGCTTCGGATGACATAGTTCATAGTTCAGTGTCTCCTAACAATTTTTTTTTTCTGTTGCAAAGTTACACATGCCAAATTGGAGTCGTGTATGTTGGCCATTTCAGAAAGTATTATTTGTCATTTACTTTTCCGTTGCATTTTTTTTTTTCCAGATGACTCGGTTTTGTGTGCTCGTACCCCGTGGCGAAGTGGTGGTTCTTGTGACTTTTTCGGCTCTTCTGAAAAAGCTTTGGGGTGAATGTAAGCTTTTTTGCCGAATCCTCCAAAGGTCGAAGGGTACTGCTGTGAGTGCGAGTGCGGGTTGTCAGAATGTCGATCAGTCTGTGTGTGTGTGTGTGTGTGTGTGTGTGTGTGTGTGTGTGTGTGTGTGTGTGTGTGTATGTGTGTGTTTCACGCGCGCTCAGGTATCGAAAAGTTTTGATGATAGATCAGTATGAAAATCGTGGGCTTCCCTCGCCATTTTTTTTAATTTTTTTATTAAGGGATCTGGACAAAAACTTTTTATAGAATTATCTTTCAATATGATCAGTGCCGCGTGTAAAACAAAGTCGAAAGTATTGAAGAACGTAGAGAGAGAGAGAGAGCGTTGAAACCCAGCTTGAAAGTGGTAAAGGTTTATAATTCTTTTACTGCAATGGCGTCTTTTGATATATTGCTGCCTTGAGTAGATTTAAATAAGTTGAAGGGGCTTTTCGAATGGGAGGGGTTAAAATATCACCTTTGTCAATAAATCTCCCCTGAACTTAATAAAATCGCCTGGAGGTGCCAAGAATCAAGTAGAAAAGACGTCACCTAAGAGAAAGAGATAAGCCTTATAACCCCGGGACATCTCTCCACAGTAAGTAATAATAATAATAATAATAATAATAATAATAATAATGAAAGAAAAAATAATAATGGTGTTAGTAGTCATGAAGTTGAAATATACGTACTAGGGCTGATGGAGTTAGTAGGTGCCACTAAAATAACGCAGTACTGTTTTATGAATATATGGTCATGTTGTTATTTTGAGTCTTTGAGCTGTGGTGAATTCTTTAGAAATGATTTTATATTTGATTAACTTATTATTATTTTTCGTCTTGGCGGCGATGGTGGTATTAGTAGTGGTAAGTAGTAGTAGTAGTAGTAGTATGGCAATAATGATGACGATGATGACAGACGTTGAAATCAAACTTTTGAAATAATAGGTCCAGCCTTCTTTGCCTGCAGTTGTTTACCCGTACAATAACTACCAATTATTGTGCTCTTGTATAATTAAGACCCGGCCAGGAGAAAGCCACACTTCCTGCGTCATGAAGAAAAAAAAAAAAAAACTTGCCGGCACCTCAGGAACTGGCGGAGAGTTTTTGTAGCGGGGTTGAAGAAAGCTGGGGAGTTTTTTTTTTTTCTTTTTTCCTTTCTTCTTGAGTTTACGTACAGTTCTCTTATTGTTAGTTGGGTGGTTCTCTCTCTCTCTCTCTCTCTCTCTCTCTCTCTCTCTCTCGTTTTGCATGTGAGAGAATCGCAAGACAGACCCTAATATCATCACGGCCATGACATCTTTTATATTTTATTATCCCTCTGTAGCCAGAATATAGTGAATAGATAAAGTATATAAAGTTATGAAGAAATTAAAACAACTTCGACTGGACGCATTTAGACTAACACAAGACGATTTTATTAAGCTGAGAGACACCTTTTAATTAGAGGGTTACCGCCTTTACGATATCGTCCGTCTCTGTATTACTTATACCAGATGATTTTTGTTTTGGTTAGGGCCATTGAAGAGAGGTTACAGAGCGTCTCCACTAACTCCTCCATTACTAAATCTTTGAACTGGATACTGTCGTCTGGCAGTAGTAAGATCATTTAAAAAGACGCCACCGTATTGAAGATCAGAATTCTCGACTCCCATTTACTGCTATGGGTGGCTGACACAAGACGGATTTTATTCAACTGAGAGGAATCCTGACAGTCAGAGGGTTGAACATTTCTCAGTTAGGAAATACTGGGCGGGAGAAGAGGGTTGGACATTTCTCGGTTTGTTCGGTGTGTGTGAGAGAGAGGTTAGAACTTGCATTCTTTATTTTCTCTAATGTTTCGGACTATACAAAACCCATCTTCAGAACCCATCTCTAATTATGGGTTCTGTGTAGCCCGAAACATTTGAGGAAACAGAATTGAAGCTCTAACCTGTGTCTCTTCCCCGCTCACCATTTCCCAGCCACATTTCTTAGTCCCCCTAATTCATTGCTTTCGACGCATTTGGACACACCTGTTTTCATGTTAGCAAGTGACCTGTTTTATTAAGGTGAGAAGATGTCGAGCTGTCCAAATGTTTAAAAATTACAGGTATCTCGATTATCGCTTTCACTGGTGCGGACACATCATGCCGTTTTTTATTCAAGTTGGCGCAGAACACTTTTAACAAGATAAGGGGTTCATAAACATCTGGATTATTCATTTTGCTAATATGTATGCTACTGGGTGTGTTAATTATTTTAGTACAAGGCAGTTCCTTTCAGTTAAGAAATTCTGAGATGTGTCTCCGAAGCTAGCGTTAGAATAAAAGGAAAACGACGCTTCGTGGCTGAAATCCGAGAAAGTTAATGGAGATGGTTCCTAACTCCTTCACAGTAGTTTCTCTTAATCCTTGCAGTCCGGTGAAGTTTGTCTTTTTAACTGTTCATGTTACCCCCAGAGTCTTTTATTCAGCTTTGTGAAATCCTCTTAAGGAGTGAATCAATGAAATATTTAATGTCTTCAGTTCGAAGGTCTTCCCAAAGCCGAATACAGTCTGGAGATAACTAAAATAAAAAAATACATCATCGGATTGTAGGAATAAAAGTGGTTAAAATCATCTGACAACATTTTCACTGCTATGGTCGAACTTTGGTATATTATTTAAGCTACAACTGCATGGCTTTATTCAAGTTAGAATTTGCCAGTTAGAAGGTTAAAAACTACCTTGATAAACTCTTTCACTGCTTGGACTCACGTAGGTGTTTGTTTAAGGTCAACACCTGAGCTTTTTAATTAGCTAAGTGAGAATGCTGTAGGCAAAGGGCAAAGACACACTAATATAAATAAATATTTTCTCGGGTTACTGCATCAAATAATCCTTTCATTACTGTGGATACACCTATACTCTTTCCTCATTAACTTGGTCTAAAACTGCCAGCTCTTCATCTTGACTGCTGAGTGGTTACAGGAGAATAACGCCAGAATATTATTCTAGTCACGAAGAGAAGCTATGGAAAGGATGTAGAGTCGTAGAATTTATTTATTTATTTATTTGTTGTCATTGAGCTAAGTGCAATAAGCTGCTAAAGGACGAAAAACTGGCTGATGTTAAGATGAAAGAACAATATTAATATAATTCAGCTTAATACAAGGCGACTCATTTCAGCTTTGATGAATTCTTACATTCTGAAAGTTAAATCATGTATTAGTATCTCTTCCTTTTTTTTTTTTTTTTTTTTTTTTTTTTTTTCCTACACGGCGCCTGAATTCAGTGACAAGGACAATGGATATGTATTATAACGGCACATTGAGTGTTCTGCCAGGGTTTCTCACCATTACGCCTGATTGGGACCTACGGCTTCACATAAATTCACCCCCTCACAGGATTAGTGTACGCCAAAAAAAAAAAAAAAAAAAAAAAAAAAAAAAAAAAAAATCGAATACCGTACTGTGAGTTTTATGACAAGGAAACGAGCATGTGAAAATTTCCCTTTAATTCTTCAGACAGTAGAAATGGTTGTGTTTTCAGTTATCAGTACCGTAAGAGTTACACCTAAAGAGAAGTAGGCCTATTTAGAGATGCACCACGCAGTCAAATGGACCTTCCACACCGGGATGACAAAAAGAAGACCATCATACTTACCTAGTTCTGTGGATACGTTTTTGTAATTAGTGTTTTCTATATATTTTGGCCGTTTATAGTCCACACAAGATACTAGTGTCGATTTTCGTGCTGTGCTTTGCTGTGCTTTACATTCTGAACCATACGATGTCGAATTTTGAAACTGCCTCGTTTTAAATGTTCCTAAATGAATTTTTGAATTTATTTATTAACCCGTTTTTTTTCTTTTTCATTGTTGTTTCCCTCAGATAGGAAAGACCTCTTGTACTGAGGAGGTTAATAAGGCTGTACTAAGCCCTTTCAGTTCAGAAAGTTGCAACGCCAGTTCCCACCTCAGTAATGGAGGTGTGGTAGGATCTAGAAACAAAGGGAGAGAGAAAACACAAAAGTAGAACTGTCAGACACAGTGGCCAGTGAAACAGAAGAGAGAGAGAGAGAGAGAGAGAGAGAGAGAGCTGACCTTGATGCACCTGGTATCAAAATCTGCACAGATGACTACGATGTCTGCAGTGAAAAAGTGAATCAGGGAAATAATAAATACTTGTAAAACCCTTCACGACGATGACGTCTTATTCAATTAGTTCTAGCTGTCCCAAGATGATTTTACTCATCCCAGGAGATTTTTCTTTATGGAAGTTAACTATAGTCGCCAGTAACCCTTTCACTACTAGGGGAATTCTTCCAAAACTTAATACATTGGAGTGATAGCAGCAAGAATATAAAGAAAAAGTCCAAGGGTGGAAAGTGTTAAATAAAGTTTAAAAGTTTTTGTGTGATGTAATCCTTGGCGTCAAAGCTTTCATACTTCTCTTCGTCTCTGGCGCAAGCTGTTAGTTTTGAGTTGACAACCATTGCGCCCGTTTCCCTATCACCTTCAATGCGATGACATTTTTTTTTTTCATTATATTCAGTCATCAAACGATCTTATGAAACTCTGGAGCGCTTTTCGACCTTGAGGGGTGAGATATAGCTGTCATTTATCCTTTCACTACTAGGATGGTGTGTTAGCGGCAAAAAATAAATTATAAATGAAATATGTAACTGGCGTCCCAAGGCTGAAAGGGTTCGCCATCTTCATAACACCAGACGGTTTTACTAAGATTAGGAAAGGCCTTGATAATGGATGGATGGATTAATGGGAGAGACTGGCTGGCCCTTCGTATCACACTATGTGGCGAAGGTGAGAGAGAGAGAGAGAGAGAGAGAATGTAGGCAAGCATATATGTAAGTAGATGTGAATTCAGGCAGCTAAGTAGATAGCAGGAAGGTGAAAGGAAGGCAGGCAGGCAGATTGATTTGATTAGGTAAGGTTGGCAGGTTAGCTTCCATGAGAGAACGACAGACAGGTAGAGAATGGAAAGATAGTTAGGTTCTTAGCTAAATAATCGGTTTGGTTAAGTGTGTGTGTGTGTGTGTGTGTGTGTGTGTGTGTGTGTGTGTGTGTGTGTGTGTGAGAGAGAGAGAGAGAGAGAGGGGGGAGGGAAGATAATAAGGTAGACAAGCAGTGAGGTGTGGTTTTACGTGTACTCTTGCTAGGTCATGTGGTCACCCTTCCCTCCTGCAGTCAGGAGAGAGAGAGAGAGAGAGAGAGAGACAGAGACAGAGACAGAGACAGACAGACAGACAGAGAAAGATAAGTTGGTGCGATAGGTTATGTTAAGGTTAGATTATTAGGTTTTGTTTACTTAGTCAGAGAGAGAGAGAGAGAAAAAAAAAAAAAAAAAGAGAAATTGTAAGGTAGACGAGGAGGTAAGGTGTGATCTTACTTGGACTCTTGCTAGGTCATGTTGTCACCCTTCCCTCCCTCAGTCAGGAGAGAAAGAGAGAGAGGGGGGGGGATGGGGTTGAGGGATTTTTACGCCCCCAGGCTCAAACGAAATGTGAACCTGATTGATCGAAGGAATAAGTTTCCCCAGCATTTTAGCCCAACATCCTCATTTTAAGGGACAGGAAGGTAGTTGAGGGATGTTTGTACAACAGTCAGTGTAGCTACCTGGTTATATCGGTGCCATCACATGAAGGCGTCTCTCCACCAACAAGGAGGGAGTGAAAGGTGAGGTAGGTAGGTAGGTGAGATGTGATGATCAGTGAGGTGTGTTGAAAAGAGTTTGTATAACCAGTCAGTGGAACCTGCCTGGATATATCTGTGTCACCACATGAAGGCGTCCCTCTCAAAGTAGTGAAGGGAGTGAAAGGTGAGGTAGGTAGGTAGGTAGGTAGGTGAGACGTGTTGGTCAGCGAGGTGTGGTGGGGCATACGTGGTGGCTTGCTAGGTCACCGGGTCACCACCTCTCCCTCCCCTACTTACCTAACTTCACTTTTACCGTGACCTTTGCTTTTTTGCTGGGGTCGCACCTTCGTCGGATCGGTTCATTTTACAACCAGATTATCGCCTTTTGTTGCTATGTTTACCTCGTTTCTTCATAGCTCTTATGCAACTCGTTTTTAGCCACATTTTCGCTTACTTTCCCCTGTTACAATCAGTTTTTACATATTTACCTATCCATCTGTCAGTCTAAATGTCTGTCTGTCACTGTGTACTCGTCTGTCTATCTGTCTGTCTATTAATTTATCCCTGCTATTATTACAACACTTTCGTAGCATCGGCTCGTTTCCAACCAGAGTCTCACCATTGTTTATATGTTTACTTGTCATTCCTGTGGCTTTTATGTAACTCGTTTTTAGGAACATTTTTGCTTCCCGTCCCTTCTTTCCCTTACTGTGATAGGTTAATCTACTCTCTCTCTCTCTCTTTCTCTCTCTCTCTCTCTCTCTGACTATATGTTATCAGCTTTCGTGGGGTTTAGTGCAGTGTATTCACTCACTATCTGCTTATCACTTCCTGCCTTTTAGTGCTGTGATTACTTTATGCCGTGATGTCTCTAACACGTTTTTAGGTACTGTTTTCATTCATCTTTCTCCCTTTGTGGTGGGTTGTTCAGGTTTTTATGGGGTCACACCATTACTCGAATTCTTCTCTCGAGTTCACTGGATTCTCCTCGTGGTTGTTGTGGTTATGTGGTTTCGCAATTCTTCTTGTATGTCACCAGTTTGTCCCATTGTTAACACCTCTCACTGGATATTTTCTGGACCCCCTTTTGGAATTTTATTTTAGGAGTACCGTCGTAATATATGTAATTCCTCAGCTTTAATTTAGTGAAATGCTTTTATCATTGTCAGTAATTGCCGCGCCGATTTTTCTTCTGGCTTTTTACCAATTACTTTAATAGCTTCAAACTCTTAGTATTACGCTCAAGGTGTTTGTTAGCTGAAAACTTGTCCCGTGTTCCTTCTGTGAATGCTTGCCCTTCTTTGTTTAATTTATTGCTGAAAATATCCCATGTTTCTTCCGTAAATGCTTGCCTTCGTTGGTAATTTATTACCATCATAAAATTGCACGAATGGCTTACCAGACTTTTGACCTTCGCCTTAACACTGTAGCATTTCTTATTCATTCAGTAAAAATAGCCAGGTTTGTTTCACTGCCCAGAGTCAAGACATTGTACTTGCCGGGGTCCATTATCCAAAAGCGCCTTATCGTACCCAGAAATTCTTGGTTCTTTTTGCTCTGGAGGGGGTCGGACTGCCACCATGACTATAATGCATTTAGTTTCCTCTGACAAAGATCCTCAACGTCGTTCAGTTCAGTTGGTGGCCAGATGTGGTCATATTGAAGGAAGACTTGACTACCAACCAAGGAGACTCATTCCTACCGCATAACTAAGCCGTATCGAACTTCACGCAACCACAATTTAGTATTTAATTTGTGAGACCAACCCAGTTCCCTCAGGTGAAAACAAACCGCGTGTAGTTGTTCCATTGCTGCTGGATCAGTGAGACTTGTCATGGAGGTTTAGAGGTAGTGTTGACCTAATACTTTACACACGCTGGTTTGAAGAAGTTTGAAGAGGGACTAGTTCTCATTTGATCCTTAACAGTGAACGGAAATGCACAGCTTTCTTCACGGTAAGGCTTGTTACTTTGAAGAGGGACGGTACATACATTTATACATACATACATATATACACATTACACATATACGTAATTCCAGAACACACCTCCACCTAATGTTTCCGTCCCAGCGCTGAAAATAGTGTCTGGCTGTGAAAAGTGTGAGCAGAACTCCTTCGACACCAAGCAGACCGTATTGTACGCCTACGCGGAAGCAGAAATACGCCACGCCCTCACGCCACTTTCCACACGCTTGATTCATTGCGTCGCTGATTGACGTGTTATTTCTTATATTCTGAGGTGTTAATCTTTCTCCATGTCTCCTCTGCTCCAGGAGTGAGGAGTACCGTGTATCACATTGTTCTTGCTATCGAATTGGGAAAAACGAACGTGGGCTCAGAGGCAAACCCAACCACATCACGTACGGGTAAATACCAAGGACGAACTTGTCGACAAAAACTGGCGCCAAGTAAAGAAAAAAAGTGCACTTGTTAGTATATGGGTACACCACTCTGTAGAATTAACCCCTTTAGTACGATAACATTTTTAAAATACTTTTTTTCTAGAAGGCGTTTTTATTCAGTTTGAAGAGTTCCACGTTAATGTATGGATTAAAGAAGGCTATTTAATCCCCCTCCAGTTCGAAATCCTCCCCTTAGTTAAATAAAATCGTGTGACAAGAGCAAGAATTAAAAAAAAAAAAAAAAACGTTCTTGGACTGAAGAGATTAAAGGGTTTTGAGGATTATGCAATCTTGTTAAATTATGAGTTGAAGAAGTTCAGAAAACGAAAGACAGAGTAACCTCTTCAACACGAAGTCTTCCTAACCAGAATAGTATCATCATCAACAGGTAGGTAGAAAAAAAACTATAAACAAACGTCCATGTGCTGAATGGTGTAATTGGCGATTTTTTTCTTTTTCATACGAGAGGCCTTTCCTAAGCAGAATAAAACCGCCATGAGTAAGGAAGAACAAAACTGTGAATGCCAGTTGTAGTAAAGCAAATAATCCTTGGCTGAATAAATCCTCTGACAGTAGCAAGATTTCATTCTGTTTACTGCACCCTAGGAGAGATTTTTCAAACGGGGAGGGGTGGATGGATAAAGCCATAACTAAATTCTTCATTAATAGAATTCAAGGAAAAATCATCTGGCGGTATTGTGATTAAAAAAAAAAAATGATGAATTGATTAAGGAAGCCGGATATGAGATCAGGGCCCGTATTCTTCTTAATTAAGGAAGCTCTCTAACACCTTTTCCTAAGTGATTTATGGAACCGGTACTTTATTTATTAGACTTTACTCTCCTGTTCTGTGTTACATAACTCCGTCCAACATTGCCATACTCTGCATAAGTAATGTACAAAAGGATATTAACCAGCCACATCCAAAAATGAATCGCGAAGGAAAAGGTGTTAGGGAGCCTCCTTACCGGACGAGAATACAGGCTCAGGAAGAAGCATCGAAGCGAGTAAATAATATAATGAAAGAGGAAGGATTAAAGGGAGAGGGTCGGGTGTTGGGTTAAGAGGGTGTGGAAGGAAGAACATCATCTGCTGGGAAAACTGATGAGCCAAGAAATGGGGGAATAAAGAAAATCATTTGTATTAACTGAAAAGATGCAGAGATACTGAACGAAAAGCAGATAGACGAACTGAAAAGAACTGAAAATGTTAGGCGAAAAGATGAGAATGCATGTCGACTACCTGAAAAGAGGCGAAGATGTAGAGGGAAAAGATGACGAAAACACGTAAAGTAACTGAAAAGAACCAAAATATTGAACGAAAATATGAGAAAACATGCAGACTAACTGAAAAGAGCTGAAGATGGAGAAGAAAAAGACGACGGAACGACTTAAACTAATTGAAACAGAGTCGAAGATGCTGATCGAAAAGGTAAAAATAATTAAATAATAAATACAAAAATAAATAGCTCGACCACAGAATACAGGTAACATTAGTTTTGTTATAAGCCTGAGTAGGTGAGAAGGAGTACGCATAGATGGATTCAGATTAAAAATATATATATATGCACAAGGGAGATACGGAAGGTGAGTGAAGGATGGAGGAAGGCAGAGAACAGGGAGGAGGGCGTAGGAAGGTAGAGAATGGAGGAGAGAGGAGCGCAGTATGGAGGAAAGGTAGATTGGAGGGAGAAACTAGCACGTTAAGGGAAAGTAGAGAACAAGGAAGGAAATACAAGAAAGTAGAAGCAGGGAAGGGAAGGAACAAGGTGGAGGGTTGAGGAAAGTAAGGAATAAGATGGAAAATGGAGAAAAGCAGAGACTTAGGATGAAGGTGGTGAAAAGTAGGAAACAAGGAGGAATGGAGGAAAGTAGAGAGCAGGGAGAAAGGTGGAGAAAAGTAGAGCGCAAGGAGGAAGGTGGAGGAGAGTAGAGAGCAAGCAGGAGGGTAGGGAAAAGTAGGAAACAAGGAGAAATATGGAGTAGAGAGCATGGCGGAGAGATGAGAAATATTAGAAAACGGAGGCTTATGGAGGAAAATTGGGAGAGGTTGGAGTACACAAGGTAAACATTAATGGTGAAAATGATTACTGAAAATGCGTCTTCTCATGGAGCTGGCTTATGGAGGAAAAGTGGGAGAGGTTGGAGTACACAAGGTAAACATTAATGGTGAAAATGATTACTGAAAATGCGTCTTCTCATGGAGCTAGCTTGACACTGATTTCTATACTCTTGAGACGATAAATTTCCACGTATAACTATTCATTTATTTATTTATTTATTTATTGTGAGGATAACAAGATGCAACGAAAGATTTTAGCTCCCCCTCTTCCATGTCCTTCCTGCAAGAAGTTATTTTTGCGGCAGGGTATATATTGGAAGCATGTTTGGAATGAAGGTCCAGCTGGTTCTCTCTCTCTCTCTCTCTCTCTCTCTCTCTCTCTCTCTCTCTCACACACACACACACACACACACACACACACACACACGCCTATTGGGTATTGCATATTTTATGCCAGTTACCGCCTCGTGCTAAAGGGATTAATATTACCCTTATAACTAAGTATTCAGCCACACATAATACGACCTCAGTTTATTACCTGTTTTAAATCCGAGGGTAAAGTAGGAGCAAAAGAAACAACACTGAATCGTATTGCTTGGATCTGCGATGGATAGAATCACGGTATTATATAGACAGTCACTGTGTCTGATGGATGTTGTGAGGGGTAACCTTTACTTCAGTACTCGATAATGATCTTTACTGTTACGCTCTCAGGATTAATTACTGTACTTTTGTGTTCATTATCTTGCAGTGATTTCAAGACACGGAAACAAACGATCCGAGACGACTGGATCACCGGCCCGTAAAATATGTGACTGATATAAAATTTTAGTGAGATTTTGACCATTGTGGGAGTCGAAAGTGGCTTGTTCACCCAATTTTACTTGTTTCACTTTTGAATAATTTTTTCGGGCTCTAAAAACTGCGTGCCTTTCCCCGACATTCCAACCTGACTTAGGCTACTCTATTTCATGGTATTTGACTTTCATTGATATTCTTGAGAGTAATTAAAAGAAGAATGATGCTGCTTTCTCTTGTGCTGGAGAAACTGAAAGGAAAGGAAGCGGAGTGAAAGGCTGGGCTATTGTTTTCACTGCCCACGCGCGGAATAGGTAATGACGAGATGCTGGTGAACTTTTACGCTTGGCTGTTACGAGTATTTTTATTGGTGTTCGCTTATATATGTGAATGTGTTCGCTTCGCTTTCTCTGCTGACATACTATAATTTTTCCATCTTAACTAGGTCTACATTTTTATCTTTTTGTTGCTCATCCCACGGCGCTCAATGGCGGAAAAAGACAATGCTGTGGCTGTACATCCTTTCCATAGCACTCCTGGGTGACTATACCCTGTTTGCTTGACCTGTGCAGCTGAGATGTATGGGGCGAGTAGGGTGTGTTTGAATCGCGGCTGCTAATTGGCCGCCGATGATTTAAATCTACACCTCTTATTTTAACACATATATATTTATATTTTTAAATTACCTTCAGTACAAGCAGCCAGATTAAACGTGGAATTATTTCCGAAGCTGGAGAGATCAGAATTAGCTTTAAAAGTTTATTGTTATCGAAGAAAATTAAAGGATTATAAAGTTTTATAAAACGATGAGTGATGTTTCAAGAAAATTATCCACCCATGGCGTACACCCACGTCCGCATGTTGCAGTGTAATATCCACTCACGGTGTACTGTACACCTACGTCCGCATGTTGCACTTAGTGCATTTATGTTTTTACTTCAGTGACCATCGGCGGCCAATCAGCGTCCGCGAAACAAACACACCCTACTTGCCCCATACATCTCAGGTGCACAGGTCAATCAAACAGACTATACAGCAGCATCGTATTCTAATGTTAATATATTATTACAGCACAGCATTCAAGTTGGGGATGGCACTTTCAGGCCAATTTAGTGTAAAAAGAGTATAGCGCGTTTGTATGTGTTAGAGGGTTACCAAACCTGTGTTGTTTTGGTTGTGTACTGGTGTTTGTTTTAGGCTCAGTGTTTGCTGTTTGGTGGGTTTGGCTTCTTTGGCCCCGTGGTGGATAGGAACAATAGGCTGCTTCATGCCACACACTGCCCATTTCTCGACTTCTCTTCCGCTGTTTCACCGGATTATCTTTTTCTCTCCATTTGAATAGGAAAGCTGGCATTTAGAGGGCTGTTAAGTACTGTGAGGTTTCAGGCTTCACTCTTCATATTACTCGTACTAACCCAGTCACCACGAAGGTTTTTCTCAAGTTTAATACACCCACTTAATGGTAGCAATAAATAAATATATAAATAAAAATAAATAGTTGTACCGAAGAATGTTGATAAGGTCATTCAGTACGACATGTCTCTCTTTGTTTGAATAAAATTATCTTACGTTAGGAAGAGTAATTAAGAAATCATTATAATGAAGTTGTTAAGGAATCTGAGCTTTCCATTTTCGCTTATTATATCAAAGACAGAATGAAGTGTGCATAGGTCTTTCGAAATTCCTCAATATTTAGTGTGGTGTTTGACAGGTGGATACAAAAAAGGGGCCATGAGACATTTAACAGGTTTTTCGAGATGTGTTCCAGTCATGCCGAGGCTAATTTTTCAGTCTGTAGCTCAAGAAAGAAAGGGAGGGAAAAACTCGTGGATGACCGTGAGGAAAAGTGTACGTCAGAGGAAATGATTCAACAGGGGACAAAAACGTATATCTACCATTACACATATGAATATAGTCTTGCCTTGATTATGTATGTTAGTCACATAACGTACCTTATCACTTACATTTGCACGTACAGCTACCACTGTTTCGCATGTCCGAGCACCAACAGCCGTGACATACACACCACAATAATACACCCATAATCAGGATGCGTTCATTCTGAGATCACTGGACACATTGTGTTTCAATACTGGACGTCATAGTCAAGGGTTTAGGCAGATAAAGCACATTATTCCAGAGTTATGAGTATAGATGACTGAGAATATCGATTTCCTCGTGTTTTGGAGATGTATCACAAAAAGAACGAGAGCATGCAGAGAGGAAACGTGTGCATGCCGCAAAGGAAACTTGGAAGCAGAGTTTACCCATCTAACGAAGAGAGTAGTCAGAAAAATAATTCAAGCAGGGTTTAGTCATCGAACGAAAAATGAAGTCTGTGAATATCTTACGTAATTTCACTGTCATCCGTCAGTTATCCACAGCCTTCCCCTCATTTCTTTAAGTCTATTGCCATCTTTCTCCTCTTCATAACTTAGTCCTTGTTTATGTTCTCGGTATTTTATTTACTTACTGTCTCTCCATATGTTCCTAAAAGACTCAACGTTGTCTTTCTGAGCATGCATACATGTTGATGTGGATGCCCTGGAATATTGTGACCTTGTGATGAGAATGTAAAATGAGAGACTGACTGGGAGACTGTACAGTGTGTGAATGAGGTGGAGGGGGAGAGGAGAGAGAAATACTGAGAGTGAGTTGAAGTGATGAGTTGGAGAGGTATAACGAGTGAGGTATAAAGGCGTCTTGCCTATAGAGAGACAGCTAAGCAAGCATAGATTGACTGATGAATGTGTCCGTAGTGATACAAATCGCTGACCCTGTATGCGCACCACATGTGTTTGTCCATCGAGGTAATGCAGGTCCTGTGTGGGGATCCATGTTTTTGGTACTTTTATAGATTCGTTTCATAATACATTTCTAAGAAATTAATTGGAGCCAGCTCAGGAGAGCCTTCTCATGGTAAAGAGGTTAAAAATACTGTAGGCACCACTGACCTCTTCCTTTCAAGGACATCTTTTTATATTTATTATTTCTATTGGTAGACGGCATTATTCGACCATGGTGTGATACTTTGAACTGGATGTGCTAGGTACAGCCTTTAGAAACTCCTTGAATACCATAGCTGAATAATTTTTTTTTTTTTTAAGTGCAAAAATGGAATGGTGGTAGGTGGTGGCGACCATCATCCACTCACTTGATGTAGTGCTGCCTACTTTTTCCTTAGCCTTTATCATTCTTTTTCTGTGCGTGCCCTCCTGTCTCCCTATTTCTCCCACCTTTCCTGTCACTTCTTATTGGTTTTCTTTCCTTTACAGGTGGCTTTACATTGAGTGACAAGCCAAATGGTTTCATGTAAGCCAAGAAACCATTTAGAACGCTGGGTGGTAACCATATAACCAAACCATACGTGCTCCCTACGTGTCAGCAGGTGGGTTGGTGAAGGTTTGGTGCCCCACCCCATAAAACAAATAACTCAGAGTCAAATGGCCACCCCTTACGGGATTGTGGCGTCTGGCAATAGATAGATAGATAGATAGAGTAACTATTAACATGTTATATATATATATATATATATATATATATATATATATATATATATATATATATATATATATATATATATATATATATATATATATGTGTGTGTGTGTGTGTGTGTGTGTGTGTGTGTGTTATTACATATTTGTATATTGCTTCAGAAATGAACTTCCGTGGGAGATGTTGTATGCAGATGATTTAGTGTTGATTGCAGAGAATGAAAGGGAGGCGGAGGAAGGATTTAGGAAGTGAGGAGATGGAATGGGGCACAAGGGCTTAAGAGTAAATGCAGATAAAACAAAAGTGATGATATCTAGGGTTGGTGGCGGTACTGTCTAAGAAGAGGGAGAGTGGCCATGTGCAGTTTGCCACAAGGGCGTGAGAAGTAATTCCATCTTGTGCAGTGTTTGTGATAAGTGGGTGCATAAGAGATGTAGTGGTTTTAGAGGTAGACTTCGAGATAATACTGATTTTATGTGTGTGGTGTGTCGGGGATAGCAGGTGGAGGTTGTCGGGCGTGAAAGGATTGAATTTGCTTGCGAGTCTTTTGAGTGTATGGATGAGTTTTGTTATTTGGGAGACATGTTATGTGCTGGAGGTGGGGCTGGAGCTAGCTCTGTGGCTAGAGTGAGATGTAATTTGAAAAAGTTCAGGGAGCTGTTGCCTCTCCTGACACTGAGAGGGCTCTTCCTCCGTGCTAAGGGATCTTTGTATGCAGCATGTGTTAGGAGTGTAATGTTGTGTTGTAGTGAGACCTGGGCTTTAAAGGAGGAGGATATTTGCAGATTCAGACGTACAGGAATGACAGTGATTAGGTGGATGTGCCATGCGTCCTGGCGTGCAAGGCCTGGAAGTTGAGAAGTAGGATGGGACTGGAGTGTATTGGTGTTGTGATGAGGAGAGGTAGATTGAGGTGGTTTGAACATATGGAGAGGATGGGGGATGATAATTGGGTGCAGAAAGTGAGAAACGTTAATATTATGGGTGGAATTGCGCGGGGTAGAGCTAAAAAGACTTTTTTTTTTCTTTATGTGTCCGACTCTGGGCATAGGCTTCACAGCCTGCTATCAAGGCCCAGTAGTCCTCCTACATACCATACACCTCTCTACATGTCACCACTTCGGCGCTAACACCCACCGTCCATATTGAATACATGCTAGGGCTGTCTCATACAGGACGGGTATATTGGTATTAGCGTTTTTTTTTTTTTTTTCGACATGTCGGCGGGTCTTCTGGAAGATCAGGTCATTAAATGTGACCTCAGTGCTAAGAGACTGAACAGTAAGCGATCGAGCAGCATGGAGAGCCGCCATTAGGTGACCAAGGCCGCCGCATGCAAGCATGTTGGAGCCTTCAATATATATATATATATATATATATATATATATATATATATGAGTGAAACTGTGCCTGCAGAGTGATTATACCCCTGTACAAAAATAAAGGTGAGCGATGTGAGTACACGAATTATCGTGGCAAAAGTTTATTAAGTGTGGTAGGGAAGGTATATGGAAGAATTATTATAGAAAAAGTAAGAGAGATATCAGAAGTCCTAGTGAGTGACGAACAGGGTGGCTTTAGGAGTGGCAGAGGATGTGTGGATCAAGTATTTGCAGTGAGACAGACAGCGGAGAAGGCTTGTGAGAAGGACCATAAGGTGTTTATGGCATTCATGGATCTGGAAAATGCATACGACAAAGTAGACAGAGAGGGATTGTGGAAAGTTTTGCGAATGTATGGTGTAGATGGTAATTTGCTGGGTGCTGTCAAAGAGTTTTTATGATGGTAGCGAAGTATGTGTAAGGGTTAATGGGCATCTAAGTGAATGGTTCATGATCGGTGTGGGCGTGCAACAAGGTTGTGTGATGTCCTCAGGGTTGTTCAATATATATATGAATGGGATGATGAGAGAAGTATAAACACAAGTATTGGAGAGAGGGATGGCTTTGGTGAATGGTGATAGATGGAATATCTCAAATTTGTTGTATGCTGATGATGCAGTACTGCTTGCAAGTACCGGACAAGAACTTGGTAGGCTAGTGCAGACTTATGCTGATATCTGTGAGCGTCGTACTTCGAGAGTAAATGTAGAGAAGAGCAAAGTGATGGTTATTGAGAGAGAAGGTGACTCCCAGTGCGATGTCACAGTGAATGGAGAGAGACTGGAATTGGTGAGAGTTCCAGTACTTGGGTACAGTGATAGAAAAGAGAGGAAAATGTGCAAAAGATGTTGAAAGTAGAGTGACATAAGGAAGAAAAGTAACTGATGCAATGAAGGCCTTGATAAGAAACAGAGGCTTGAGTGTTGCAGCTGCACGAGGCTTACATGAAGGAGTGTTAGTGCCAACTTCAACGTATGGGTGTGAGACTATGGTGTGACATGAAAATGAAAAGTCAAGAGTAAGAGCAGTGGAGATGGGACTGCTGAGGAATGTATGTAGAGTACAGAGGGTGGATAGGATACGAAATAATGTGATTCGTGAAAGGTGTGGAGTGGGGAATTCGGTGGACACCAGAATTGAAGAGAGTGTCCTGAGATGATATGGTCATGTGGAAAGAATGGATAAAAATAGAGTGGTGAAAAAAGTATACCTGATTGAATTTGAAGGAGGGAGGAGACGAGGTAGGCCAAGGAGCAGGTGGAGGGTTGAGTGTTTGAGGAGGAGAGGTTTGGAAGTCGGTGAGGCTGGGGAACTGACAAGAGATTGAGCTGGCTGGATGAATGTTGTGAGGAGAAGTGCATGACCAGGGATTTTGGTACCCTTTGTGAGCATGGCAGCGTCCGGATTGATTCAATCGGATACGTATGTGTGAAGCTGCAGAATTTGGTGAATGTTTTTGGCGTATCCGGTAGAGCCAAGATTCCGGGGGCTTGAATGATGAGTGAATGGAAGTGTGGCCTATTTGGATTGGGCAAGTTTGTGCTGTCTGGACATTGCTACTCCTCACCCTGCCCTTGGGTGGGAAATGAGGTCCGGAGATAGATAGATAGATATAGATAGATAGATAGATATGTACTGGTGTGTTATACATAAATAAAACTTTCAGCTCAGGAGAGACGTCTGAGAGTGAAGTAAACAAGAAAAAGTTGCATCTGCTCATGCCCATTTGTACGTGCACTACATTGATGTGATAATGTCGATATTGCAGATCAGTGATGAGTGATGATGCAGCAGCGTGATGATGGAGACTGTCAGGGCTTACTACGAGTACCCCCCGTCTCACGCCCACATGCCAGCCAGGGTCAGTTACTACCTGTAGCTCATAGCCACCCGTACCCAGACTAAGTCAAATAAGTCAAAGCTCATTCATGACCTTGTGTTCATTGTATTTTCACGGTGAACACTGTTAATTTTGTTAGTTTATCGAGGGAAATGAAGCAGCCCAGAATAGAATATTTAATTGTAACAGCAACTTTCAGTTAGTTACAAGATAGATTTAGAAGTACCTTATATAGAGAATCATTCCTCATGCTATCCCCTGCATCCTCAAACCCTACAGTTAAGTTTTCCTTGCACCTGCATGTCTAGTGGACATTTTAGGTCAAGGCGCGAGAACATTTTGTTCCCTTCTCAAATGTATAATATAATGACTCGCTAACCCTCACCATCAGTCTTCGCTGTGCGTGTGTGTGTGTGTGTGTGTGTGTGTATATATATATATATATATATATATATATATATATATATATATATATATATATATATATATATATATATATATATATAATTATACCCACATGGAGGTTTGTGACTATTGTGAGGATACTACGTATTGGACCAAAACTGTAGTACTCTCATAATAAACTCTGTTCCAGAACAGTATCTAGTTATAATTAATCCATTAAAATATTCATGGCACTGAAAGAAAACATTCATTCATATTGTTTTACTGGACTGACTCACACTTTTTGAACGTTACCTGCATCTACTATACATAACAAATTCAGGTGTTTGTACAGTCTGTACGCTTTGATATCAGTGTCATCATTCAGATTACTACACAGCTCACATAATCCTCTGTCACATATGTCGTGTGTTTTTATATACATTTCGAAATCATCTTCTGTTGTCCATCAACACAGTTTGTGCTTGTATCACTTTTCATTCATCATTCTAAACAAATATCCTTTCCTTCCAGTGCACATATAACCCTCGATCCATTAAAAAAAAAAAAAAAGTGATCAACCTTCCTGTCACTCAGAGCAATTAATCAGTAATCCTACAGGAAGAAATCTTTGAAGTGCGATGTGCAGGAACCATACATAGAAAGGGAAAAATGTACCTTTTTACATGAACTACTACGTTCTGAGGGTATTTAGTAAGATATGTATATGACATTCATACACTGCGTGATGAATGATATAAATACCCATGTTTTCATGATTATAATTCTTTGACATAACTGAAGCTAGGCAAGTGTCAACATGCTCTAAAGTGAGATTTCCACGTTAATCCGAGCAAGAACCTCTCTGTTCCTCTCTTATTGTTGATGCGTGTCAGTATTCATTTGTGTGCTGATCGAAATGGGAAACTTAGACAAGGAAATGAGCTTGTATTCCATGTCTGAGTTTCCCTTTGCCATCAGTACACAACGTTGTTTGTTAGTCTTCAGATCGAACATCTCATATGATACATGAATTTTAATGCACATGGTGTGTGTGTGTGTGTGTGTGTGTGTGTGTGTGTGTGTGTGTGTGTGTGAGAGAGAGAGAGAGAGAGAGAGAGAGAGAGAGAGAGAGAGAGACCAAAATATCTCAGACCGTTTTCATCCGATTTTAGCCAAACTTGGCGGAAGGGCGGAAGGTCAGCCATTGGCCTTGCATATTAGAATAAGAGGTCAAAGGTCAGGATCATATGGCAAGGTCAACTTAAACAGTCTTGTTTGGAGTTAGACCAAATTTGGTGGAAGGACTGAAGGTAAGACAAGAATGAACAGGTTCAGTTTTGTGAAGTCAGTCAGAGGTCATGTCACAGGACAAGGTCAGAGTTCAACTCATTTGTTTGTTTCTGAGAAAAGTAACTAAAAGCTCTGATCTGATTCCAACCAACCATAATGGAAAAGTTGAGAGTAAACCAAGGGGTTGACCTACTGAGTTTTAGAACACTAGACTTCATGGCAAGGTCATTTGTTGAAATAGTTCTGATCCGATTTTGACTGAACTTGGTGGAAGGCCTCAGGGTAAGGCAAGGTTGAAGAAATTCGATTTTGAGAGCAGTCAAAGGTCAAGGTCACAGGGAAAGGTCAACTGAAACAGTTTTAATTCGATTTAGACCAGACTTTAAGGGTTGAGGATGAGGCAAGGACGAAATGATTTAGTTTAAGAACACTTAAGTCAGCCGTCAGGGTCACGGGGCAAGGTCGGAGGTCAACCCTACAGTGTCTGTGAATAAGAATAACTGCAACAGTTTTGAGCTTACTTTGACCATACTTGGTGGAAGGATTGAGGGTCACCTTAGAGGTTGACCTTTGGTGATAGGTCTATAGTCTGTCTCAGGAAAAACGAATGTAGAATATCATCTGTTTTACTCCAAAGTCACTGTCAAAGGCCGAAGGCATCTGATTTAACGACCTGTGGGAATACAGGCTGGCCAGGGACAAGGCCTGAGGCCAAGAGGCACACACACACACACACACACACACACACACACACACACACACACACACACACACACACACACACACACACACACACACACACACACACACACACACACACACACACACACACACACACTCAATGAATGGGTATAAGTGACCCGCTATGCTCACAGGTCAATATGAACTGTGGTTCCTGTTTTTGGATGCAACTTTTTTTTTCTTTTTTTTTTAAGCGCTAAAAATAAACGAAAAATATTGGACCAGTTATTCGTTGTATATTTAGATTTAATAGCATATTATTCCTTTTATTTTACTTTTTTTTTTTTTTTTTTGAGCTCGATTCGCCTGTCATCAAGACATTGTAAGTTGGCATCTCAGGTCACAGCACCTCCTGACTGACTCCTGGAAGATGACAAGACAGAGTTGTCTGCAGTTTTCCCCTTGCTTCAATCTGAGCTGGATATCCATATTCGCATTTCATCAACGGACTTACCCTCTCTCTCTCTCTCTCTCTCTCTCTAAACCCCTGCTTCCCTCCTTCTCTCCCTCCTCCCTTCCCCATCTAGCATCTCTCTCTCTCTCTCTCTAAACCTCTGCTTCCGTCCTTTCTTGTCTCTCTCCTCCCTCCCCCATCTACCCTCTCTCTCTCTCTCTCTCTCTCTCTCTAGTCAGATTAGAGGACTGAATAGACTGTAGTCGCGGAGCAGGACTCTGAGGTTGTCATTATCGTACCCTGGCAACCTACCATTCGAGAGTGCGTCCGATTTCGTATCATATTATACACGAATCATATTATATGCACGAATATATTATACACGAATATTATTATACACGAACATATTATACACGAATCATATTATTGTGCACGAATATATTATACACGAATATTATTATACACGAACATATTATACACGAATCATATTATTGTGCACGAATATATTATACACGAATAATATGACAGACGAATATAAGTATGCACGAATATATTATACACGAATAATATTCCACACGAACATATTATACACGAATTACATGCGTCTGATATTATACGCGAAATCACGCACTTTTGAATCGTAGATTGCCAGGGCACGATAATAACAACCTCAGAGTCGCGCGCCGCGGCTATAGTAACCAAGGAGACTCATTTTTAGAGCAGGAATAATGCTGACTAAATTTCATGGAACCACAACATAATATTCAAGCTGTCAGTGGCCCACTTCCGTCAGATAAACACAAATTTACAGTAGAATTAGTGTTGTTTTTGTTAGCATTATAATGTTTAGTTTGCTTCATGTTTACGTCTGTCCGATAGCACGATAACTCTCTCTCTCTCTCTCTCTCTCTCTCTCTCTCTCTCTCTCTCTCTCTCTCTCATATTTTGTCTGCCTGTCTCGAACCCTTGTGGGAACGACCTTGCTTCTCTTTACGTCTCAGGCTAACTCCTTCTTTCCTTCCCTTTTTTCCTTAATTCCTTCCTTTCTTCGACGTCTCTTTCCCTATTTCCCCTTCCTCACTTTTTCCCATCCAGTTCCCTTTTCCTCCTCCTAATTCTTTTCACCATTTCCACTCCTTTTCTTTCCTTCCTCCTTTTCACATCCTTCCCTCTTCTCCCTCCCTGTTCTTTTCAGCATTTCCTCCCTTCCTGCCATTATCTCCTTCGCCCCCTCCTATTCTCCCCTCCTTGCCAGTCCTCGTACCCTCTCCCCCCCTCCTCTCCTCCCCCTACGACTCCCCCCTTCCTCTCCTCCCCCTACCCTTCCCCATCGTCTCTGCACCAGGGCCAATTTAAATCCCAACTCCGGTACGAACTGACGTTCAAACTCAAGTGCCATCTCAGGTCCCAACACAGTTACCAAACGCAAGTACCAACTTAAGTCTTAACACAAGTACCAACTCAAGTCATAACTCAAGCGTTAACTTAGTCCCAACTCAAGCGGAAACTTAAGTATCAGCTCAAGCGTCCCAACCCAAGCGCCAACCTAAGTCCCAACTCAAGTGCCAACGTAAATTACAACTCAAGTGTCAACTTAAGTCCCAACTAATGAATCAACTTAAGTGCCAACTCAAGTGACAACGTGCAAACTCAAGTGCCAACTTGGGTCAAAACTCAAGCGCCAACGTAGGTCCCAACTCAAGTGCCAACCCATGTCTCAACTCAAGCGCCAACCTTAGTCCCAACTCAAGCACCAGCTTAATCACAACTCACGGGTCAGCATAGGTCCCAACTCAAGTGCCAACGTTAGCTCCAACTCAAGTGCGAACGTAAGTGCCAACGAAAGCTCCAACTAGTGCCAACGTAAATGCCAACTCAAGAGCTAACTTAAGTGCCAACTAAAGCGCCAACTTATGTTGCAACTCAAGCGCAAACATATCTCCCAACTCAAGTGACAACATAAGTGCCAACTCAAGTGACAACACAAGTGCCAACTCAAGTGACAACATAAGTGCCAACTCAAGTGACAAAATAAGTGCCAGCTCAAACGTCAACGCAGGTCCAAACTCATGCGCCAGCTTGGGTCTTAGCTTAAGTTACAACTTAAGTCCCAATTCAAGCACCATCTTTAGTCCCAACGAAAGGGCGAGCTTACGTCCCAACTCAAGCATCAACTGAAGTTCCAATTCAAGCACCAGCTTAAGTCCCAACTCAAGCGCTACCTTAAGTCCAAACTTAACTGCCAACTTAAGTGCCAAATAAAGTATTATCGTAAATGATAAGTGCAAATGTGAGTGCCAGTTCAAGTGCCAACTTAAGTGCCAACTCAAATGCAAACTTAAGAGAAAACTCAAATGCCAACTTAAATGCCAACTTAAGTGCAAACTCACGTGGTGACGTAAGTGCCAATTCAAATGTTAAGCTCCGACCAAAGTGCCAAATTAAGTCCCAAAATAAGTGCCAACTTAAATCCTAAGACAAGTGCCAATTTAAGTCCTAAAACAAGTGCCAACTTAAATCCAACACAAGCGCCAATTTAAATTCCAACTCAAGTACCAACTATAGCTCAAACTCAAGCGTCAACTCAAGTCCCAACACAGGTACTACTTGGGCCCAAACACAAGTACCAACTGAAGTCCTAACACAAGTACGAGCTCAAGTCCTAACTCAAGCGCTAACTTAAGTCCCAACTCAAGTGCCAACTAAGATCCCAACTCATGCGTCAACTTGTCCCAATCCAAGCACCAACTTAAGTTCCAACTCAAGCACCAACTGAAGTCCCAACTCAGGCACCAACTGAAGTCCCAACTCAAGTGCCAACGTAAGTCACAACTCAAGTGCCAACGTAAGTTACAACTCAAGCACCAACTTAAGTCCCAGTTCACAAGTCAACTCAAGTCCCAACTAAAGCGCCAACTTACGCTGCATCTCAAGCACCAACATTAATCCCAACTCAATTGAAACCTTAAGTGCCAACTTAGGTCAAAACTCAAGCGCCAGTGTAGATCCCAGCTCAAGCGCGAACTTAAGTTCCAACTCAAGCGCCAACTTATGTCCAACTCAGGCGCCAACCTAAGTCCCAACTCAAGCTCTAAAATACGTCTCAACTCAAGCGCCAACGTAAGTCCCAACTCAAGCGCCAACTTAAGTCCCAACTCAAGCGCCAACTTAAGTCCCAACTCAAGCGCCAACTTAAGTCCCAACTCAAGCACCAACTTAAGTCTCTACTTAAGCGCCAACTTAAGTCCCTACTCAAGCGCCAACTTAAGTCCCAATTCAAGCGCCAACTTAAGTCCCAATTCAAGCGTCAACTTAAGTCCCAACTCAAGCGCCAACTTAAGTCCCAACTCAAGCGCCAACTTAAGTCCCAACTCAAGCGCCAACTTAAATCCCAACTCAAGCGCCAACTTAAGTCCCAACTCAAGAGCCAACTTAAGTCCCAACCCAAGCGCCAACTAAAGTCCCAAGTCAAGTGCGAACTTAGTTCAAACTTGTCCCAATTTAAGTGCCAACTTCAAGTGCCTCAAGTGGCACTCAGATTGTACCTATGTGGAAGTTTTCTACTTAAGTGGCACTTAAGTTCAAGTTCCACTTAAGTGCCACTGAAGTTCCACTCAAGTTCCACTCAAGTTCCTCTTAAGTGGTTCTTAAGTGGAACTTAAGTGGCACTTAAGTGCCACTTAAGTGGAACTTGAACTTAGTGGAACTAAAGTAGAACTCTTCCGGAAAGGTGCCATCTGAGTGCCACTTTAGGCACTTAAGTTGGGACAAGTTGGAACTAAGTTGGCATCTGAGTTGGGACTTTAGTTGGCGCTTGAGTTGGGACTTAAGTTGGCGCTTGAGTTGAAACTTAAGTTCGAGCTTGAGTTGGAATTTCAGTTGGAGCTTGAGTTGAGACTTAAGTTGGCGCTTGAGTTGGGACTTAAGTTGGCGCTTGAGTTGGGACTTAAGTTGGCGCTTGAGTTGGGGCTTAAGTTGGCGCTTGAGTTGGGACTTAAGTTGGCGCTTGAGTTGGGACTTAAGTTGGCGCTTGAGTTGGGACTTGTGTTGGTGCTTGAGTTGGGACTTAAGTTGGTGCTTGAGTTGGGAGCTACTTTGGCACTTGAGTTTGGACTTAGGTTGACGCTTGAGTTGGGACATAGGTTGGAGCTTGAGTTGGGCCTTAAGTTGGCGCTTGAGTTGGGACTTAGGTTGGTGCTTGTGTTGGAATTTAAGTTGGTGCTTGAGTTGGGACTTAAGTTGGTGCTTGAGTTGGGGCTTAAGTTGGCGCTTGAGTTGGGAATTAAGTTGGCACTTGAATTGGGGCTTGAGTTGGGATCTACTTTGGTGCTTGACTTGGGACTTAGGTTGTCACTTGAGTTGGGACTTAAGTTGGCGCTTGAGTTGGGGCTTAAGTTCGCGCTTGAGTTAGGATTTAAGTTGGTGCTTGAGTTGGGACTTAAGTTGGTGCTTCAGTTGGGACTTAAGTTGGTGCTTCAGTTGGGACTTAAGCTGGTGCTTGAGTTCGGAGCTACTTTTGGGACTTAAGTTGGCGCTTGAGTTGGGGCTTAAGTTGGCTCTTGAGTTGGGGCTTAAGTTGGTGCTTGAGTTGGGATCTACTTTGGCGCTTGAGTTGGGACTTAGGTTGGCGCTTGAATTGGGACTTAAGTTTTCGCTTGAGTTGGGACTTAAGTTGGTGCTTGAGTTGGTACTTAGGTTGGCTCTTAAGTTAGGACTTAAGTTGGCGCTTGAATTGGGAATTAAGTTTTCGCTTGAGTTGGGACTTAGGTTAGCGCTCGAGTTCGGACTTAAGTTGGCGCTTAATTTGGGACTTAAGTTGGCGCTTGAGTTAGGACTCAAAGTTCGCGCTTGAGTTGGGACTTACGTTGGCGCTTGAGTTGGGACTTAAGTTGGCGCTTGAGATGGGACTTAAGTTTGCGCTTGACTTGGGACTTAAGGTCGCGCTTGGGTTGGGGCTTAAGTTTGCAATTGAGTTGAGACTTATGTTGGAACGCTTGAGTTGGGACTTAAGTTCGCGCTTGAGCTTGGACCTACGTTGGCGCTTGAGTTTTTACCCAAGTTGGCACTAAGGTTTCACTTGAGTTGGGATTAATGTTGGTGCTTGAGATGCAGCATAAGTTGGCGCATGAGTTGGGACTTAAGTTGACTCGTGATTTGAGATTTATGTTGGTGCTTGAGTCGTTACTTGCGTTGGCACTTGAGTTGTAACTTACGTTGGCACTTGAGTTGGGACTTCAGTTGGTGCTTGAGTTGGGACTTCAGTTGGTGCTTGAGTTGGGACTAAAGTTGGTGATTGGATTGGGACAAGTTTACGCTTGACTTGGGACTTAAGTTGGCGCTTGAGTTGAGAACTTAGTTGGCGCTTAAGTTGGGACTTAAGTTAGCGCTTGAGTTAGGACTTGATCTCGTACTTGTGTTAGGACTTAAGTTGGTACTTGTGTCTGGACCCAAGTGGTACCTGTGTTGGGACGAACTGACACTTGAGTTTGATCATTAGGTGGTACTTGAGTTGGGATTTAAATTGGCGCTTGTGTTGGATTTAAGTTGGCACTTGTTTTAGGACTTAAGTTGGCACTTGTTATAGGACTTAAGTTGGCACTTATTTTGGGACTTAATTTGGCACTTGAGTCGGAGCTTTAGTTAACATTTGAATTGGAACTTACGTCACCACGTGAGTTTGCACTTAAGTTGGGATTTGCGTTTGCACTTAAGTTGGCATTCGCGTTTGCACTTAGGGTAGCATTTGCCTTTCCAGTTGAGTTGACATTTGAGTTTTCTCTTCAGTTTGCATTTGAGTTGGCACTTAAGTTGGCACTTGAATTGGCACACAAGTTTGCACTTATCATTTACGTTAGCACTTTATTTGGCATTTACGTTGGCAGTTAAGTTTGGACTTAAGTTTGCACTTGAGTTGGGACTTGAGCTGCTGCTTGAAATGGAACTTAAGTTGGTACTTGAGTTGGGACCTATGTTCGCCCTTTAATTGGGACTAAATGTGGCGCTAGAGTTGGTACTTAAGTTTGCGCTTGAGATGAGACTTCTTGCCGCTTGAGTTGGGACTTTAGTTGTCACTTGAGCTGGGATCTAAGTTGGCGCTTGAGTTTGGACCTGAGTTAGCATTTGAGTTGGCACTTAATTTGTCCCTTGAGTTTACGCTTATGATGTCACTTGAATTGGCTATTGTGTTGTCACGAGTTGGCACGTAAGTTATCTCTTGAGTTGGCACTTACGTTGGCACGAGTTGGAGCTTACACTGGCACTTGAGTTGGAGCTTACCTTGGCACTTAAGTTGGGAACTATGCTGACCTTTGAATTGTAATTAAGCTGGTGCTTGAGTTGAGACTAAGGTTGGCGCTTGAGTTGAGACATGGGTTGGCACTTGAGTTGGGACCTACGTTGGCGCTTGAGTTTTGCCCCAAGTTGGCACATGAGTTGGCACTTAAGGTTTCACTTGAGTTGGGATTAATGTTCGTACTTGAGTTGACACGTTGTCACTTGAGTTGGCACTTAAGTTTATTCATGAGTTGAGACTTAAGTTGGCACTTGAGTTGTAACTTACATTGGCACTTGAGTTGAGACTTAGGTTGGCGCTTGAGTTGGGACTAAGCGCTTGAGTTATGACTTGAGTTGGTACTTGTGTTAAGACTTAAGTTGGTACTTGCGTTTGGTACCTGTGTTGGGACATGAGTTGGCACTTGAGTTTGAACTTTAGTTGGAACTTGGTAGAGGGAGGAGAGGAAGGGGGAGTCGTAGGGGGAGGAGAGGAGAGGGTACGAGGACGGGCAAGGAGGGGAGAGAAAGAGGGGGCGAAGGAGAAAATGGAAGGAAGGGAGGAAATGCTGAAAAGAACTGGGAAGGAGAATATGGAAGGAGGTGAAAAGAAAGGAAGGAAAAGGAGTGGAAATGGTGAAAAGAATTAGGAGGAGGAAAAGGGAACTGGATGGGAAAAAGTGAGGAAGGGGAAACAAGGAAAGAAAGAGACGTCGAGGAAAGGAAGGAAGGAATTAAGGAAGAATGGAAGGAAAGGAAAGAAGGAGTTACTCTGAGACGTAAGGTGAAGCAAGGTCGTTCCCACAAAGGTTCAGGACAGGCAGACAAAAGATGAGAGCGAGAGAGAGAGAGAGAGAGAGAGAGAGAGAGGGAGGGAGTCTGACTGTGAAATATCCCATTCTTTGAGGAAGGAAAGTCAGAACATCTTCAAAGCAAATATCCTCATCAGCAGTGCTGGGAACGCTACTAATAAAAAGTAGCGGCGCTCCCATTCCCGTTACTAGCCCGAAAAAGTAGTGGCGTAACTGGTTTCGCTACTTGATACGAAATGTAGCGGTGCTCCCGCTCCTGCTGCTTTGGATAAGAAAAACGTACACGAAGGAAAGGTTAACAAAAATCTGTGATATAGCAATACACTATATACTGTTTTGATAATATTAGTCAGTCTGAGTGGTTATGTTGTGTACCAGTAATGTCAGTATACACTTATACTGAATAAATAAAATCATACATGTCGGTGTCATTTTAATGAAGCTTAGAGCCGAAGGTACAGGAAAAAAGCTATTTACTTTATAATGTAACAAATGTTCTTTTACACTGTTACCTAGTATACCTACTGAAAGTAACATACGTAAGTAACAGGCAAAAAAATGTGGCCTACCATTGATACATATTATATAGATTTATTATATTTTCAATGATACTCATTTAAGATATATACGAAAACGAGAGTAAAAATGAACTGGGGCTTTCTGTTAAAGGCTATACAATAGCAATGTTTTTTCCATTACCTTAAACTGAAAGTAACATACTTTTACGAAATAATAACGTAGTGAGTAAGAATTAGTCTGAAAGAAAGAGTGAGGGAGAGAGCGCAAGTTAGAGACGGGAATAGTTAGAGGTGTGTGTGTGTGTGTGTGTTAGCATTGCCTACATCTAGCTGACATCCTTATTTATCTTTAGGCCTACTTAATTTAAATGATCGATAATTAACTAGCAACTTCCTGTCTAATTATTGCACAATTACTAATAAATAATATATATAGTTTAATAAATTACTGATGTAATGTAGAACAAACATCCTTAATTGACAGAATTAACGAAAGTATTATTTTTCGTCATTAATAAATACAACCAAACCGTCGGCATATCTGTATGTACTCACGACTCCGGACTGTATTCGTCGCTTGAGTAGCGAGGAGCGCGGTAACGCGTAAGTACAGCCAAAAAGTAGGGGCGCTCTCAGTTCCGCTGCTGGCTTAAAAAAAGTAATGGCGTTACCACCATCGCTATTAAAATAGTAGCGGCGCTATTGCCAGCATTGCTCAAGTGCCATCCCATGTTTCAACTCAAGCGCGAACCTTAGTCCCAACTCAAGCACCAGCTTAATCACAACTCAGGGGTCAGCATAGGTCCCTACTCAAGTGCGAACGTAAACTCCAACTCAAGTGCCAACGTAAGCTCCAACTTAAGTGCCAACGTAAGCTCCAACTCAAGTGCCAACGTAAGTGCCAACGTAAGCTCCAACTCAAGTGCCAACGTAAGCTCCAACTCGTGCCAACGGAATTGCCAACTCAAGAGCTAACTTAAGTGCCAACTAAAGCTCCAACTTATGTTGCAACTCAAGCGCAAACATAACTCCCAACTCAAGTGACAACACAAGTGCCAACTCAAGTGATAACATAAGTGCCAACTCAAATGCCAACTCAGGTCCAAACACAAGCGCCAACTTAGATCTCAGCTCAAGTGACAGTTTAAGTCCCAACTCAAGCGCCAACATGTCTCAGCTCAAGCGCAAACTTAAGTACCAACTCAAGAGCCATCTTTAGTCCCAACTAAAGGGCGACCTTAGGTCCCAACTCAAGTACCAAGTTAAGTTCCAATTCAAACACCAGCTTAAGTCCCAACTCAAGCGCCAACTTAAGTCCAAACTTAACTGCCAACGTAAGTGCCAAATAAAGTGCTAACGTAAATGATAAGTGCAAACGTGAGTGCCAATTCAAGTGCCAACTTAAGTGTCAACTCAAATGCAAACTTAAGAGAAAACTCAAATGCCAACTTACGTGCAAACGCAAATGCCAACTTAAGTGCAAACTCACGTGTTGACGTAAGTGCCAATTCATATGTTAACTAAAGCTCCGACTTAAATACCAAGTTAAGTCCTATAACAAGTGCCAACTTAAGTCCTAAAACAAGTGCCAACTTAAAATCCAACACAAGAGCCGATTTAAATCCCAACTCAAGTACCACCAAAAGTTCAAACTCAAGTGTCAACTCAAATCCCAACACAGGTACCATTTGGGTCCAAACACAAGTACCAACTTAAATCCTAACACAAGTACGAGCTCAAGTCCTAACTCAAGCGCTAACTTAAGTCCCAACTCAAGCGCTAACTAAGGTCTCAACTCAAGCGCCAACATAAGTCCCAACTCAAGCGTCGACTTGTCCCAATCCAAGCACCAACTTAAGTCCCAACTTAAGCTCAAACTGAAGTCCCAACTCAAGCACCAACTGAAGTGCCAACGTAAGTTAAAACTCAAGCACCAACTGTAGTCCCAGTTCAAGTGCCAACATAAGTTACAACTCAAAGGCCAACGTAAGTTACAACTCAAGCACCAATTTAACCCGCCCCGTCCCGGCCACTTTTCGACCACTGGTACCCCCCAATCCCGGGCAATTTTCGACCTTTTTTTTTTTTTTGCTAAAACTTTCGCTTTTGGTGAGAAACATCGAAAATTCATAGAGAAATCGCTCACCTGAGGTTTAAAATACTCATTACAGGTAGGAGAGCCTCCTTACTTTACTGGGTTTTCTATCAGGCTGGCACCAAAGAAAACGAGTTCTATGGGAGGATAACTATTTCACACCACTCATAAACGGTATTTATTTATTTACTGTTACGAATTTATATGTAGTACAAAAGTATATTGGTTTTCAAGCAGTAATATAGGCATTATAAGCATTGTTTCACTCACTAATACCTGACCTTTTTTTGCCACATTACGTGATCATCATTTCTAACTGTTTCTTCCTCTAATGCTATGTAAAGTTTGTCCTCCACATTGTCATTGATTGGGGAATCACTCTGGCCCTGAATTTCGTACCGTGGCATGACATGGATATACTGGCCACGTCACTGATAACAGGTGAATTGCTGAGAAAAGGGCATGCAGGGGGGGGGAGGAGGTCATGCTGGGTAAGGCATTGTCTCTGCCTGGCATCTTGTTGAGGCAGGTGTCCCGTGTATACGTACCAAAAATGACTCGCGAAAATTGAAAATTGTGGAAATTATGAACCTTGCAATTGCAGGACATTGAAGTACGTCCTCGGGATTAGCTGTGACAAAACGTGAGGACGTAGAAGTACGTCCTCGGGACGGCGCGGGTTAAGTCCCAGTTCACGAGTCAACTCAAGTGTGTGTGTGTGTGTGTGTGTGTGTGTGTGTGTGTGTGTGTGTGTGTGTGTGTGTGTGTGTGTGTGTAGAGGAAAGAAAACGGAAGAGGGAAGGAGGAAGGTCCAGAATCCCGAGGGGACCTCTTAATCCTTCACACGGTCACTCGTGTTCCGATTTTGGCAAAGGCTTTGTAAAATTCTCTCCTTCATGTTTCCTGAGAAAGGGTATAGCTCACATGACACAAGGGGGTAGGGTGGCTCAGTGGTAGAGTGTCAGACACAGGACCAGGGTGGGTCGTGAGTTCGAGCCAACCCCAGTAGCTGCCATGCCGGGAAGGGTAGTGCCCTCCAGTCACCTAGCAGAGCTATATGATCTAATAAGGTCTAGCACGGGGTAACATTTCCCTTTTTCACATGATAAGATTGACTTAGAAGTTTTTATCCAGTTAAGAACAAACTTCATGGAAGGAATGAGGTCATGGTAAACCAAAGATGATTTTTTTTTTTTTTTTTTTTTTTTTTTTTTTTCATCAAAGATGAGTCACTGGACAAGGTCAAATGCTTGACCCAGTAACTCAGACATACTGTATTTGGTTATTTTGGACCTAATGTGGTGAAAGGATTAAGAGCCACCCAATGGAGAAGGGCTTTGATTTGAAGAACAATAGGTCAGAGGTCAAGGTCATGGAGCAAGGTCTACTCAGTTTTTCTTCTGTATGGAAGAAAAAAACTTACAGTTATGCAGGAGTAAAGTAATTCACTTTTGAGTGCAAATGGTCAGAGGTCAGTCACAGATATTCAGCCTTTACTGTAGACCATTTACAGGATGCAGGTTTTGTTCTCTTTGAGTACTTCTTCTTGTTTAATGATGTAATGTTTTAGCTGATAGTGGTGGTGTTGTTTCAGGACTATGGTGGAAGTGTGACGCCAGCCAAAGCCAGGCGGAGCTGGGGTGATCTACTCAAATTCCGTTCTCGACCCAAGGAGCGACAGCTCTCCCCTGTGACTGATGCCTTCACTCCACCCCCTGTACCTGTCACACCTTCCTTGACCACCCACAATTACATGGCAGAGTACAGGCAGAAGTATGGCGGATATGGAGGAACAGTGGGTCGAACATCCTACCAAGCCCTGCGTGTGGTGCAGGGTGTATCACCCCCACCAGGACCCATTCATCCAGCCCAAGCTTACAGTAGCCGCACCAACTATGCTGCCACCACAGGCACTGTTACTGCCACCAGCAAGACTACTATGGCATCCACTGTGCGCTACACTGACTGGTTTGGATCAGTGGTGGGACGGCGTCCTCCTGTGCGACCTGCACTTCCCACCTTCAATCCAGCAATGAATGGAACAGATAAGACAGCAGCATGGGACCACTATGTAACCATGGAGCCAGTGTATGCTGCCCCACAACCAGTTCCACAAGTGGTTCCAGTTCAGTTATACACTAATGTGTGTGTCTGCCCTGACCAGCTGCTGAACACCAGAAGCCGCAAAAAGAAAAAATGTAAGAGATGTGGTCGTAAGGTGGCAACCATTCGTCATACTACCACAAATGGCACAACCAAAGTTCGCCCAGCCATTCCCGCCAACTTGTACCAACCTCCTCCCCAGATCCCAGTGAATGCCACCCAGCACACTTGGGGCTGGCAGGTGTTGGAGGAGAGAGTTTACCAACATTATGAAGTGCAGGGCCGTGCACCGCAAACAGTTCCATCTAGTGCTACAGTCCACACTTTGAGTGAGGAGGAAGAGTCGCCACCCCCTACCCCTGAAACTGTGCGTAGTGTGAGGAGTGGTAGAAGCAGCAGAAGTGGTAGGAGTAGTGATAGCTCTCATACTATCACTCGTGATAACCTTGAGCCTACTCGACCTGCTCCTCCCCCACCAACTACCTTGCCTGCACTGCCTGCCCCTCTTGCACCAGTAACACCGACCTCTAGTGCCAAGGATCAGCTAACAATAGCTGATGACACAGATGATAAGCGCAACTCTATCTTGGCGCAAAACACTTCAGCATACCAGCTTATATCCCGTAATGGCCAGGCTGGGACACATCTCGGTTCAGACACAGATGAGCTCAGCGACAATGCTGTTGACAACAGTGACCCATGGGATACTGAGCTGGCTGCAGCTGACTCACAAGAAGGAAAAGTAAATATAATAACAATAGGAAGTAACCAACATCAGGGAAGTAGTGGGAATAACAGGGAAATTACCAACAAAATCAGAATAAATACCACATCAGATGAAGCTATTTACAGTTCAGGTGACCAATCCTCTGACAGAGATGTGGTGTCAGGATATGACTCTACAATAAGCAGCAACTACACCCTTTCAGTGAATAATTCAACATTCACAGATTATGAGGTTTCTTCAGGTAGCAATATGTCATCTGTAAGCAGTGGAAGTCCATTTAAAAACAATCATCAACAAAGGTACTTACCTATTGCAAAATTAACTTCGTTGAATAATAAAATCAATACATCCAAGAGCAGAAATAATTCACCAAGTGCCAAAACAACACACTCCAATACCAAAAGCTACCAGAATTCCATTTTTGCAGCAGAAATTAACAAGAGTTCAGCAAATATTTCTGCAAAGAAACCATCAGGAAGTAGCAGTGGTCCCAGGCTGGAGGTGAAGAAGTTGCATGAGGCAAGCGAACTGCAGCGTGGGGGCAGCACTGTTCGTATTGCTGGACAGCGCATGTTGGTGTTAACCCCCAGTGCTCCTCAGCCAGATACTACACACTCAGGTTTTTCTAGCAGTGGGGATGAAGATGATGATGATGATGATGATAAGATCATAAATGAGGACAAGAATGATAAGAATGTAGAGGAGGATACCAGTGACTACCCTGCCTCTTCACCAACTACCACCCATGCATCAGATAGTGACACCCTGCCTGAGGATGATGACTTGCCCCTTGATCCTCCTGACTCAACCAGCCTCTATGGAATCCCTTCAACCATACCAGTTCCCCCTCCCCTCCCACCTGACTCTCGCTGGGCTCCAGCAAAGGACACAATCTTTGAGGAAGAAGAGAATGAGGAAACAGAGGAACAAATGAGGAAAGGAAGAAGAAGAACTAATAATGAAAATGAGGATGATTCAGCAATACTGGGAGACAATGATGACAAGGATGACCCCAGTGCTAGCTCTTCATCTACATCATCCCCTTTGCGCCATGAAGGTCAGCCCTGTCCCCCAACACTTTCAGAGCTACTCAAAGTCAAGTCCATTCTGAAGAAACCACCCTCAGTTGACACCAGCTCAGAAACAGACTCGGACTTCTACCTCCCAACATTTGCAGAGTTCAAGCGGAAGAAGAAGCAGGTGCAGTTCAGGGCAAGCCATGACGTAACTGTGATAGAAGATGCAGGGGAATCCAAGGGCCGCAAAGTACCGTCTTCCCGATCCCACAGGAGAGACCGGGAAAAGGAAAAGGAGAGGCGTAAAAACAGTTATAATTTAATTGCAGACTTGCAGGATGTTTATTCTAGGAATAATGTTTCACATAACATTCAAAGAACTCCCCATATCAATGGGTTCAGTGACACAAAAGTGTATGAGCAAAATGTGGAAGATGAATATAAGGATGAATGCAACAAAGTACTTTTACATGTGGATGATGATGAGAATGAGGACCCTAGAGTGGAAGTGGAAAGTGATGGTTGGAATGTGTTTCAGCAGGAAGTACAAGATCAGTCTGTTGATGTAAATGGAGACATTGGTGTAGACAATATTCTAGATCAAAATGAAGTGTGGGGAGGAAATTGTAAACCTGCTGGGGAGGAAGTGGAAGAAGTCATAAGTGGGAGAGGTAAGCTTTTGAACCTTCTTTTTGACTGATGAAATTAGTTAATTATAGCGTTTCCTTTTTGCAATGTATTGCATTTTGTCATGTTAAGTATTCAGTTTAAGAGCAGTAACAATATTCTCCAATCTATGCTGGAAATTGTGATTACCTGTAACTGAATTGATAATGATATATCATATGTTCAGTACTGTATAGAGGAATCTGGTGACATCTCTGAGCTATCCCCATGCCTTACAGGGATATCATACCTCCGTATATAGTATCTGTCAGCATAAACATGTCCTTCACAACTGTTTGCTTTCTTCCCTGCCCTTCACCCTGTTGTCAAATCTCTGTCAGGGATGTGATTTTTTTTTTTTTTTTTTTTTAAGAATGATATAAATGATTGACATCCATGAAGCACTTACTATAATGTTACTTGAGCATACACCTCAAGTGCAGCAGGCTGATAGGTCGTGGTAGAGTTTACATTATAAATTAAAAACATCCCTTCTCCACCACCCAACATCGCACTGCACACGGCCACCACAACCATTCAAAATCATCAGCCAAACTGCACCTTTTTGAACCTCTTCCAGACATTCTAGACATGAATTCACATTTCTGAACTACTGTATAATATAGTCACTTCTCTTGTATTACACTGTATGTTTGAAGACCATTGACCATGGTAGCATGTGTAGGTATTTTCATTTGACGGAAGCTCTGCACTTCCCAAGCATTATTGAGATGGCAGTTAGAGGGCCTTGTGTCCTTACTGATCCCCCAGGCTGTGAGGTCAACCATTCTGGCGTAGTGAAGGTTTCTTGGGTTACATAAAATCGTTTGGCTTTTCACTCAGTTTAGTATTACCTTTAGGTAGCACTACATCAGGTTAGTTGAGTGTGGGTGCCCTCACCTACCACTACTAACACAAAATACAGTTAACAGATAATCTATTTAACCCTCACTGTTATGCAGACTCTTTTACTACAATTCGCTAATTCACCTCATGTACCACTATCTTCACAACACAGAGAAACCATCATACCTTCAACATCAACAAAATCTGTGAGACCCAGTTGAAGTAATTGACTAACTGTCAGTTATTGGGTTCATATCTAGTTGACCAAGGGGCCACAACACCAGCTGCTATATAACAGCAGTAATCTATATCTGTGTCATCATTACCCAGTCCTAATTCCCACTTAAAAGATGGGATGAGATTGCTGTGTCATCATTACCCAGTCCTAATTCCCACTTAAAAGATGGGATGAGATTGGAGCCAGAAGCAAAGAAAGAGAAGACATAGAAATGGGAGATATGTCAATCAATATACCCAGTATAATCGGCTACACAATCATTCTAACATCATTGTTAGCTTTGAAAGTCTACTTTCAGTGCTCAGAAACCATCTGTAATCTCTCTCTCTCTCTCTCTCTCTCTCTCTCACACATCATAAACCTGTGAGATGGTCATTCTGTCGACTAATGGTTTAAAATAGGGTGCTAAATCTTTGTCATGTTTCTTCATACAGACTTCATTCATCCATTATATCCATTTCCTCTGTATGACCGTATCATCTAAGCAGAGCTTTAACAATTCTCTTGTGTTTCTTATCCTGTCCACATCACAGCCCACACACATTCCTTTGTATTACCATTTCTATTGCCCTTACTCTCGACTCTGCACTCACTCCATTTCAGTCTTACACCCGTACATATCATCATCAACCCTCGTGTATGCTTCACACTCAGTCCTCTGTTTTATATCAAAGTCTTATTATAACATACTGTAATGCCTGAAACAAAACATGATAAGTTAATCGCAGTCTATCTGTCTATTGCCTGATGCCTTAATCCCATCAGGGGTGGCCACAAACAAATTACCTCCATGTTGCCCTCTCCTCCGTCATTTCACTGCCGTCCCCCCAGCTTACACCCCCCTCTCTCATATACCTCTTCTCTCCATCCCTCCATCTCATCCTTGGCCATGCCTCCCCTCCCCTCCCCTCCCCTCCCCTCCCCTCCCCTCCCCTCCCCTCCCCCCTCACTGACATACACACTCCTTGTTAGTCTCTGGCTATCCATCCTGTCCATGTGGCCAAACCACCTCAGTGTATTTCTCCTAATGCTTTCCATCACATCCACATCCACACCACAATGCTTCTTCACTTCCTCATTTGTCAATCTGTCTCACAATGTTACTCCACATGCTTCTCTCAGATAACTCATTTCCATTGCCCTCATTTCTTGATATACAGTACAGTCAAAGATGGGAATTGAACCCAGATGCCACCAAATTCTTAGTCTGCAGCACAACCTCTGGGGAAAAAAAAAAAAATTCATCTGGCTGGGTTGCATGGGCTTTTATACATGTCATTATACAGCTGTCATCTCTCCCATTCATTAATTAGTGAATTTTGCATACTGTGGTAATATGTTCACCTCCAGTTTACATCTTTATTATTCAAAACATGAACTGTAATGAAGCATACCTTCTTTTTCAAATTACTGTATATATTATTTTTATGTAAAACTTAAATGTTGACTAATAATGCAGCATCTTCTGTGAAATAACTATACATTGCCTGTGTTGCAGACCATGATGGACCGAATCTCCACCGTGGTCTGTGTGAACGTCAGACCTCCGGCGAGAGCTTTTCAAATCCCTCCCAGCTCCCTCTCACCAGCAATCCTCCATCACGCCATGCACCTCCTCCTCCCCGTGGCCGAACTTTAAGCCCCCCAAGACCTAGTGTGCCTCCTCCTCCCCCTCCTACCACAAGAAACTCATCATTACATGTGTTACCACCTCAGCGACCCCTACCCTCTCCCCCAGCATTACCTCTAAGCCCTCCCCCAGAGTCACCTCCTCCTTCTCCCCCACCCCCTCCTCTCCCAACCTCACCTCCTCCCCCACTTGATGATACAGATCGGGTTACCATTTTTAGTGGGATCTCCCAGGAAAACCTATCATCACAAGGCCCAACCTTCAGCAGCTTCAAAGCCACAGGTAGTTCCCTAAATCCTCCCATTCTTACTGCTCCTACCCAGCCTTTCCCCTCAACCCCCAGTGAGTCGCCTTGCCCCAAGGAAAAGCTGAGGGAGGTGCTGCCTCCCCCAGGGCACATCCCTGTGTTTTCCATCGATGAAGAGACCCGAACAGCAACCATAAGGGGTCGTGGGGCAGCCCATTCAAGGCCCTCATTTCTTGATACCTTTGCTGTTGCCAGTACTTCTGATTGCACAAATGCCTCATCTAGTCCACCCCAAGCTCCACGAAGACGCAATCGCAACCGCTCTATGAGTCCAGAAGCTCGCTGTGAAGCAGGGCAGAGTGGTGGGCGAGGGCGTAGAGCTTCCTTCCTTAGCAGTTTGGTTGGTGGAGAGGAACATCCCTATGAGCAGATCACTGACCACATATATGAAGAACTGCTGTCTCACTCATCATCTAGCCCCCCTCACTCTTCGGCCTCCCACATGCCCCCATCTCCTGGCAAGTCAATGTTTGATGGTGCATCCAAATATGAGATCCTAGAATATTTACAGGATGCCAGGACTCGTGTGGCCAACTCTGTGGAGGATGAAGATGACACAATTCAGGTGAGACTTCATATATAATGCATCATTATTACTTCAAAGGTAAATTACTTAGTGCAGCATGACTTGTGGCTGCATTTGTGTTGTGTTTTGTTTTTAATTTTAGCCAATTCAAGCAGTTAATTATTAGTTCCCTTTCACATATTCATGTTTTTGCAAGTTGTTTCATAGGTGTTTTGTGTGACTTGCATTTTTTTTTTCTTTTTTGCATGGTGTTAATATTTTGTATGTAAGCTTGCAGCACCTCAGTTTTTGTTTACTGTTAGTAACTAGACAGGATCTCTAAGAATGGCAAGTAAGTAAGAAAAATAAGTGTTTGTGAGTGAGTTAGGCAGTGGGTGATGTTGGTGATGCTCCCAGCAGCTGGAGGACAACCCACTTGGGGAGGTGGAGCTGGATGATGATGATGATGAAGAAGAGGATAGACTGGGAGTGGAACGAACTGAAGACCACTTCACCTCAGCCCTCACCTCTAGGAACAGAGGACACCGATCCTCAAACATGAGCTCCAACTCAGACTCATCAGAGAACAGTGGCTTACTCAGGACAGACAAGGTTAGTTGGGAAGATAACAGAAAACTAATCATTTGTAGGATTCCAGGAATCCAAATGGTATATTTTAACCAGTGAAGGGATTTTTAGATTTTATCCTTTCACAGCTTTGACAGCTACTAAACTAACACTGGAAGTGGCTGATATCTGAGGGAAAAAAAAAAAAAATCCACCCAAAGTTCTTGCTCAGTATTGGGTATGTTTATTCATATCCTTTTAACACATGGAAGTAAAGTTCAACCTGAGTTAGCCAGTAGGATCTAATTAGTGATGCATGTGTTAAAGCATGTCAGTTATACTTGTCAGAAGCTGCCAGTTGTTTTAAGGTATATTTGCTAAAGTTCCTGTGAGCCAGAGAACCCTTATTGATGCTACTGATGTGCCAAAGTCTTCATCATTGTTTCCCTGTTAGTAATTTCTGTTATGTGTATATGAGTGAGGTGGAGGCGGGGAGAGGGAGAGGGAGGCCAAGGATGAGGTGGAGGGATGGAGGGGAGAGGTATATGAAAGAAGGATATGTGAGCTGGGAGCAGGGCAATTAAATGGTGGGGGACAGGGCGACATGGAGACGATTTGTCTGTGGCCACCTCTTACAGGATTAAGGCTTTTGGCAATAGATAGGTAGATTGAAAGTTAATGAACTGATAAAAAAAAGTACAGTATGTCAGACTGTAAAACGTAACTGCTTGAGAAATATCCGTCTGTTATGAGTACAAGTTTGATTTAGGTAAGCATTCATTGTAAGCTTTTATGTATTTTTCACTACAGTCCAGTATAAAGGAAAAAAAAAAAGTGATGTATCTATATGAGTCTGAGACACTGAAGTAGTATAATAGTAGTTGTAGCCCCAGGGTCATCTGAAACATGAAAATGGTGGATTGCAGGCTGAGGTTGCCCTTTTGTGGTGGTCCACCATCCCCCTTTTGGGGGAATAGGGAGGGAGTTGAGGGATGCGTGTATTGTATACCTGGGCAGCAGAGCTGCCTGGCTATATTTGTACCACTGCAGGAAGTCATCCCATCCCACCACCTGGAACACTGTAAATTGTGCACTCTAAATCAGTAGACACAATATTATAAAGGAGGAAATAATTTATAAAGAAATGTGTATTCATAGTAATGGAGTTTAACCCTTGCTAAGCTTCAGACCTCATATGAAGCACAATGGTCTGCACAGGTCAAGCTGCAAGCCTGATATGAGGTACAGTACAATTCAGCCTACATTGGTTATAAAACAATCACTCAGGGGAGGTAAACTACATTACAGTATAAAGAATCAGCCCAGCAGGGGTTAAAAATAGAGAGCCATCAATTGTATAGCTAAACACTGAGTGCTCCAGTTTTTTTTTTTTTTTCTGCGATGTGATGCAAAATATGAAGTAATGAGGCTTAACTGTATTGACTCTTAGCACCAGTCAAGTCATGAGTATCATGTTTCGGAGACAGTACGTCATTAGAAAAAGTCAAGGTTTTGCTGACTGATTTTGTTTTCATTTTGGATCTGATCTAAGAAAATGCTGTTATCTCTTCCTTTAGTTAAATGGTTATGAGGGTCCTATATAGTTAGATGAAAAATGAACTGTTGGATCATTAATCAGGTTAGTTGAGCTGTTTGTATAAGTAATATAATATCCTGATCAAATGACATACTATACTCAGAATGAGAAGATCACATCCATAATTTCTATATCTCATTGTACAGTATATCTAGTCTCATTATGAGCATAAAGATCCAGGGCTAGGCTGCTTAGTATAAACTAATGGCAAGGATGACCAGTTGCTTTTCCCCGAGCAGCATTATATGAGCAGTTAACTGCCCCATCCATCTGATGTTGTAATCCCTTCTGGGCTATATGCAGTTGGAGCAGTACCACATAGGGTAGTAACACTAGAAAACAAATGTTTTCTAGTGTTACAAGAAACTGTTTGGCTGTTCCCATAATTCAGTTATAAGAAAAAACAAATCTTTGAACAGAATACACATTGAGTAGCAGCAGACTCTTAGTGACAAAGCATATCTGTAACTGTAGGCTACTTGTGATATACAGGTACCTTTTTTTTCTTTTACTTTTCTGCATGATAATTTGTTATGCATGTCTTTGTGTGAGCCATATTGTACCAACTTTGTTTTCTTTTGTGAAAAGTATTTGTCTGATCACCTAAGCTTCTACTTTCTTGATGTATTGTTGTGACCAGCCTAAGTCAAATGTGGCACGATTTTGTATGGCGTATTGCTGTGATCAAACTAAGTTAAATGTGGCACCAGTTTGTTTGACTTGTCTTGTGTAAGGTACTGTACTGTAACTTTATGTCATTTAATTTCTTAGAGTTGCCCAAGATAAGTTCAACAGGAAAGTAATAGATATCCCCCAAGCATGTTTTATATTAAAGTTTCTGTAATATGCTTACATAGACATCATCAAATCTAGGAGTAACCCTGACCACTCTGTCTTAGTAAATATAATTATGATTTCACCAAAATGTGACTAAACCTCTGAACCATGATATATTGTAATCTACAGAGAATACTGACAGTCATGTATCAGTATTGTGTTGGCAGTTCAAAGAATTTTTAATTACAATGCAGGTCCAGCCTGTAGTTGCCATCTTAAATTTTGTGTGGAGAACACCAACAGAACTTCATGATTAACAAGGCTTTTTAGATTGTTGTTGAATGAATGTAATTACTGTACTGTAATTTCATTAGTTATGTTGTCCTAATTATATAATTCTTTTAATTAATATTTGATGTCTTACTAAGTTTGGTTAAGCTGAATAATTGTATTGTATCAAGCATATGTGCATGTCATCGTGACAGTATGTTGAAGTCATAATGATCACAGCTAACAGACTTTATGAAGCATATATGCATTACAGTATACATATAAGTATCCAGGTATGCTATTGATTTTGGGGAATTTTGTACTGTAATAGAGTAATAACAAATTTCCATTGCCAAAATCAAAACACAGGTACTCTTGTACAGTATCCTCTTGTTTGGAATACAATATACTGTAGTACTAAATGTATATAGTTCTTTCTGCTAATATTATAACTGAACTCAAGTACATTTGGAGAAACTGTAATTGGAAAGTAGTGCCTTAGCACATGTTAGAAGGCTGCATCATTACATCATATCTCACCACTACTTCATACTACATACAGTATACTTGGTGATCCTACATTGTGTGTTGCATGTTTTATGTCTAAGTCAACAGTACTGTACTAGCAGAAAGGCAGTTAATATTGTTTTTATTACTATATTATCTCTGTGATGATCTGTTTTTTGGTGTCCTCAGGAGCGACTGATGAGTGGTGAAGTTGAACGAACTGACTCAGGTGTTGGTTCAGAGACCAGTAAGCCTTCATTGGCTGTACGGAGAGGGCCAGCAGGAGGACTTAGTGGTGCTGCAGCTGCCAGGGAAGGCACCCACAGCCCTCTGTCATCAGATTTGCCTCTCTGTGATGATTGTGATGCCCCAGTTGACACGCATATAACGAACAGGTCAGTAGTTGAGAGATTAGCGAGGTTTTCATTGATGTGATTAATCATTATTTTATCAGTCTTCTGTTTCCAATTTCAGGTTATGAAAGACAGACAGTGGTGTCAAATGGTCACAGACATTTCTCTAGTTATGAAGAGGAAAAAGGAGGAGGTAAATGATGATCATGCAAGAAAAGTGAATGCAGATTACTCTGAAAATAGGAAGTTATTCTGGAAAGAAGTGTGGAAATGTAGAATTGACAGCAGAAAGAAAGGTGAAAGTGTGAAGGATGTAAGTGAAAAGAAAGGTGAAAGTGTGAAAGATGTAAGTGATAGATTCTGGAAAGAAGTGTGGAAATGTATAATTGACAGCAGAAAGAAAGGTGAAAGTGTGAAGGATGTAAGTGATAGATTATTAACCCAGGAGGACGAAGTGAGGACCAGATGGAAGGAGTATTCTGAAAACCTGACGAATGGGAATAGAGAGAGCAGAACGACTGTAAACATGATTGGTTGTGGGGGTGTGTAGGAAGAATGGAGTGCCAGGGAACATGACACTCACACACATGAGGAACACTGTGAAGTGGCTGAAAAATGGGAAAGCAGCTGGGGTTGATCAGGTGTATGCAGAGATGATAAAGTTTAGTGGAGAGAGTGGAATGAAGTGTTTATTGGAGATATGTAAGAGGGCATGGATGAGTGAAACTGTGCCAGCAGAGCGGAAAAAGGCTGTGATTGTACCCCTGTACAAAAATAAAGGTGAGCAAAGTGAACACAAGATAATTGTGGCACAAGTTTATTGAGTGTTATAGGAAAAGTATATAGAAGAGTTATTATAGAGAAAGGAAGAGAGATATCAGAGGTCCTAGTGAGGGATGAACAGAGTGGTTTTAGCAGTGGCAGAGGATGTGCGGATCAAATATTTGAAGTGAGACAGGTAGTGGTGAAGGCTTGTGAGAAGGACTGTATAAGGTGTTCATGGCATTCATGGATCTGGAAAAAGCATACGACAGAGTAGGCGGAGAAGGATTGTGGAAGGTTTTGCGCATGTACGGTGTAGATGCTAAGTTGCTAGGTGCCGTCAAGAGTTTTTATGATTGTAGTGAGGCATGTGTAAAGGTAAATGGGCATTTAAGTGCATGGTTCACGATCGCTGTGGGCATGCGACAATGTCCCCATGGTTGTTCAATATACAGTATACAGTATATGGAAGGGGTGATGAGGGAAATAAAAACACGAGTACTGGAGAAAGGGATGGCATTGGTAATGAATGATGATGGATGGAATATCTCAAATTTGTTGTATGCTGATAATGCAGTGCTACTTGCAATTACTGGACAAGAACTCAGTAGACAAGTGCAGAGTTTTCTGTGAGCTTCATGCCTTGAGAGTAAAAATAGAAAAGAGTAAACTGCTGGTTATCGAGAGAGAAGGTGACTCTCAGTGTGATGTTCCAGTGAATGGAGAGAGACTGGAACTGGTGAGAGAGTTCAAATACCTGGGTACAGTTATAGAAAAGCGAGGAAAATGTGCAAAAGAGGTGGAAAGTAGAGTGACACAAGGAAGGAAAGTAGCTGATGCAATGAAGGCCTTGATAAGACACAGAGGCTTGAATGTTGCAGCTGCATGAGGCTTACATGAAGGAGTGATAGTGCCAACTTTAATAAATGGGTGTGAGACTATAGTGTGGCATGAAAATGAAAAGTCAAGAGTGAGAGCAATGGAGAAGGGACTGCTGAGGAATATATTGTATGTGGAGTACAGGGAGTGGATAGGATACGGAATGTGATTCGTGAAAGATGTGGAGTGAGGAAGTCTGTGGACACCAGAATCGAAGAGAGTGTACTGAGATGGCATGGTCATGTGGAGAGAGTGAATAACAATATAGTGGTGAAAAAGGTATATCTGAGTGAATTTGAAGGAGGGAGGCAGCAAGTAGGACAAGGAAAAAGTGGAGGGATGTGGTGAATGAGTGTGTGAGGAAGAGAGGTATGGAAGTTGATGAGGCTAGGGGACTGATAAGAGATCTAGCTGGCTGCATGAATGTTGTGAGAAGAAGTGCATGATCAGGGATTTGGCACCCCTTTTTAATGTGACAGCGTTCAGATTGACTATCGGATATGTTTATGTGATGCTACAGAATGTGGTGAAAGTTTCCGGGGGCTTGAATGATGTGTGAATGGAAGCATGGCCCATTGAATTGGGCAGACTTGGGCTGTCTGGATATTGCTACTCCTCACCCTGTCCTAGGGTGGGAAAGGAGGCCCGGATGATAATGATGATGATGATGCTGATGATGATGATGATGAACAACTCATACTTATGAACAAATCTTCACAGAAGTATTATAGTAAATGAATATTCACAATCCAAATACAGTACAGTGGATGGTGATACTGCACCAGTAAATGATCACCTGTCATTTCTTGCATTGTCATGTTGTCAACTTTGTTGCCATTGTCCTCTGGAGTAACATACAGTACACTGTGTGTGTTTTTCCTGACACAGATTTTATTATTACTTCAGCCTGTCGCAAAAACACAAAATCAGTGAGAGTAGCAATAGCAGTAGCAGTAAACAGCATTTTATTATAATGGAAGTTATCATCTTAGCTCTTGGTAAGCAAAACCTTAGTCACCTTTGTATTGTGCACACTTTGTCAGTACAGTAATTTGTAATTATTTATGCTTTGTTCCTGTTGTTGTGGTCTGTGAGTTCATGGTCCAGATTTTATAAATATGTATAAACAAGCATACAGTGTGAGAGAACATAAGCTACACGTTATGGACAGATTATAGCGCTCCAGTCATTTCATCATTAATTTTGTAAATTCAGAGATGACTTTTTTTTTATGCAAGAAAGAAGGAACCAAAGGCCAGGAGCCCGCAAACCATTCCTTCCAAGAAAAAACAAAAACAATACAAAAGAGAGCCAAATTCAAGATCCATTCATTTTGAGATGCCTGGACACACTGCGTTTGAAAGACTGGAGATCATAGGAAGCAGGAAATACAGACAGAGGGAGACAGTTCCAGAGTTGACCTGTTGCATAAATGAAGGACTGGGAGTAACGGTTAACTCTTGCATTAGATAGTTAGACAGAAAAGGGATGAGAGTTTGTTGCTAGACGGCTGCTACGCACCCGTTGAAGAGGTGGAGGGATGCAAGCAGACAGTTCAGAGGAGCAGCAACCATTGAAGTAGCGATAGAAAAGAGATACAGATCAGCATTGTGGCGAAGAGACAGAGGTTGAAGAGAGCCAGTAAGAGGAGGAGAGTTGATGAGATGTAAAGCCTTTGACTCCACCCTATTGAGAAGAGCTGTATGTGGGGAGCCTCCCCACACATGAGAGTTGTACTCTAAACAGTGGTGAACAAAACCTGTGTATAAAGTCAGCAACTGTGCAGGGGTAAAGAAGGTACAGAGTTGGCTTACATAACCATTACATAACATAACCATTATGCAGTTTTGTATTTTGCTTGACCTCAGTACTACTGCACTGCTGCCACCATGTTCAGACCAGATTAATCTGTCAAGTAATTTAATAAAGAAAAATAGGAATCAGTACAATAGGAAAGGTACCTATGTTGAAAACCAAAATGTATTTTACAATTCTACTGTAAGCTCACAGTTACGTTAACTTTTGATCGAGGAAGGATACAACTTTTTAGTTCTTAAAGAAAACTAGAAAACAAAAATTTTCTTATAAATTGATTCTTAACAAGTGGGAATGGCAAAAGTGCACAGATAAGAGATGAAAAAAGCTCAGAAACAAGCGAGCAATCAGGATGGGTGGAGATTTGGATACCTATACCCATTACAGGTATACCTTGATATACAATACTTGTAGATGCAATACCCCGGCTTTATGATGGGGGTAGAAATGTCACCATATCCCGCCTAATGATGGTCAGACCCTGATTTAACGATGGTCCCTAATTTTTTTTTACTGATTTTGATGATATTTTAGACAAAAATTGTGTGTTTAGGTTGATTTATAAACTGTTTTTAGACTTAGATTTATGTGTTTTAGCCATAGGTGGGGTGAACATGGTCATTTTGGGGTACAGTTTACTGAATCTGATTTTTTCCAGACATATTTGATGATTTTCATATTTTATTTGTTGATTTTAGTGAGTTATTTACAGGTGAAAGACTTAGGTTAGTTCTTTTACAGCTGTTAGGCCATTCAGATTGGCTTTAAGCTTGTTTTTGGACTCATTTAGGTGGGTTTAGGACTTGGTTGGGGGGGAAACCCCAGGCTCAAAAATGCATCCCTATACTTTACACGTTAAATCTACCCCGAGATATGATACCTCGCCTAATGATGGGTTTTTACTTAACCAAATGCATTATTAAACTGGGGTATACCTGTACAGCACTACATTTCACCAGCTATAAATTTGTGGCTAAAGTGTGGAATGTAGTAATGGGTATAAGTCTTCAAATCTGCTCCCATCCTGAATGCTGTCTTGTTTCTGTGCTTTTTTCTTCTCCTCTCTGTGCACTTTTGCCATTCCTACTTCTTAATAATCATTTTAGAAGAAAATATGTGTTTTTAGTTTATGATAGTGCTAGGTGGTGGCGACCATCATCCACTAACTTGTTGTAGTGCTGCCTACTTCTTCCTTAGCCTTTATCATTCTTTTTCTGTGCCTTATCTTCTCTCTTCATATTTCTCCCATCTTTCCTATCACTTCTTAGTGCTTTTCTTTCCTTTACAGGTGACTTTACATTGAGTGACAAGCCAAATGGTTTCCTGTAAGCCAAGAAACCATTTACAGCACCGGGTGGTAACCATATAACCAAACCGTACTTGCTCCCTACGTGTCAACAAGTGGGTTTGTGGGGGGTTAGTGCCCCCTCCTCCCCGTAAAACAAATAACTCAAAGTCAAATGGCCACCCCTTACGGGGATTATGGTGTCTGGCAATAGATAGATAGGTAGATAGTTTATGATCTTTTTGTGGAAGTATAATTATGCATAAAGCAAGTGTTAGATTTGGATTGTTACATGCATAGCATACTGATATATTAAAAAGAGGGTGAAAAGAAGCGATCTGGTATGTTCTTTAACTGTAGGTGAGCTGTAGCTAACCATTATTGGGCATACTTACGGGTGACCGTGATGTGGTTTTCAGGCCGTAACTTGCAAACCGTGTCATGAATGCTTTTCTAAACATGAAAAGAAACATGTTCACTTGACAAGGAGCATTTTGGTGTAGAGCACGGTCACATATGCCTTTTGTTTTGGAGTTATGACTGATAAAGAAGAAATAGAGAGAGAAGAACAAAATCAGTGTTTTTGCAGTTCGATTTTGCGACTCCTATGAAGGTTAGCAAGACTTTGCGATTAGTTTTGCACATGAATAGCATGGTCATTTAGGTCATAAGCGTAGAACTGGGCTTTGTGACCATTTTCACTCCAATGTTCCTATACCCTGTAGTGCAGGATGCCATCCTGAACCTGCACCACTCCTACTTATCGAGTGCTACTGCACTCTATGATAACTTATATTAGCTTTTCTGTTGTGTTATTAGAATTTTGATATGCCTTATAGTTTTCATATAAACAGCAAAAACTTGAAGGAACCTTTGGCGCCAGATGTGGACGTACCAAACAGTTCTTATTTCTGCTTAAAAAGCATTCCTCAATCTGCCTTCCTTGCTGGGCCTATGCTTTTGAGTAGTTTTCTGCAGTGGATTTATGTGCTTAAATATTTTTATATTTGTAATTTGTAATTGTAATTGGTAAATCATTTTGATTGTTAAAAATATTGTCACACTGTTGGTAGCTTGAGGAAAGTTTTATATATTTAGAGTTTTCAGAACTATTTATGGCTGCTGAAATGTTTCGTATTTTCTTACCACAAATTGAGAACCCCATTTAGGAGAAGAAGAAAAAAAATGTTTTGTTGAAAAATTTTCATATATTTTTCTGTTCTCAGCCATGTTTGCTGCAACTGGTGTCTTTTTGAAGAGAAACGTTGTTGACATGCCTCACATTGTAGATCACAGAGGTTTAACCTTAGGCATTCAGAGCTTACTGAACTGTGTCAAGACTATTTCATACACATCCACAAGTATATTCAATATCATTTTAACCATTCTTCTCTGTCAGCAGCTCATAAACTGTCAGTTTTTACAGTGTATGCATTGTAACTGCTGTCTAGTAAATAAAAAGTCAGAGAATTAAAATGCCTCAGCTCATTACAGTATTCAGTTTGCAGCCATTAGCTATACATAATATTTTATAATACAGTATTTACTTTGTAGAATAATTTGATAAAGCAGTTAAACTGACAATCCTTTGACCATAGCGGAGTGGTGTATGCCCCACTGGTGTGTAGACGTTGCTGCCGACGCCGCCAGGAAAGAAAAGAAATACTGACTGAGATCATGGAAACTGAGGTGAAGTACGGCCAAGACCTTCGAGTTATGCTGGAGCAGTTCTATAGGTAAAACACATTTAGTTATGCTCATTGTAGTGTAAAGTAGTCAGTATACAGTACAGTATTGAGTAAATTTTCATTAAGCACAGCTTGGAACTTTGTATTTGCTTACTCACATCAAAATTAACAAAAAATGCTGAATGCTGTAGTTTCCTTTGATAGTAACAGGCCATATGAAAGGTATTGTACAGCAAATAGATGGTTTGAGCAAATGAGATGTGTGAGTGAGTCGTTCAGTATCAGTGTTGGAGTGAGACAAGGAATAATAATATACCCATGAACAAGGAATAATGATATACCCATGACTCCTTAGTTTATTTGTGGATGGGAATATGAGAAAAGTTAAATCAAGAGTGATAAAACTTGAATGAAGATTAAGAGAATGGTGGAATCAATATTTCATATCTGCTGTATGCTAATGATGCTGTGCCAGTTGCCAACTGAAACTTCAACCTTTGTCAGATGGTTTAGAGTGTTTTGAATATTTGTGAACAGTGATATCTAAATATATATAGACAACAGGAAAGTGATGATTGCTAACAAAAAAAGTGGCTCACACTGTGACATCTTAGTGAACTGAAAATGATTGTGAATTGTGGAAGCATTAAAGAACTTTTGTGCAATGGTAGATATGAGAGAAGTTTGAAAAGGGAGTAGACCATTGAATGGTGCAGCAAGAGGCTGCATAATTGTTTGTTAGTGCCCTCATTGGTAGGTCATGGATACCAGATATGAAATGTTGGGAGTGAGAGCAATGGAAATATGGCTGTTGAGAAATGTATGCCTATGCAGGGTGTGTTGATTTGTTACAGTATGGAGATTCATGAAAGATGTGGAATAAGGCTCTTTAATTTGTATGATTCCACCTGTTGAATAGAGCCCTGGATTTTGAAGGAGCAAATGTTAGTTGAATAGATTTATGAAAGCTTCTGAAGCCTACCCACCCAATTGATTTTAGTGGGAGATAGGGGTAGGATGATTATGATGAATGATGGGCTCAGCATAAAATAGTATTTACACTACCAGTGCACTGTATTTTCCTGTCCCTGTAGTTGATCTCAGTCACAAACATAATCTGTAGTAACTGGAAATTCCTTTATTATTCCCCAACCCTGTCATTATGACAGTTTTCACAAACCGCTTATCTTATTGCTGGCAGACCCATACTGGTGGCAGGGTTGCTGAGCAGAGAGCAGTTGACTGGCATCTTTCTGAATGTGGAGGAATTGGTGCAGCACAACCGCAGTTTCTGCCTGCAGTTGCGTGATGCATTAGAGATTGCAGGTGACCAGGGTGATGAAGACTTGCTGACTGTTAATATGGCACGACTCTTCCTTCAGGCTGCCCCAATGTTGCATGCATTTGAAACCTACTGTGTCCGTCAGGTTTGTTTTCTACATCTCATACCTCTGTGTATTGTATGATTGTGAAAAATTATCTTATTTCAAAATTACTCAAAAGGATACTATTAAAAAGTTATTTAATTATGTACCATACCAAAATTATACCGCAAAGTAGCTCTTTGCTAACACCTGCGCTGGAAGAACTCATACTGACTATAACCTCTCATTCTTTGTACAGTATTATTTTTTGTTTATTTTTAACAGTTACAGCATGCCTTCATTTTACAATGAGGATTTTTTAACGAAATTCATCTGATAATGAGTTATTATAGCGAGTAAAAGTGTTGTATAACATGGATTTAGTGGGGATACATTTTTGGCCAAGGGTCTCTTACCCAACAGAGTCTAAAAATATGTTTCAAACTCACCTAAACTGGTAGTCATTTGACTTCACATCACATCACTTGTTGTTTACCACCAAAAAGAAGTAAAAGGTTTTCAAGTCACCTAAGCTAGTACAGTATAGGTGTTTTACTTCACTATTCTTATTCCTGCTTGAACTTTAGCACCGTGCTATTGTTCCATCACTGTTACTAACACACCTGCAGGTGATGAGTTCAAAGGTCATCTTGGAATAAAAAACTGACTGTAAGCTTGCATGTCAGTGACTCGTGAAAATAGTAATCATATATCAACCAATGAGGCTTAGTATGGTATCATTGTAGGCATTAATATGTTATGACAATATGCAATAATTATAGACATGAAAATATAGGTAACACTTGCACAATGTCATGTATGATGTACAAGGAAAAGTTGTGCCATAATTTGAAGACAAGGAAAGTCAAACACATATTCTGCTTCAGGATTGTCCATATATCACAAACAGTGTAGCCCAGTGAGTTCAGATATTTCATGAACATGCAGTATAACCAAGTTGAGCCAGTTATGTGATGCCATGGATGTTACCCGTGGAAAGATCCCGACTTGTATATAAGCCAGAGCTTTGAGGGAGAGCATGAGAAAAGGAGAGAAGGGGTTGGAGTAGGATAATAATTCTACAGTATGGTCTTGTCAAGTGTAGCTTGCTTCTGTCTGAATTTAAGTCAGCTGTATACTGTCCAGCTTCAGGTTAGTAACAAATTAATCAAAGATATTCTCTGAATTTAAGTCAGCTGTAAATTGTCCGGCTTAATGTTAGTAACAAATGAATCAATGATACTGTCTGAATTTAAGTTAGCTGGTTAGTAACAAATAAATGAAGGATACTCTAATACAGTATCTTTAGCTCACTTCTTCCTTCCAGCACATCAGTGCAAGTCTTTTTTACCTCATATGTCACCTCTTACTGTTACACAATAACTTCCCCTAATATCTCGCTTTTAGAGATTGAGGAATGATTAAATAAATACCAGAGGACTGCAAGAGAATATATATATATTTTTTTATCACTGACATATAGATACCATGTCATTAACTTTAACCTTTTCAATACAGTGCCATCTTTATATGTTTCATTCTTGGTCTCTCCAGATTATTATATAATTGAAGGAGAGACTTCTCTAGCTAGAGATCATAAGATATCTTCACTACCTGCTTCCATACGTCTTCTTTCCTAAGTTTGTAAAATTATCAAGGTACTGCAGTAATAAAGCAAATAAGTACTGTATGTAAGTGTACTGAAAGATTGTTTTCTTTCTCCAGGGATCAGCTTCACTACTGCTTCAGACATTGGAGAAGGAGAAGGAGCTGCTTAGGATATTCCTGAAGGTGTCACAAATGGAAAACACTTTATTACGTCGCATGAACCTCCACTCCTTCCTCATGGTTAGAACTGGATTTCTTCTTTCCATTTCCTAATCCCATTAAGACATAAATTGTAGAATTATCAACTTTTACAAGTATAAGAATCTAAGTAGGCCTACCTGGGTGGAGTGGTAGGAAAAAAGAAGCAGCAAAATGTGAAAAGCAACTGGAAAGATGAGTGATACAGGGAAGAAAAGTGAGTGGTGCCATGAAGACCTTGATATGAAGCAGAGGTCTGAGTGCAGCAGCCGCAAGAGGATTGTGTGAAGGAGGTGTAGTGGCGTCATTTAACATATGAGTGTTGGTATGGCTTGAAAATGAAAAGTCATGAGTTAGAGTAGCAGAGATCGGGGTTATGTGTGGAGCGCAGATAGTGAACGTTTTGTTTCGTTTTTGAAGACTCCAACATGCTTGCATGTGTCGGCCTTGGTCACCTAATGGCTGCTCTCCATGCTGCTCAGTCTCAGCCAGCCTCCCTTTTCAGTCTGTTAACCTTGAGATCACCCTAAAGGACCTTGTCCCAGGTCTTTTTAGGTCTACCCCATGCAACCCCACCCCTAATATTAATGCTTCTCTCTTTCTGCACCCAATTATCATCCCCCATTTTCTCCATATGCCCAAACCACCTTAATCTACCTCTCCTCATCATAATGCCATTACACGCCAGTCCCATCCTACCTCTCAACTCTTCCATCGTAAACCAAGTCCCCCCAGGCCATGCACTCAGGGACGCACTGCACATCCACCTAATCATTGTCATTATTGTACATTTGAACCTGGAAATATCTTCCTTTACTGCCCAGGTCTCACTACCATACAGCATTACACTTCTAACACATGCTGCATACAAAGATCCTTTAGCACGTAGGGAGAGCCCTCTTAATGCCAGGAGAGGCAACAGCTCCCTGAACTTCTTCAAACCACTCCTCACCCTAGCCACAGAGCTAGCTCCAGCCCCACTTCCAAGACATAACATGTCTTCCAAATAACAAACCTCTTCCACACACTCAAGAGACTCACAGGCAACCTCAATCCTTTCACATCTGACAGTCTTCATCTACTCTCCCCAACACACCGCACACATACTATCAGCGTTATCTCGCAGTCTACCTCTAATACCACTATATCTCTTATGCACCCACTTATCACAAACACTGCACAAAGTAGAATTACTTCTCACGTTCTTGTGGCAAATTACACATGGCCCCTCCCCCTCTTCTTTGACAGTACCACCACCACTCCTAGATATCATCACTTTTGTTTTATCTGCATTTACTCTTAAGTCCTTGTGCCCCATACCATCTCTCCACTTCCTAAATCTTTCCTCCGCCTCCCTTTCATTCTCTGCAATCAACACCATATCATCAGCATACAACATCTCCCACGGGAGTCGATTTCTGAAGTCATGTGAGAGGGCATCAGGTACCAAGATAAACAACAAGGGGCTCAAGACTAACCCATGATGCACACCAACATTCATGGAAAACTCATCACTCACACCTTCATTCACTCTTACCTGGGTGCGAGCATCCACATACCTGACCATAACCACCCTAAGCAGCCACTCTTCGATCCAAAGCTTTCTCATCACTCACTTCACCACCTCTCTGGGGACACTGTCAAAGGCCATCTCCGGACCAACAAAAATAAAGGACAGTTCCCTTTTCTTTCCTATATATTTTTCCTGAAACTGTCGAACAGTGAATATGGCATCAGTGATCCCCCTGCGAGGCATAAGCCCAAACTGCATCTCATCAGTATTCACTCTTTCTCTAATCATACCTTCTAGAACTCTCCATTACCTTCATTGTCTGATCTAAAAGATAAGAAATATGATTCATGAAAAATATGGGGTAAAGAAGTCTATTGACAATAGAGTTGAAGAGTGGGAGTGTGTGTGTGTGTAGGTGGTATGGTCATATGGAGAGAATGGTATAAATAAAGAGATTGTTGTTGTTACCCCAGATTCATCTGAACTTGAACACGGTAGTCCACCAACTTAAGTTGCCCTTCTCCTGCGGTCCTCTATCCTCATTTTAGGTGAAAGGAAGGGAAATGGGAGGTTTTTGTATAACCAGGCAGTAAGGCCATCTAGTTATATTGGTGCCACTTTGTTAAGACATTTCTCTCCAGCACCAGAGAGATGGCAAAAACGGTTTACAGTATGTGATAGAGTTTGAAAGTGAAAGGTGGTAGGCCAAGAAAGGTAGATATGGCAAGTGAGTGTGTGAGAAAGTAAGGACTGGGAGATTGAGGAGCTTAGGGAACTGACAAGGAATCAAGCTGATTGGATGAATTTTGTATGGAGGATTGCATGTTGAGGGTTGATACCTTCCTCCCCCCCTCTTTGTTTTAAATTTATTAGTAATTGGATTGACCATCCCTAATGGGTTATATGAAGTGCACATGTGTGGATGGTTATGCCTGTAAGGCGCAGTCAGGATTTCAGGAGCTTGAATGGCAAGTGAGTGAGTGTGCGATCCATTTCATTTGGCATGCCGTTAATAGTTCCTCTCCACATATTTTTTTTTTTTCCTGGACCCCGCTTCATCATACCTTTGGGTGAGATGATGTTGATGATATTAGTTGGGTAGGATAAGGAACAGTTTAAAGAAAGATTCACTCTCATCTTAAATATCAAGACCAACTGCCTAGCCCCGGGCTCCTACGCTCCTCCTGGGGCAACTCAGGATCGGATGATGGATGGATGTAGGCTAAGAAAGTCTAGTGATCAGATGATAAGAAGAGTGTATGCTTACTCATGGCATGGGTACGTAGAGTGAGTGAATATGAGTAGTATGACGAAAAATGTTTGTGTGAGTGAGCCTGAGAGTAGCAGGAAGTAAGGAAGGCCAAGAAAAAGATGGTTGGATATAATAAATGTATTTGTGGGAAAGCAAAGTGCCATATTGAAATTGAGGAAGCAAGAGAATTGACAAAAGATAGTAGTGGGTGGATGAAGTGCATATAGAGGTTCTTGTGAATGAGATTGCACCTCAATATTAACTTGGCAGTCAAAAGAATAAAAATCATCCCACAAATATTATGAAACAGATTTCATGTCTGAATCATTCAGTGGATAGTTGGAACCAACATCGTCAGTAGTAAAAATGGTGAGTGAATGTATGTAATGCCTTTTTCAGCAGCACATTTGAGAGTTTTACTGCTTGTATGCTTTCCTGTTCCTGTTTCTAGTTGTTACACACACCATTCATTGTTGGGAATTAGGATAATGCTGAAGATCATGATAAAGTTATTTGATGTACTGTCACTGTACTTCAGTAGTGCATTGCATGTTTGCAGGTACCAGTGCAGAGGGTAACCAAGTATCCACTACTTCTGGCTCGACTGTACAAAGCCACACCTCCAACACACCCTTCACGTGAGGATTGTCGCCGTGCCAAGGAAAAGATTGAACTACATCTTCATCATATGAACAATGTTAGTCTCTGTCTGTCTGTCTGTCTCTGTCTCTGTCTCTCTCTCTCTCTCTCTCTCTCTCTCTCTCTTCCTTTCTTTCTTTCTTTAATCCATTCCAGTGCACCCTTGTGGTGTTCAAGTGGTTAGCATTGCTAGCTTTGAACCTGCCAGCCCAGTAGCACCAGAATTTGAATCCTGGTGTAGGTATCTGGTGCCACTTACACAACTGAAGTGTGGATCCATCTTTTGTGGGTTGGTTGGTGAAATGAGTGTGGTACCTAGGGTAACACCTAGTGAAGGCAACTGTTGCAGCCTAGATCGTATTGTGGCCAGGAGAGTGTATGAATAATCCACCACAGGCTCAAAGGGCAAATGAACTGAGAGAAGCAAGCAGCAAAGTACCTCTTAGTGTCTGACCCCATCATTACTGATAGTTCTATATCATTATTTCCTTCCTATAGGTGGATTCTACTCTCCTCACAGTCAGAAAAACAAAGTTTGTATAATGATGATCACAACTGTGACACAGTTGTAGTCTTTAATTCCAACCCAGTAGCTTCCAGCTTGTTATGCGTCCTGGTTTTACTTTTTTTTTCTAATATTCATTCAGTTGTGCGTTCCAGTGACAAAGCCACTACGCTGTATCTTTAGTACTGGTAAATGGTGCATATTTATCCATATCACTTTTCCTATATATTTGTTCCTTTGTCAACAAGTTACCCTGTCAGTGCATGAACAGTGTAGCAGTAAGACACTGGAACCTCCTCTCACAGCTTTGAGACATGGAAAATCTGTGTTTTGATGCATATAATTTATTCATTATTTAGATATGATGTCTTCTTGATGGCAGATTGGTGTAAGCATATTCATATATCTGTATTGAAGCTAAAACATTGTAGCAGTAACTGATGATAGTCACTGGTGAGACAACCACTACAGCCTTGGTGACTTGAAATGAGAGCCAAAACCTAGTGCAAGCACTGGCTGATACAGCTAGCCAGGTTAGTTTTCAGATTTGTGCCATCCTGATTTTGGTACAGAGTCTATCAGAGTTAACCCTCTTGTGTAAGCCATTCCTTAGTTTTGGGAACAAAAATTCAGCCTGAAACTCATGGTTCATGATTTACAGCAGTAGAAAAAAATGAAGTATTGAATTATGCACTGGAAATAAGGGTTTGAAGCTGCCCATTGTGATATATATATATATTTTTAATTACATGTGTTTCAGGGAGGGTAAGAGGTAACCATTAGGATATCAACTGTTCCTATGATATGCACAAGAGGAGTCTCTGTTGTATTCAGCAGTTTGTTTGTTTAATTAGTTATTATGACATTACTCATGTGTAGGATCATGAAAGTACTGAATTGATGATACCTGTACTGCATTTTTTGCCATAATTGTTTTTGAAGGTCAGAAACAGGAGAAAAATCAGAATCAGATAAAATCAAGTGACACCGTGCTTTCTCGTAAGAGTACAAATGATGTTTTCTGTGACAGAAAACAGTACCAAGTGCCTAACCAGCCAGTCTTAACATGTGCTAAAATCTGTTGGGGAAAAAAGAATACCAAGACATATAATAAGGTCTTAGTTTGACATTTACGGTACTTGCAGAAGAGTGAGTGATGATTGTGTGGCTAGTTACCAAGCTTGTAGCTACTCCTAATGTTTATGGTAGTACTTCCAAGGGTTGATCAATCATGTACCACGTCAAAATGTATGTGTTACGATGTTCTTGTGTAACTTGTATTGCTCAGTCATTCATATCTAGCACATTGTACCTTATGGATGTCCAATATTTGCCATACTATTTTACCCATTTCCTAGTATGTAAGTGGTCTTTATCCTCCACATATTGTTTTCATTTGTGATATACAATGCTGCTTCACAGTAGTGTTGACCCCCTACATCTTGATGAGCCTAGAACAGTAGGAGATTGTTCATTTGTTTAATGTTCCTTTTATACAACACACAGATTATTTAATAAGTTACCTATATCAGTAAAGATATCTCTGTGGAGTTATTCAATGAACAACTGAAGAAATTTTGGTAAATGTATGCATTAAGCAGCAGAAAGACCTTACCAATTCAGTTTGTATTCCTTCAATTTGTTTTCTGTATTTTTCTTATTATATTCAGGGTGATAAATTACCTTTTCCTTCTGAAATTTTCCCATGTTGTTATCATCACATTCCTTAAGCAGTACCTACAGTTGTTTATTTCTGGCATAATGGAAGAAACTTATTCAGTGTACTCAGAGGTGGATTTCATTTCCCAGTTTCCCAATTGGAGTTTAGGTTAGGTCACGTTAAATTATTTGGTACAATTATGTTAGGTTAGGTTAGGTTTAGTTAAACACTAAGGGTAGGAAAGTCCCTTCTGTTATTATGCCAACGAACCAGATGAGTTGTCACAGTGGAACAGCTAAAAACAATGGAGAAACATAATAAGAAATGTTTATTAATCACCCCAGAAATAATCAGCAAAATACAGTATAACAGACTATCAAGAAGAAGAAGAACTGAATTGGGAAGGTGCAATTACTGCTTAAGATAAAACGTATGTTTACTGACATTTTTTTTCCAAAAAAATTATGATGTTTTGATGGAACAGAATTGGAGCATTACAGGGGTTAATAGGTGTCACTGTTCTGATGCAGTACTCCTTGTGTTTACTGTTTTGTTATTGTAAGGTGTTGACCACTAGTGAGCTCTTAAGATGATCAGGTGCTTGTAAGAAAAAAGATAAACCATTATTAACTTGCCTAACCCTGGGCTTCTACATTCCTCATGGTGCAACATTGGATTAGATGATGAATGAATGAAAAAAAATATATATATTATTATTATTATACATCCATCCATCCATCATCCAATCCTATGTCACCTCATGAGGAGCGTAGGAACCTAGGGCTTGGTAAGTTGGTCCTAACATTTAAGATAAGTGTGACCAGCCTTACTCATCCCTGAGTGGCATTATGTGAGCGGTAAACCCCAACCATCCCTTCGGTATAAACCTACACAGGCTCAGTCCAATTGGAGCACCTTAATTACCCATTAACAACCAGGTGCCATTATTTGGTTATATGGTTGCCACCCAGCATAGTAAATGGTTTCCTGGTGTACAGGAAAACATTTGGCTTGTCACTCAGTGTAGAGTTACCCATAGGCAGAAGGAAGAGGAAAGAATGAAGGAAAGACAGAAGAGGGAGTGTAAAGTCATGCGTAGGCAGAAGAAAGAGGAAAGAGTGAAGGAAGGAAAGACAGAATGGGAAGAATGGAAGAGAGGAATGGACAGACACCCAAGCAGCACTACATCAAGCAAGTGGATGGTTATTATTATTATTTTTTTATTATTATTTTTATTATTATTATTATTATTATTATTATCTTCTGTCTTTCCTTCATTCTTTCCTTGTCCTTCTGCCTACAGGTGACTTTACACTCCCTCTTCTGTCTTTCTTTCCTTCATTCTTTCCTCTTCCTTCTGCCTGTGGGTGACTCTACACTGAGTGACAAACCAAATGTTTTCCTGTACACCAAGAGACCATTTACTACGCTGGGTGGTAACCATATAACCAGATTTTGGCGCCTGGTGGTTTAGTGAATAATTATTGCGCTCCAGTCGGATTGAGCTGGTGGAGGTTTATATCCAAGGGGTGGATGGGGTTTATTGCTCATGTAATGCCACTCAGAGATGAGTGAGGCTGGTCACTCTCATCTTAAATGTTGGGACCAACTGCCTAGCCCCAGGCTCCTGCGCTCCTCATGGCGCATTTTAGGATTGGATGATGGATGGATGGATTATTATTATTATTACTATTATTATTTGGCCATGTGGAGAGGATGGAGGGTGAGAGACTGACGAAGAGAGTGTATGTGAGTGAGGTGGAGGGGGGAAGAGGGAGGGGGAGGCCGAGGATGAGATAGAGGGTTGGGGTGGAGAGGTATATGAGAGAGGGGGGTTTGAGTTGGGAGCAGGGCAGTGAAATGGCGGGGGACAAGGTGATGTGGAGGCGATTTGTTTGTGGCCACCACAAATGGGATTGAGGCGTCTGGCAACAGATAGATAGATTATTATTATTATTATTATTATTGTTATTAGTATTATTATTCACTGGATGTAGTGCTGCTCTCGGGTGTCTGCCCTTTCCTCTCTTCCATCCTTCTTTCCTTCTATCTTCTTCTGTCTTTCTTTCCTTCATTCTTTCCTTGTCCTTCTGCCTACGGGTGACTTTACACTCCCTCTTCTGTCTTTCTTTCCTTCATTCTTTCCTTTTCCTTCTGCCTGTGGGTGACTCTACACTGAGTGACAAGCCAAATGGTTTCCTGTATACCAGGAAACCATTTACTATGCTGGGTGGTAACCATATAGCCAAATTTTGGCACCTGGTGGTTTAGTGGGTAATTATTGTGCTCCAGTTGGATTGAGCCGATGCAGGTTTATATCCAAGGGGTGGTTGGGGTTGATTGCTCATGTAATGCCACTCAGGGATGAGTGAGGCTGGCCACTCTCATCTTAAATGTCGGGACCAACTGCCTAGCCCCGGGCTCCTACGCTCCTCATAGGGCAATGTAGGATTGGATGATGGATGGATGGATTATTATTATTATAATTATTATTATTATTATTATTACAGTATTATTATTAATTTTCATCTTAAATGTCAGGACCAACTTGCCTAGCCCCGGACTCCTATGCTCCTGATGGGGCAACGTAAGATTGGATGATGGATGGATGGATTATTATTATTACAATAGATGAAGTAATTATGCTTCAGTTTTCATTTTAATTTGCTTCTGTTGTATTTACTGTGGCAGGAAACAAAGGATGTGAGTCCCACCAAGTTGTGGCGTCGCATCTCTTTGAGTGTGGGAAGTGGCACACCTTTGAAGCGCTCACCTTACCCCCACCACTTCACCACCAATCTCAGGTTGAGGAAGGTAGGTTCATAGATGTCAGTCATACTGCCCTATATTTAATGATTGTTTGTTTATAAAGGCTCCAGCATTCTTGCATGCTTCATTCTTGGTCATCTGATGGTGGCTTTCCATGCTGCTCTCCAATGTGCTTGTTTGTGTTAGCCTTGGTCGTCTAATGGCGGCCCTCCTTGATCTCTGACAGTCTCTCTAGTCAGTCCCTTATCCCTGAGGTCACACTACATAATCTTATCCCAGGTCTTCTTTGGTCTGTCTCTCACAACTCTGCCTTCGAAGTTCACACCTCTCACATATGCTAAAATAATAACTGCCCGCCCCGTATTATTCCCTTCAAAGTTTAGTGGGCCAGATTACTAGAATCATAAACATTTAATGGTAAGTGACTATCTTATTCCTATGGTGGTATTATATGATGAAACAACCTTCAGTTGCCTCATAGGGATTTGAACCCTCACGTAGCAGATGGTAATTGCTATGATTGGTGCCAATTGACATCTGGACTACCAGGTACATACATTCAGTTTCATGATTTTAAGGCTAAATTAAAATTACATTTATCACCAGTGTCAGTGAAACATACTGTATGCCTGTAGGTACCATTGTAGGTGTGCATAGACAGCAATGGTGGAACAGAGAAATCAGAATGTTTTCACAGTGACACTTTGACCAGAAGCTTAATTACTATTTTAGCCAAGGAAAGTTCTTACTCTTTCAGGAAATAATTATCATCCATGTACAGTACAATCCATATAATGATTAACATTTTCTTTGACCAGTTCTATATACCATAAGTCATTTATAAATTATCAGTGTCATCTCACAGCATAAGCTTAAGCATTTTATTTAGTTTCTTCATTTTCGTACGTAACAGATTACTGAATATTTTTATCCTTCTAAATTTCCCTGCTGTCTATTGCAGCTTGCCTTAGAAGTAGTTGGCTGGGGAGGAAGTGAGGCAACAAGTATTGTAAGAGAGGGTCGGCTACTGTGCTTGGCTCCAGATTCCAACAACTGGACCCGCCGTGGTCGTTCTATCAAGATGGTCCCGGTCCAGGTCCTACTTATTACACATGGCACGGTCAGTAATCTTGGTTAATTTGTATATAATCTTGAGGTTAATTTGTATATAATATTCCTTGTTGATACTCTATCTTTTCACTTATACATCTACCAAATACGTTACACCTAACTAGAATGGGTTTTATTGTGGAAAATGCAACAAAACAAACTTATTCCTGATGATAGTAGTGCTGTGGACACGTGTTAATTACAAAAAAAGGTGAAAGATCCTGTATGAATGCTTACTCAGATGAATAAGCAATCTGTCCATAATTTCACGATACTGTTTATTGACCTCCTTTGCACGGTATTATGCCAGAGTGGGTGTTTGTTGTAAATTCATTATTTAATAATGACTTCTGTCCTTAATTCTTTCCTCTTCCGTCAGCCTACGGGTGTCTTCACACTCCCACTACTGTCTTTTTTTCCTTCATTCTTTCCTTTCCCTTTTGCCTATGGGTGACTCTACACTGCGTGACAAGCCAAATGGTTTCCTGTACACCAGGAAACCATTTACTACGCTGGGTGGTAATCATATAACCAAATTATGGCACCTGGTGGTTTAGTGTGTAGTTAAGATGCTCCAGTTGGATTGAGCCTGTGTAGGTTTATATCCAAGGGATGGTTGGGGTTCATAGCTTATGTAATGCCACTCAGGGATGAGTGAGGCTGGTCACTCTCATCTATAATGTCAGGACCAGCTTGCCTAGCCAGGGGCTCCTACATTCCTCATGGGGCAACATATGATTGGATGATGGATCGATGGATGAATTATCACTTCTTTGTGTTAGAGGTGTTGAGAGATGTTCTTATTTTTACTAGGTGGTGAAAAGCCTGTTTTAAATATTCATTCTTATCCCTGCATAGTTTGAAGATACCTGTAATACTACTTACTTGTTCCTTGAGTATTGGAAGAGATGATGAAACAGCAAGAGTGAAGGCTTGAAAACCACACACACACACACACACACACACGAAGCTACGAAGAAAGACTAAATAAACTGAATCTACCAACACTACAGGAGCGAAGGAAAAGAGGTGACATGATAATGCTAGATAAGTGCATATCAGGAAAGGAGAAAATAGACATAAATGATTACTTAACATATGGAGAAGCATCAGCAAGAGGACACTGCAAAAAACTGCATAAGAAGAGAGGTGATAAAGACGTAAGGAAATTCAGCTTCCCAAACAGAGCAATTGATCAATGGAATGCACTACCGAATGAAATAGTGTGTGCCAAAACAATTCACAAATTTAAGGATATGTACGATAAATATGGTTTAAGACACGGGACAGTACGAGCTTGACTCATTCCTGTAAAGATACAATTAGGTAAGAACACACACACACACACACACACACACACACACACACACGGAGATTACTATACAGAGTCTGATCCAGTCCAATGAGACGGCAAATGAGGAGATAAGAAATTTGAAGCGTGAAAATATCGAATTGAGGAGAAAACTAGAAGAGAGTACTAATAAAACGGAGAAGGTGAGTAGTGTATTAGAAGAGCATAAAGCAAGGTGGGCACACGTAGAAGAAGAACAGAAAGAAGTGGTCAGCTTAAGAGAAATCATCCAGGAAGAAAGGGAAATGAACAAGAAAAAAATGGAAGAAAATGTAGTGAAAATACTGAAGAAAAAAGAGAAAATAGTGAGAGAAACTGTAGAAAGGAACAGATGTGTGGTCATATTTGGAAACAGAGAGGAGGAAGAAAAGGTTAGATCTGTGAGACTCGAGAGAGACACGAATCTGGTGAGAGGAGTATTAGGTAAGATTGATCCCGAAGGTGACAAGTGGGTAAAAGAAATTGAGGAAGTAAGGAGGATAGGGCCTTATAAGAAGGGGGAAACAAGACCAGTGAGAGTCAAGTTGTCATCAGAAAGTGTAGTGAATGATATACTTAAAGTGACCTGGAAACTAAGCAAAGAGGCAGGGATGGAAAATATTATAATAAGAAAAGACTTGAATGAAGAAAAAGAAGTTTTAAAATCATTGAAGGAACAAGTACAGGAAAAAAATGATAAGAGGACAGAGGAAAAATGTAATACCTTTTTTTGGAGAGTGATGGATATGAAAGTAAGGAAGTGGTATGTAAGGAAATAGAAGTGAAGGAAACTAAGGGGGAAGGCTATGAAAGATCAGAAATTGAGGAAGTGGTACCGACAGAGGGAAGGAGAGAAGAGGGTATAAAAAACATCAAAAATAATTCGAATGTGGTATATACTAATACTGATGGTTTAATATCGGCAAGGCTTGAAATTAACGATTTCTTGAGAGAAAAAGAACCTGATGTCGTGTGCTTTGTAGAGACTAAATTAAGAGAAGATATTGATGTTCATTTGGGAGATGGTAAATACAAACTATGGAGAAGAGACAGAAAAGAAAAAACAGAAGGAGGAGTGATGATAGCAGTGAAGAACAACATGAATGTAGATGCTGTGGAAATGGGAGAAGGCAGGGCTGAAGTGATATATTTGAAATTAGAAACTGGAGAGAATGGCAAGAGAGACACGGTGGTAGTGTATGTTCCCCCTAAGACGAGAGCATGGAATGATGACGAACACCAGGAGATGTTGTCAGATATGGCTAAGTTATTTACAAAAAATAATTGAGAAAAGCAACAATATAATTTTGGTGGGTGATTTTAACTGTAAAGAGGTGAACTGGGAGGAATGGGACTTAGGAGGCGGCGAGGATTCGTGGGGCACTATATTATTAAATATAATAATGAATAATGTGATGACACAATGGGTTAAAGAAGAGACATGGTTCCGAGGTGAGGACACACCAGCAAGGTTAGATTTACTGTTTACCAAAGAACCCGATGTAAAAAATCATTGAAATATTTCTGTCTTATAGGAAAAAGTGATCATGTGGTCATTGAGTTCCAGATGATAATAGGGAACGTCGAGCCAAGAGACGAGTTTCATAGACTGGGAAGATACAACTTTGGGAAAGCAAATTTTGCAGGCTTGAGAAAAATTTTTGAAAATGCGGATTGGAGAAAGTTCATAGAAACGAGAAATACAGAGGAAGTGGAATATCTTTCTAGACCTCTATAATTTGGGAGTGGAAAAATTTGCACCAAGAGTAAGAGGGAAAGAAAACAGGAAAAAAGAGTGGTTTAATAGAAGGTGTATATAGCAAAAAAAGAGAGAGACAAGGCGTGGAACAACTGGAGAAAGAGAGGTAACAACAGAACAAAGGAAGAATATAAAAGAACTAGAAATGAATACACAAGAATACTTAGAGAAGAAGAAAGGAATTTTGAAAAAGGTATAATAGACAAATGTAAGGATGAACCGAAACTGTTTTATAGATTTGTTAATGGCAACCTGAAAAAAAGGATGGAATCACCAAACTGAAAGTAAAAGGAGAGGTCTATAAAGATGCAGCAATGCAAGTTGAAATAATGAACAAATGTTTTCAATCAGTTTTCACTAATGAAAAAGAGTTTTTGGAAAGGGAGAGAGTGATTAGAAATGTACCGGTGATAAAAGATATAGAAGTGGAGGTACAGGAAGTGTATAAATAACTGGAAACTCAAGATGTAAGGAAAGCCCCAGGACCTGATGGAATTTCTATTTGGGTACTGAAGGAATGCAGAGAACAACTGGTGGATAAAATTCACAGTTTAATTGTGTGTTCTCTGGAAGAGGGGAAAGTGCCACAAGAATGGAAGAGGGCAAATGTGGTACCAATTTATAAGGGAGGAAACAGGGAAGAATCCTGAATTACAGACCAGTGTCTCTAACCAGCATGGTTGCAAAATTGTGTGAGAGAATCCTGAAAGACAGATGGATAAAATATCTGGAAGAGATGAATATTTTGGCTGATTGTCAGTTTGGATTCAAAAGTGGAAGGTCATGTGTTTCCAACTTGTTGAGCTTTTACTCAAGAGCGATTGACATGGTACAGGAGAGAGATGGTTGGGTGGATTGTGTGTACTTAGACTTAGAGAAGGCCTTTGACAAGGTACCTCATAAGAGACTAATGTGGAAACTAGAATATATAGGAGGACTGAAGGGGAAACTCCTGGAATGAATGAGAGACTTTTTGAGAGACAGACAAATGAGGACAGTAATAAAGGATAGGATGCCACGTTGAGTACACCGCTTCCCGTCCGATAAGCGAAGTTAAGCAACGTTGGGTCTGGTTAGTACTTGGATGGGTGACCGCCTGGGAACACCAGATGCTGTTGGCATCCCTACGTGTCAAGTGGGGTTGGTGGAGGATTAGTGCCCCTCCCTGTAAAACAATTAACTCTAAGCCCTTGACCACCCCGTTTGGGATACATGGCGTCTGGCAATGGATGGATGGATGGATGTCTGGATGGAGGGAAGTAACAAGTGGAGTCCCTCAAGGCTCAGTGTTGGTGCCAGTAATGTTCCTGATTTACTTAAATGATATGGTAGATGGAGTGAACAGTTATGCAAGTCTGTTTGGTGATGATGTAAAGATCTTGAGGAAGGTAGAGGTTGAGGAGGATTGTAAAATACTGCAGGAGGATCTGGATAGGATACATGATTGGAGCCGGACGTGGGAAATGAAATTTAATGTAAAGAAATGTAAAATATTGGAAATGGGTAAAAGTACCAGGAGGCCTTCACTGAATTATTTGTTGGGTAATGAATTAATCACAAAAATGAGAGAAGAGAAAGATTTGGGAGTGCTGGTCCAAGATAGTTTGTCACCTGAAAAACACATTAACAAGATAGTAAGAGAGACGTATAAACTCCTGACTAACATAAGAGTAGCATTTCATTATATGGATCAGGAGATGATGAAAAAATTGATAGTGGCCATGATCCACCCCAGGTTAGAATATGCAGCGTTAGTGTGGTCCCCACACAATAAGAAAGATATAAACAAGATTGAGAGAATACGAAGAACAGCAACCAAGATGGCCCCCAGTCTGGCAGATCTGTCATACAGAGAGAGGCTGGAAAAGCTGGATTTGCCTTCCTTAGAGGAAAGGAGAAAGAGGGGCGACATGATTGCAGTGTTCAGGACTATGGTGGGAGTAGATAAAATTGATAAAGAAGATTTGTTTTTATGGGAAAAGAGAGCAACAAGAGGACACGGAATGAAATTGAAAAAGTCAAGCAGCTTGAAGGATATCAAGATATATAGCTTTCCTTACAGAAGTATAGACTTATGGAATAGCCTGGACAAAGAGATCGTCTAGTCTAAAAACTCAAACGAGTTTAAAGTTAAATTTGACTTACTGAGAAACAGCGACAGGAACCCACGAGCATAGCACATATCGTGTATATCACAATTAGGTACAACGTACTAGGTAAATACACAAATATTTGGAACGACATAGACAAAAAGGTGGTGCAGGAGAAAAACATTCATGTGTGTACAAGTGGACTAGATAAATGTGGATATGGAGACAGGACAACACGAGCACTGCTCATTTCCTGTATACTACAAATAGGTAAATACACACACACACACACACACACACACACACACACACACACATCATGCACTCTCTCTCTCTCTCTCAGTACCAGGTTATTGATCCAGAATGATAAATTGTTATGCTTCACATAAATTTCCATCTGCTTTTCATAGCATTCATTTTTTTCCACTAAAACTGAGCATTGTACAATATGCGGAAATGTGTTTTTTATGTCACTTAATATTTTCACCTTTTCTTTTTTATGGCAGCCACAAGCCTCATTAGAGGATGAGGTGCCAGAGGATGGGTTGGTCACACCTCGCAATCTGGGCATCAAGGATGCAGCCATTCTTGCCTTTAAGGATCACAAGGTCTCCAAGGCAGCGCTTATCAGGGTGAGTTGATGGCAGGAAGTGCAATGACTTACAGAGGAAACTTGTACAGTACAGCCAGGTAGGTTGGAAATAACGAGAAGTAGGATGAGAGGAGAAAGAAAGGGAGTAGTAGAGAAAAGTGTCACATGAAAGGCTTAAAAATTATGTAGTAAGTACACTTTTATGAAGATTGTACCTGGAGCTTTCATTCATCTCCATTGTAAGCCCCCAGTTAGATAAAAAAAAAAAAATCTTAGTCTAGACCTCACCACCCAATGTGGACATTAGAAATTCTATCTATCTATCTATATACCTAGGCTGCTTCTCCCAAGGAAAGGGAGGTAGCCGAGACAGGACGACACACTCCCCATTTACTCATCCATTCAAACACACTCATTCACATCTTAGCCCCAAAGGGGAGAACGGACAGATCCTCACCACACCACACCGCACAAGGATCAACTGCGCAATGCAATCAGTGACATCCGCAGCAGGGCCCGACAGTAGAACTGGTTTACCCCTGCCACATCATAACAGACCCATCCCCTTACCCGCACCTGAAGAGACTAGCTGATCAGACCAAATGCGGGAGAATATCCCCTCAGGGCTGCGTCATCACTTATTCATTCACAATTTCTCTCCATTTATTTCTGTCACGCACAGCCACTCTTCCTTGCTCAACAGACATCCCTCTCTCATCCAGCGCTCTATTCACACTGTCCATCCATCCTATTCATGGTCTTCCTCTCAGCCTTACACCTCTCACATCAGATCTAGTAATCTTTTTCACCAATCGCTCATTATCCATTCTCTCCATATGCCCAAACCATCGCAACACCCTCTGCTCAACCCTACCAGCCATCTCCCGAACAACTCCAGTTCTCCTTCGCACTTCATCATTTCGCACCTGATCCATACGCGTCACTCCACACATACTCCTCAGACACCTCATCTCCATTACATTCAAACTTTTCCTCTCTGCTACACCCATATTCCATGTTTCAGCCCCATATAACGCAGTCGGTACCACAACACCCTCATACAGCCTTCTTTTTATATCCATTCTAAGCAAACGACATTTAAACACTTTTTTCATTCCTCCCAGCACCTTTCCTACTTCATTTATTCTAAACTTCACTTCTGCATCTATTCTTCCATCCACAGCAACATGTGACCCTAGATATTTGAAACAATCTAATTAGAAATTAGTTTAGGAAAATAATGGTGAAACATTTATTCTGCTCTACCTTTAGTACTGGTATATATTTGGAGGTTTGGGTTCAGTTATCATAAAAATATTTAACCAGTCCTATATTAACCCTTTTGTGCCCAGGAGGACCTGGGTCTGGGCCCAGGGAATTGTGTGGCATGAGGCCAAGATACTCCTTGTCATGTAATCTGTTGGAGACCACCTATCCTCCCTGGCATCATTTGCATGATATAAATGCCACTTCTTAGAGGTTATTCTTTAATTTGAATTCTGTTAGGGATGTTAGATATTCTGCTTTGTAGCGTAGGCTACCATATTTCTGAATAGGAGAATTAATAATGCACAGAAACACTCAACCTTCATAGCACTTGAAGAATTTAATTCAGGTTGTTGTTTATTATTACTGATTATAACTACAGTATGTGTAATTTTTTACATTTTCCCGAATTTGTTCATGCAAACCTCAAGAATGCGTCTCTGCTGTAAAATGGGAGCTCCTTTGCTTTCATGCACTAATGCTTATATGCAGGTTAATGAAACCTTTAGTAAATGTTACTCAGAGGCATATAATATGATCCTTGTAAGTTTGAGGTATGTGATACTGTATTACAATATCATCTTTTAAGGCAAGGCGTTACAAAAGTGAATGGCTTTTGATTCACATTAGATATATGAGGGTTCGCGTGATGTAAGGTGTTCTCAAGCCAAATCATAAAACGCCAGAAAATGGGTTCATATGGCAAGTAGCTAACCTAAGGATGACGTACAATACTTTTTTTGAAGGACTTTCAGTCATACTTCCAGTGGTGGATGTTCTCATCCAGGACCACATGATAGGTGGCTGAAAATAGTGTTATCCAACAAAATCACATTTTCCAGCTGGTGGTCTGTGTACTCCTTCCTTTGTGCGGCTTCTCATATTAGCATGGAAAATGTGCATAATTATCCTTTCATTTATTACTTTCAGTTACAGTGAAGTATATTATGCTTCCTTACAGAGTGAACCATGGTTTCTGAGTCGCTGTGTGGTGGCTTGGGAAAGCGAAGGTGAGACGGAGTGCTTTGAGATTACAGATCTGAACTCCAGAGATACGTACATATTCAAGGTTAGTCATGCTCCCCTGTAATGTTATGTATCAATTAGTTTCTTAATATCATTTCATTTTGTTTCATATCGTTTATAAAGACTTCAACATGCATCCATCAGCATTGGTCACCTAATGGCAGTTGTCCATGCTGTTTGATCTCTGGCAGCCTTCCTACTCAGTCTCTTATCTCTGAGGTCGTGCTCTGTGGCCTCATCCCAGGTCTTTGGTTTGCTTCTCACAACCCTATCCCCAGCATTAACACTTTTTACTTTCGCACCCAAGTATCATCCCCCATCCATTCCACATGCCCAAACCATCTCAGTCTACCTCTCGTTCTCACAACACCAATACACTCCAGTCCCATATTTCCTTTTAACTCTTCCATCATAAACCTAGCACCCCCAGGCCTCACATTCACCTAATCATTGTCATTTCTGTGTGTCTGAGCCAACGAATATCCTCTTCCTTTACTCCCCAGGTGTCACAACTATACATATCAGGTATGAAAAATATTGCATCTAGGTAACTTTCCTTATTGTGGTGTAATTACATTTGTACTATGTGAGAAGCAATGTAAGATCCATATTGCATTTATGGATCTGGAAAAAGCATGTGACAAGATGAACAGGGAGCGTTTCTGAAAGATTTTATTCATGTATGGTGGTAGTGCTTATGAGTATTATGATGATATTGAAGTTTGTGTAAAGGTATGTAGATGTGTGAGTGGTTGAATGAATATCATTGTTAGTGTGAGATATGACTATGTGGATTTTAATGTGGGAGGAGGCATGGAAGGTCAGTATTAGGATGGATAGATACAGTAAATGTGAGAGAGAGCAAGGAATGTTGATAAAGCACTGATAAAGGTTAAAAATGGGTGGATAAAGCATGTATGGAGAAGCACATTAAATATTTTGCACCCCTTTTAAAATTTTGTAGTTGATGGAATGACTACTGTATATCCCACTGGCATTAGTGGTGGAACATCTAAAAGAAGAAGAAATTTATGGTATTTGCTTGTAAGTAGGATTCAGAATTATGAAGGCTTTATGGATTATCAAATTACTATGTAGCCCATTTCACTGGGCACTCTGTTGTTATTTATTTATATATTTATTTATTTTACCTTTTTGCTTGTCTTTTGTGTTTGTGAATTTGACCAACTTAATTTTTTATTATGATAAGGGTGGGGATGATAATGATGATGAACTGTAATTGCCGCACTCATGATGTAATGTACAGGTGTATTTTGCTTTCATTTGCAGGGAACAGATAGCATTAGCACAGAAGCGTGGTTCCGCTACATCCAGTTCCATGCACTTTCAGTGGGCATGTGGAAGAGGAGGCGAAGAGCTCTTGCTAACATTATGATCAATAGTGTGAGAAGTTAGCTTTATTGGAGAGTAGTGTAATGTTTTCAACAGAAGAGAAGAGTGTGTATCTCATGTGGGAGTCACTAGCTTCTTTTGTCCTCTTTGTGGCAGTCAGTCATGGAAGGGAACCATACATACTGTATTTAGTTTGCCTTGGTCATCATCATGAGCAGGGAGAGACTAGATAATGCAGAGTGTTCAAGGTTCCTAATTCCCCTTCAGGTTTATGATAATCAGTTATCATGATAAGAGTAAGAGGAGTTTATTGATTTATATTGGCATTATACTTTTTTGTATAAACTGTACAATAGTTTTATACAATATGTTGAAAATTTTCCATTTCACCATTAATTGTTCATAGTTAATAGCTACTGTATTGTCATGCTTTGTTGGTTATATTGGATTCGGCAACTCCAGGACAATGCTGAGATGAAGTGCCAAGTTGTTTTATGCTAATAAAATCACATGCTTATGTTTCAGATGAATAGGTCATAATTATCGTACATTATTGCCTGAAAGTAAAGTAATTACAAATCTGCAAATTTGCATGTTCAGTAATAATAATAACCCAGTTTTGCAACTTTTGTCTAAGGGGAGAGATGGCTGATTTTCCACATGAGTCAAGTCAAACTAAGCCAAATATATTAGCATTTGATATTCCTATTAGTATAGTGTGGTGGTGGCTGGTGTGCAGAGTGAGAACTGGTAAGGAGCATCATGGTCTTTGTACTGTATGTCGTGCTTTGTGTGAAGAGTCAAGATGAGAGCTGTGTGTCAGGGTTTTATGTATGACTACATGAGGTTATTCATTTTAAGTGCAACTCTGTCTTATTTAATTATATTCTATACTTGAACATCCTGTGGTGGCTGACATAAAGTGTTAATGATCAGCTGCAGCCCTTGTTTGGTATTGTTTTGTGACCATATTGTGAGTAGTACATTGTTGTACTGTATTGAGCTGGTGCTGATGTGCCAAATCCATTTCTAAGCTTCATCTCTTCCTGCTATAACCCTCACTCTGTCACCAGTTGGATGCCATGCCAAAGTGTCTTACAAAGCCAACACAAGGCTTGCCTGTATGCCGTACTGTATGTAGACTTTAATGTACATATATATATATAAATACATATATATATATTTTCCAGAATTACATTTCCTATTGTATATTAAATAGTTGGTTCTTATTGAATATGGTTGAATACCATGCACTGAGAAACTTTTTTTTTTTTTTTCTGAGATATTGTAATCTAAAATATATAGTGTTACTTACTGTTCTTTCAGTTCTCCTGTTAGCATGAAATATGCAATGAAGTTAAAAGGGCTTCATTACATACATTGTGCTAACATGCTGGTATAGTCCATGCCTGTCATATAAGACAACCAGAGGGGCTTGTATTTGTCTAGGAATGTGTAAACCCTAAAGCCTGCCACTTCATAACATACAAGAGAGGTTGTAGTTGTTGTTAAGTAACCCTGGTCTCAGACAAGCAGACCCATCAACTAAAGGCAAGCAACTACCTCAACAGGACTGTCCTGTGCAGTTAACTGATGTTTCCTTGCAGTAGACAGTGCCTTGGCACAGTGATAGATGGGAAAAGAATGCAGAGGTTTGGTTCCTGGGTGGATGCCACATTTATATCTCTCCACCTACTTAGCAAGGACACCATAGTAGGCTCCACATCACCCTCCTGTTTGGCTGTATGGTTACCAGCCAGCTTTGTAAATAGTTTCCTGGGTTACAGGGAACTGTTAGGTTTGGCACTCTGTACAGCCACCAGGAGTGGAAAGAAGAGTAATAAAAGGTGACAGGAAGTATGTGAGAAATAGGAAGAGGGGAGAGCAGACACAAAATGGATGATAAAGGTGAAGGAAGAAGTAGGTAGCACAAAAATGGGTGGATGATGGTCGCCACTTGTGACTGACACTACCCTTTTTCTTCTTATCCCAGAAGAGAATGAAGAGTTGTGCTTTAGTACTTCCTACCTTTGAAACCAACTGCACATAGGAAAAGGATGATGACAATAAGAAGAGAGTATATGTGCTGAACAACATACTGGTACTGATTTAATATGTTCACCTGTTGCACTTTAGTGCTTTCCCCTTTTATGGGACAGTTCTCAGATGTATGCAGGAAGATCAAGAATGGGGTTTCGTGCTGTGCGCTAATATTGTGCATTAGCCCCATCGCCCTCATACAATTTTTAGGTGCCTTGTGATATAGTGCATTAAAGCACACCATCCAGATTTGGCCATTCAGAGGTGGTTTGAGTTTCTTGTTCAATAATGCCACTGAAGCAAAAGCAATTAGTCACTCACACTTTAAGTGTCTGGACTGAGTAGCCTAACTCAATGCCTCTGCCGAAATTGGATTGGACAATGGATGGATTTAATCTGCATGGAATAGGTCAGGTTTTGAGGTGACTACACCATGTGATAAGCCATATGGTTTCCTGTAACCCCTGGAAATTTATAAATTTACTGTACTGTATTGAATGGTAACCATGTTGTTCAATAATTTGGATGTGAAACCATTGAATCTGCTTGAAACTGTATGTATCAGAGGTCTTTTGTTTATGGTGAAGGTTAGCTTGTATTGTGAGAGTGAAGGTGTATGAGGTAAGTCTCATGTCATAGCATGGGGGCTGCATTACGGTGTGGGCATAGTGGATTGTGTATGAGCTGTATTTTGTGTACCATATTTTGTTTGGTGGTAGGTGGTGGGGACCATCATCCATTCACTTGATGTAGTGCTGCCTACTTCTTCCTTCACCTTTTTCATTCTTCTTCTGTGTCTACCCTCCTCTCTTCCTACTTCTCCCAGCTTTCCTGTCACTTTTCATTACTCTTCTCTCTCTCTCATGTGGCTTTACATTGAGTGACAAGCCTAATGGTTTCCCCTGAGCAGGGAAACCATTTACAATGCTGGGTGGTAACCATATAATCAACCCATGTGTGTCCCCTGTGCATCAGCAGGTGAGTTGGTGGAGGGTTAGTGCACCTCCCTGTAAAACAACTAATTCAAAGACGAATGGCCACCCCTTATGGGAGTATGGTGTCTGGCAATAGTGAGAATGTGGGATTGATTAGGAGAGTGTATATGAGTGAAGGGGAGGAGGGGAAATTAAGGATGAGATGGATGAGGTGAAGTATATGAGTGAAAGGGGTGTGAGCTGGAGAGATAGCAGCCTGATGGTAGAGGAGAGGGTAACATGGAGGTGAATTTGTTTGTGGCCACCCTTTTTGGGATTAAGACATCTGGCTATACTTTTTTTTTTTTTTTAATAGTGCTGAAGTAGGGAAGATGTAACCAGCAAATGGATGCCTGGTGGTCTAGTGAGTTAGGCACTGAATAAGATTTGGCAATTACAGGTAAATGTCTGAGGGTGGTTGGGGTTTATTGCATACATAATGCCACGTATAGGTTAGCGATTGATCATCTTTGCCCAGTATGTCTGGACTGAGTAGCCTCGCCCTGAGCCCCTATGCTCCTAATTATGGGGCATTGTAGGACTTGGTGATAGATGAATAGAAAGTTAAGAAAAAAATGTGGATGTGAAGAATGGGAGAAGCAAGAGAAGTATGTGAAGAAAAGAAAAGTGATATATGGAGGGAGGTAATACATTAATTCAGTAGCAAAATTTTTGTATGCATATTAATGAAAGCATCTGGAGGTACTGCTGTGAGAATAAAAAACCTTCCGAGTGATGAGAAGGGTAGGTGGTTGAATGAAAGGAAGGCAATGATTGATTATGTGTGTGTGGATGAAAGGATGCGAAGGTGTGTAATGGATGCAAGAGCATATAGAGGTTGGAGGAGTGGACTTTCTGACCACCACTTGGTGGTGGTGAGAATCAAGGTCCAAGTAAAATGGAGAAAAAGAAGGGAAGGATGGGAGGAAGGAGTATATGCAAGGAGAGTAGAAAGGTTACGAGAGGATGAGAAAAAGGCAGAATATAAGAGAGAAGTGGAGGAACGATTGGGTAAAAATGGATCAGAGCAGATGAGGGAAGTGGAAGGTGTGTGCAAGATATTCACAGAAGAAATATGTGCAACATGTGAGATGGTGTGTGGGGTGAAGAGAAGACGAAAGGGGGTGCAAGGGACAGCATGGTGGAATGAAGAGGTGAGACAGGCTGTGGCAAAAAAGAAGAAAGCATATAACGGGTGGATGAGAAATAGGGGTGTGGAAGAAGTTGAGAGACGGAATAGAAAGTTATATGTACAGTAGAGAGGAGGAGAGAGGTGAAAACATTAGTAAGAGTAAGAAGAGAGTGGATGAGGCATTTGGAAGGAAATTGAGTATAAAGTGGAGGGACTGTACGAAAATGTTCTGGAAAGAGGTAAAGAGAGTTAGACAGGGTGGCAATGAGGGTAGTCGGGGAGTGAAAGATAAAAATGGTAGATTTGCTAGTGGAGAAGGGAGAAAAAATGAGGAGATGGAGAGATGGAATTGTTGAATTTAGAGAAATAAAGTAATGCAAGTATAAGTGGCTGGGGAATGGCTGGGAGAAGGAGCAATGTGAGAAGAGAGGAAGAAATCAGTAGGATGGAAGTTGTGGAAGCAATGATGAAAGTCAAAATGGGGAAACCCCCAGGAGTTGATGGAGTGTGTGGTGAAATGCTGAAGCACAGGGGAGAGATAAATAGTAGAATGGATGAGGAAGATGTGTAGATTGGCCTTGGAGGAAGGTAGAGTCCTGGAGGATTGGAAGTCAGGTATAATTATTCCCTAGTACAAAGGAAAAGGGGAAAAAGAAGTGTGTGGTAATCATAGGGGCATTTGTCTTCTTAGTGTAATAGGAAAAGTGTATGGTAGGATACTTATTGACAGAGTTAGGGAAATAACAGGGGAATTAGTTGGAGAAGAACAGGGAGGTTTTTGGAAAGGAAGAGGTTGTGTAGATCAGATATTCACTCTTAGATCTTTAGTGGAAAAGTTTCTAGAGAAGGGAAAGAAATTTTATCGGCCTTCATGGATTTGGAGAAAGCATATGACAGGGTGAATAGACAAGGATTGTGGAAAGTATTAAGAATATATGGAGTAGATGGGAAGTTGTTGAATGCTGTGAAGAGTATGTATGAGAGTGCTAAGGCTGCAGTGTGTGTGGATAGCGAACTGAGTGAACTTTTCTGTTTGAAGATTGGATTGAAACGGGGATGTGTCAATGTCTCCACAGTTGTTCAATCTGTACATGGATGGGGTTATAAAAGAGATACAAGGTAGGGCAATGAGTGTTGGAGTGGCCCTAGTGAGAGAGGGCGGTGTTTGGAAACTCCCTGTACTGTTGTTTGCAGATGATACTGTGTTGTTCAGACAAAGGGGAGCTGCAAGGCTTGGTGAATTAGTTTGGGAGAGTGTGTAAGAAAAGAAATCGAAAGGTGAATGCAGGGAAGAGTAGTGCTATGGTCGTCGAGAGAAGTGAAATCACTGAATGTACAGTGAGGTTGGATGAGGAGAAAATGGAAAATGTGAGTTCATTCAAGTACTTGGGTAGTGTGATGAGTAAGGATGGAAGTTTAGAGGGTGAAATGCTTGAAAGGGTACAACAAGGAAGAAAGGCTGCTGGTTCCTTGAAAGGAGTGATAAACAGGGAAGTGAGCATAGAAGTGAAAAAGTTATTACATGACAGTATTGTGATATCAACTTTAACGTATGGAAGTGAAGCTTGGACCTTGTTGAAGGGACACAAGAGTGACAGCAGTGGAAACGAGTTATATGAGAGGAGCATGTGGAGTCACATGGAGAGACAGACTGACAAATGAGGAAGTGAAGGAAAGTTGTGGTGTGGATGTGGATGTGATAGGAAGCGTTAGGAGAAGCACATTGAGGTGGTTCGGCCATGCGGATAGGATGGAGAGTGAGAAACTGACGAGGAGAGTGTATGTGAGTGAGGTGGAGGGGGAGAGGGAGGGGAAGGCCAAGGATGAGATGGAGGGATGGAGTGGAGAGGTGTATGAGGGAGGGGGATGTGAGCTGGGAGCAGGGCAATGAAATGGCGGGGGACAAGGCGATATGGGGGCGGTTTGTTTGTGACCACCCCAAATGGGATTCAGGCGTCTGGCAATAGATAGATAGATAGATAGACAGACTGTGTGGAGGGGTTTGAAACAACCATTCAGGTGTAGGGAAGTATTTACTAATGAAAATATTATCAAGATAAGCAGTTTGTTATTGGCTAGCCGAAGTTGAATGAAATAATTTGAATGTATCTAGAATTTTACACACACACACACACACACACACACACACAAATGCCCTCTGATTGAAGGGTTAAAACACTGAATCATGCTCAGAGAAGTATTTATTAATGAAAATCTTATCTCGACACTCACAGTACGGCACAGTACTTGAGTGGGAGGTGACTGGGGCTGTGAAGGTAGCGCGGACGGCCACGTAATACGTATGGGGCAGAGACAGTGCAGTGCTGGCGGGAAGCAGTGAGGCAGGTGAGATTAAAGCAGGTGAGGTATGAGACAGCTGGTGTGAGACGTGTGAGGTGGATGAGGTGAGGCAGGTGTCGTGAGGTGCGAGACGGGTGAGGCATGAGTATTAGAGGTGTACTGCATGTGCGATATGAAGTAGTTGAAGCTCTGAGGATGGAAATTTATATGTCATACATTATCAGGGCCAGGCCATGACTTGTTCACTGAAGCACCGAAATTGTCATAGCTAGAATCAGACACTCAAGATGCTTATAGCGTACAAGCGCTGAAACTTGATGTATTTGAAACATTTATCTTAAATATAAATTGTCTGGCTATACATATATTTACACGACACATGATGCGAGGGAACGATAAATGAAAGTAAAAATGCTGAGTCCGGGAGACCACTGCTTGGCAAGGGAGGCTTTCCACTGATATCGATGCGGACGGGTTCAGTATAATAACAAAGGAGACATTTGAAGTTTGCGATGAAAAAAAAAAAAAAATGCAGCAGAAGTTGATTCGAGCATTAATTTTCGCTTATTCATGCTCCCTTGTGCAGCTTTATTTTTATCCCTTTACCACCAGGCAATTTTTCTGTTCCCTGAGGAAAAAGTAAATAAACGAAAGATTGAGACGAGTTGACGGAGGATCAGTGATTTCATTACTCTCCTATGATTATATCCAACCTTAGTCATCTCTGATACGTTATCATCTCACCGAAATTTTTCGAATGTACTTGATTCATGAATACCTCTACATGGAGATTCATTAGAAGTTCCGAAGAGATTTCGTGTAATGACATTAAATATTCCACTGAAGAGCGAAACGGCTGTCCACATTAAGGTGAGGCAATCCATCACACTTGGCCACAAATACAGAAGCATCATTCGCCTCTCAGTTCCCTAATGCTTCCCTCTCTTAAGATTTATTAGTGGAAAATCATATTGCTTTGCGGTGTTAGTTCCTCATAGGGTATGTGTGCTGAATCCTCTCCGTGTTTTCTGAATTCATTTCAGTTGATGGCTGTATAGGAACCTTGCCCCTTTGGATAGAGTAGGGGGAAATTCGATTTCAATGGCCAGAGGAGAGGTGTGACATTGTGGTATGGTAGTGTGGGGTGGGGTGGCAGGATGTAGAAGTGAGTGGTTGTGGTGCAGCTATGTGAGGTGTGGCGTGTGGTGTCAGTGTGTAATGTGGGAGAGTGGTGTAGTGTGTCGTGTGGCTCCGTGAGGTGTGATGTGTACATAGAGAGAGAGAGCATTCTGCATGTTTAAGTGGAAAGAGAGAGGAGAGGTGGAGGATGGAGAAGAGAGGAGAGGGAGAGGCAGTCGGAAGATGGTGAGGTATAGCAATGAAAATAAGTAGACGAAGACTTATCTGATTTTAATAGTAGAAAATAAACACATTGGACTACTTGATCATTTTAACCACAGTCACTTAGCATTCATATTCCCAGGTTCATAAGAGGGGTTGCTGCTCAGCAGTAATTGAGGGCGGAGTTGGGAAGTAAAGAAGGCAGAGAATGGTCAGAGGGAGGGGGAGTGAGGGTTGTGTCTGGTTGGCAGGTGGGGGAGATGAGTTATATTTGGATGCTCGTAGGATTAGATGATCTATTGTAACTCTTACTCGCAACTGGCCTGTCTTTTGTATAATTTCTGTATTTATATATAGCAACTTATTATTGGTGGAGGTGCTGTTTGAAGACCGTAATTAGTTAAGGTTAAGTATGAGATCTGGCAACTAAGCCGTGTTAGGGGCTTGTGGTAGAAGCTGTGAAATGTGTACTCAGATACCGTTAAATGATGTCAGACGGTTTTTATTGACTACTCCGATTCTCTAGAAAATGTTAAAATAGACAGTAATGAGAATGAAATTGTGTGAGGAGCGAGTGATAGGAAAGGTGACGGTACGATTACTCGTTAATGTTTGTTTAATCATGTTCAAATAATTAATGGCAACTCATCAAGGTACATTTGCTACACCGGCTAGGCTCAATCCTCCTCTCACTCTCTTTGTCTTGTCTGTTTGACGCTGATGGGTGTCCGTAGTTTTTCTGTGCTTTTGCGAGTGTGAAGAGAATAGGAATATTGGGAGTAAAACGAAGAGCTGTGTGGAGTGGATGTGAGTGTGATACGAAGGGGCCGGGGTGGCGAGGAGGTGCTATATAGAAGGTAAGTAAAGAAAGCGTTACACTAGATTATAGCGCCTTCATAGCATGGCCAACCGACAGTAGAATTACACGAGATTAGCAAAATATTTACAGCACAGCCAGAGGACGCCGTTTGGCCGTGGTTTTTTGTAATGTTCTAGGTAGCTTGATTGGAATTTTTGAGATTTTATAATGTTCGTTAGGTAAGTCATTAGTTAAGAAATATTGAGGGAAAAATGATTTGACGATGTAGTTAGGTAGTTGGTAAAAAATATATAGGTAAGTAGGTAACTGAAAGCATGTGCTGATGTGGACTTTGTAGGTAGTTTGTTGGTAGTTGCGGTGGCTTGGTGGTAATGTTTGACCTTTGATCTACGTGTGACCTCAGTCAAAGTAATTATTGTTCTAGCTTGATGTAATGTAGCAATGTACATCCGAACCATTCCACCTGAGCCTTGTGTAACTGAACCGTTAGTCACAGTAGCCCGTGTTTAGACGATAGTGTCTCATTAGTAAAGGACTTAATGAAGGTAATTGAAACCAACTAGCTGTGAGTCATTCCTGAGCTAAACCAAAATATTCCGACACGAGGATACCAGTTTGTGAAATTAATGGGCCATTTGTAAAACTTCATTAGTTGTCTTTTGTGCAGTTGTAACTGTGTTCTTACGTAATTGTATCTTTACAGGAAAGAGTCAAGTTCGTACTGTCCTGTGTATTAAATCATTTTTATCATACCGTATATAATCTTAAATTTATGAATAGTTTTGGCACACATTCATTCGGTAGTGCATTCCACTGATCAATTGCCCTATTTGGGAAACAATTTCTTTACGTCTTTATCACCTCTCTTTATGTAGTTTTTTTGTAGTGTCCTCATCCTGATGCTTCCCCATACAGTAGGTTATATATTCATTTCTGTCTATTTTCTCTTTCCCTGAGATTTGTCTATAGCATAATCATGTCTCCTTTTCCATCTGTGTGTGTGTGTGTGTGTGTGTGTGTGTGTGTGTGTGTGTGTGTGTGTGTGTGTGTGTGTGTGTGCAGTATTAATTATAAGGCCTTGAAGGAATGTAAACCATCAGCTTACGTCGTTACATAATTACTCTTGTGTGGTGGCAATGATAACGGAAGTGTTCACAGAACATGTTGAAAACAGATCGTTACGAAATTGGTAATCTCTGACTTGAAGATAACGAGCTCTTGATTAGTCATCACTCGAAAGGTGTCCTTATAGAGCAGGCCTGCTTAGTATATCATACTGAGTTGTTTTCTTATCCTCTCGTATAATTTATGAAACATCGAGTACGCCACTGACCACGATGGACTCAGTGATCTGGGGCCAAAACAAATATTTTCATCACAGTTATAGAGCAAGATTCTGATATCTCTGGGCTTAAGACTCAAAGACTAAATGACTCCATAGATAGTCTTTACCTTAGGGGTGTAAGGCTGTTTACAACGAATGTGGTGGGTAGTCTACCAGGGAGGTTGTGTAATGCTCTCCGCATCTGGTAACACTGACACGGAACTTCACCAGGTTTCGTTCGGTCGGACGAACCGAACGCTGTGATCAATGCCGCAGTGTGCAGTTATTGATGCTATATAGTGTCCCGCCTGACAATATACTGAAAATAACAACGTTTTGTGAATATAGTAATAAAATAATTTCACACCATACATATTCGTAATTTATTTACGTGGAACAGGTTTCGCAAGTGTGACTTAACAAACATCACGAACCATTAACATTTACCGACGATCAGCATAGAAGCCATTATAACATACTCTGCATTCCCGCACCTATCATAATAATCACAAAATTACCGTGACCCCCCTCCTCCCTGACTGTGAACTTTAACCTGGTAGACCTCTTTAGATGGCGTCACAGAGTCGACAGAGTGGGGCCCCTGGGAGACAGGAGAAGGGAGGTGGGTGAGGAGGGGACACGGTCTGGCCGTTGGGAGGGCGGCTCTGCAGGAGACGAGTGATGCGGTAGGGGAGAGTGGATTGTGGCAGGAAAATAGGATGGGATGGATAAATGATACGCTGGTAACATGGTGCCAAATCAGCCATAGTATTACGTTGATTATGAAATATGATAGGCTGTTAAGCGTTATGCAAACATTGGCACGGTATGCAGTCTACCAGCATATTATTGTATCTTTTAAAGGACGACCCACGCCCCATGGAGTGGCACATTACACAGACCCTGCATTATTAGAGTATGGTGACTGTCATCACATGGTGATACATGAAACGTCCTCAGAATGTTTGATGTCATCAGCTGTCGTAGCGACTGGGAGCTATTCTTGTTGCGTTTACGTAGTAACATCGTGCATGACGACTGTGATATCGATAGCAGAGGAGGGGGGGTAGGAATTTTCTTTTGCTATAATAAATAATAGTTAACAGTAGTGATTCGTGCCTATGGTTCTTGTTACTATCTGTATGGCATCGTTGTAAACCAATACGTGATTTACTAGGTGGGGGGGGGGGATGGACTGGGTCCCAAAACAAAGGTGGCGATACTTGGATGGGCTAATAGGTAGGTTGAGAAATGCCTTATCAGCTGTGTTATGCGGTCTTTATGTAGAATTGCTGTTAACCCTAGAGTGATAGAGTAAACTGTGGTATGAAGGACGTGTAACTCTTAAGCAATCTGCTGATTTTCAACGTCAGTATCCAGTTTACTGTCCCCCTTTTCCTCTTCCCGACAACTACGTGCGCTCAGACATGGGTACTGACGGGGAGGGGAGATGATCGTAATGACTGCTACACCATGAACCGCGAATCACAAGTTTACACATCAACGACCGTGGTTTACATGATTTCTTTAGTGGATTGCAATATACACCGTTACTCGGCCAGGGCAACAGCTCCATGTTCGGACACTGCTTAGATGTGTGGCTCAGTAGTTGCTGTCCGTGAACAGGGCAATGGTCCTTGAATTTACTTTTATCCTGTCTATTTCACACAGTCTGAACGCCACTCGTTTGTTTAGCATAACAAAACACACTGCAGATGAAGTGTGTTTGCATTCAATACAAGCTTTTTCTGTAACAAATGACATAGTTGATGCAGTATGCACGAGCTCAGACTGGATAACCGCAGATCTGACATTACAACCTTGTTCCACCATTGTTGGCTCGAGGGTTTGTGAAGGAATGCCTAAGGCATACGACAGTTGCTCATTATGAACCTAAATATACCACTGGCAATCTGTAAAATCAACAGCCAAACATGACATGCAGAAAACGGTAACATACACCTGGGTTAAATAAATCCACCTTTATTTTACATTAGTGCCATAAAGATATTAATGAGAAACATAGGGACCATCATTACTGTCGGACTGTTCACATTTATTGGTGATAAAGGAAAAATCTACTTAGGCCCATCCCTACTCGGTTTGCGGTATCAGTCGTCATCCACGATGATACCACGTGATTGGCTACAAGGGTAATTCTCAGTCACTATAACAACATCTGTAACATCTGGCAAACTGTAAGGACGTGTAACATATTGCGTACTAACAAATAGTCACAATACTCAAAATACAAGGGTACTGAGCCACCCAGTGGAAGTGTGTCGCGAATTGTTACAAACCATGACGGCAAATAACGTTTGGCAACGTCAAAATAAAGTTTCATGATCTGACTGTAAGATTCCATATTCTCCTTAAAACACTGATTTGGTCCAGTCATCACCTTGTAATTTATCCCTCCCACTGTAGCTCCTGTCGTCTACCAAAGTCCACCTTCCCCTACCCCATCACCCCTTTCCTCTAGCCCCCAGTTCGAACACTATTGCCATCTTCCTCACCCACTTCCCTCCTCCTGTCTCCCAAGTCCCCAACCCCCCACCTTGCTGCACCCTGTGGGGCCACCTCCTGTATTGAACTTGCTTAGATTTCAGTGGTCTACCAATGTCAGGTTCACGGTAGGGAGGATGGGCGTCACGAAAATTTTCTGTTCATTGATAGCTGTGGGGAAGCTGATAACTATGGCTTATATGAAGTATCAACCGTTGCATGGTTCATGACTCGAAACGAAACCGCTCATGAAATCCGCGTCATTCACAATAACTGCCATTATGTAGAGTGTGTATTGTGTGACAATATAAAAAAAAAACTATCATCAGTATATTTTCTGGCGGAACATTGCTCATATAATACGGTACCACCAATAACTGCACGCTGCGGCAATTATCACCGCGTTCAGTTCGTCCAGGCGACCAAACGAGACCTCGTGCAGTTCCATATCAATCAGTGTTACAAGATGCGCAGAGCTCTGCACGACCTCGCTGGTGGACGGAGTGTTTCTGTCTTGTATGTCTGCAACTGTACCATTGTATTCAACGGTAGATCTGACATTCCAGCAGACTGTGACATTTTTTCACTAGATGAACTTTGGACAGCTTGTTCTGCATAAACTCTGCAAACTGACGAAAATTTACAGTGTTCTCATGAGTGAGGTAGGCTGTGCAGTATGGCAGATGGATGTAGAGTCACTGTACTGTAGCTCGGTAGAAGTGTATATTCATCGTGCAGCCTGCGCACGGTATGCTCTTAATTCAGTGATGCGAATATCGACAAACTCTCGGTCTTAGTGATGACGTGCAGCCTACGATGAGAGAGAGAGAGACTGTGGAGGCGATATAAAACAGTTGGCAGATTCTTAGATCATTTGAGGAGGTAGTAAAAGTAGGCAATATACGTAGGCTATGTAAGTAATCCATTTATTAGGCACCAAAAGCAAGGCTTTTAACTCTTACAGATTCCCTTCAACCTCTTGTCTCTTCGCTGCACTGTTGCATCTTTTTGCTGTCGCTACTTAAGTGGTCACTGCTCTTATGAACTTTCTGCTTGCATGCCCCCTCTATTACGGCGGGCGTGTTGCACCCGTCTAGCAGCAACTCTCATTCCCTTTTTGTTCATCTCGGTAATGAAAGAGTTAACCGATACTCCCAGTCCTTCATGCATGCAGCAGGTCAACTATGAAACTGTCTTTCTCTGTATATCCGTGTCTATGACCTCCAATCTTTTAAACGCTGTCTAGGTATAAATGAACGAATCTTGAATGTAGCTCTTTTATTTATTTATTTATTCATTATTATTATTATTTTTTTAGTAGGAGGAAACAATCTAGCGGTCTTCTAACCTTCGATCCCTTCTCTCTTGCATTAAATTCTAACTTTCGATCCCTTCTCTCTTGCATTAAAAAAAAGTTAATGTCCCAGTGTTAGCCTGTGGTCGCTGGACTGCCAAGTTACGTTTTTTTTTTTTTTTTCTTTCGATATTTTTTCATCTAAAATAATATGAAGTTGGTACATATCGTAGTGCTTTATTTTCGACAGTGGTATCAACGAGTACTTTATTTTTTACACTGATATAAGCGAATGCTTTGTATTAGACATTTGTATCAACAAGTGCGCGGACGGGTATTGTTTTCACTCGGTTTGTCTGTCTGTCTGTTAACTTTGCGCGAAAACTACTGGTGTGATTTTGACTAATATTACAGGGATGATGGGCTATGCCCTTTTGATCACCTGATTATATTTTGGGCCAAATTGGGTCAAGGCCCAGGCTGTAGGGCTAAAAATGTATTTTTTTTTTTTTCGCCATAACTCCTTTCAGATTTGTCATATCGACATCAAACCAACACCTATAGGTGCATCTTTCAAATCTGCATCCTGTAACATGCCTCATTACATCAGGGGGGCCACTCCACAGTTAGCGGTAGGGGGGTCGATGTCAGGTGGGTTGGGCCTCAAATTTCAGATGGGCATAAAATTGTCAGTTTTCATCCGATTTACTCCAGATTTGATATGTGACATCTTTGACTAGATATCCTGCTGTGTTTGTACGTCAGCACTAAAATGACTGCAGGGGATGGGTTTGTTGTTCCCGGCACCGCTTCGTGTTTGACATGATTATCGAGTGCAGTGCTGTCACACTTGCACCTGCGAATGCTTGACGTTTAGCATATTAACGAGCGCCTTACCTCTGACAGTACCACATGTACACATACACGAGGACGGAACATACGAGTGCATTTAATCCTTTGCTCTAACAGAAGAGACATACCCGGTACAGTTAATGAGGAGAAAGTGAACTTACAGAAGTACATCTGTTTGTTCGAAATATTTTTGTCTCCTTAGTCCGATTAAGTAGTCGTACTTTATTTTTATCCTTGCTATATCCAAATGATAATACTGAGCTTATATTTGTTTTCTGAGTGGAGTGGTTAGAGATGGCTTTCATCAACTCTTTCAGTCTGAGATAGGATAAATTACGAGTAAATCATCCAAGAGTGGCAAGAATAAAATAAAATATCATCGGATTATAAAGGTTAAGAATGTCGGAGGTAACATAGCCTACAAGAATATTTAAAACAAGACCGTACGCTGAGGCCAATTGTTTTTAACCCCTTCAGCCAGAGGCCCTCGTTTCATACTCTTGCACTACCAAATGATTTTGCTCAGCTATTTTTCAAACTGGAGGAGTTAGCTACAGTGTTCGTTAATATCGTCACTGAAACTGGGGAAAGTGATGACCGGACGGTCAGGTTTATGAAGGAACATTTGCATATATGAGAATACTTAGGTAGATTTTGGGCGTTTCGCTCTGGAATAGGCTTAGAAGTGAGGAGGTGAGACGGATAGCGGGTGTGATGTGTATAAATGAGATCAGAATAGCAAGATTGAGTTGTTAGGGTCATGTGGTGAGAAGAGAGGAACAACAGCCAAGCAAGAGAACATGGAGAAGTCCAGCAGAGGAGAGAAGGTCGAGGAGAGGGCAGCGGAATAGGTAGAGATGTGGTTGAGAGAGCTTTGAAGAAGCTGAGTCCATGGAGGGTGGTGCCATGGATAGACAGCTATGGAGATGGCTCAGTGTAAGAGTCAGGCCCTAACATTAGGGAATGGTTGACAGTGTTCTTGAAGATTTGGCGATTGTATCATATATTGACTTTAGCTCTGTTTTCTTTTTATATTTTTCTTGGAACAATCTTGCAGGTTTCTGGCCTTTGGTTCCTCCTTCTTTACATTAAAAGTAGTCGGAGACGAAAGTTCGTAATTATAGGCTTTTCTGCTTGTCACGATAATCTGGTGCCTGAAACTCATAATTTGAAAGAGATTAGATACTTTCCAACAGATGATTCTGATATAATATCTCCCAGGATGGAAAGTGACGGACGTGGCCATGGCCTTAACTGTCAATTAGACGCAAAGGAATTATGCCGGTAGTAGGCTAACGTTTGTCCAAGGTTGTACATTTCGCATGCATTAGAGGAAAAATATATGCAGCGGATGTACTCATCCTGGCAACGCCAATGAGTAATCATGTAAAATAATATGTATCTCCTTAGGGCAATGAATACTGTCATGCATACAGAGACTGAGTATACAGGGTTGTCAGTATACCGGTACTGCACCCTTCTTGTTTTTTGCGGGAACAGCGTAGTCTGCTGGCATGAGGAGCACAGGCATGTAGAGAGCTTCATAAAATTCCTAAGCAATCATGCAACTAATAGACGTAAGGAAACAGACACTGCAAAACATTACTAAGATTATTGGAGGTAGAATATTATGTGGGGTAGACACAGGTAATGCTGTTTGTGCCACCCAGCATATCTGATGTTGACGAATCTATAGGTGATAAGGGCGGAGTTAAGGGCAAGGAGCTGATTAAAGAAAGAGATTGTGAGTGATAAGGAGGCGTGAGACAGCTGAGTCAGATAAGGCGTAAAAACAGATAAAGGTTCGTGCCGTTACCCCGTCATCGTTAGTTATTTTTCGGACCGGTCAGACTTCGACAGAGTTTGTTTCCTCCCTGTCCATGTTCACTCAGCAGTATAGGGACCTGGATGTAGCCTCGGCTGTTGTGGGTCATATTTTAGGGGAGAATTAGGACTTACCACATTGTCTGCATTAATGGCACGTGTAGTCGATATGCAATAATTTTAAGCCTGTACCTTCATTGTTTACATCAGTGAATAGGTTAGAAAATATCTTTGTTAATATGGTAAATACAAAACTAACGAGCCATTAGGCCAAAATCGTAGAGAAAGAACAGTTTATATATATGTATACAGAATATATATGTATATATATATATAATATATAAATATATATATATATATATATATATATATATACTATATATATATATATATATATATATATATATATATATATATATATATATATATATATATATATATATATATATATATATATATATATATATATATATATATATATATATATATATATATATATATATATATATTTTTATATACCGGTATATATATATATTGTATTAGTGAATTTGTGTAACCAGTAATTTCATGAAATCCCTAGTGAATTCGTGAAATTAGTTTGAATTAGGTTGGATTAACGTAAGTTAGGTTAGTTTAGGCTGCGGTTAGGTTAGGCCGGGATGCTTAAGCTAGGTTAGGTTAATTTTGATGAACGCTTAATGTTACTTAGCGTTCATTTAAATTAACCAAACCTTGGTTATCTAACCTAGCACACCTAGCTTATCTAACCTAGCACACCTAGCTTAACCTAAGCTTAACCTAGATTATGCCACTCTAAACTAACCGCAGCCTAAATTAACCTAGTCTAAATTAATCCATCCCAATTCACACTCATTTCATGATTTGACTAGCGATTTCATGAAATCATTGGTTACACAAATGCACTGTAATATGTATAAATGGAGAGAGAGAGAGAAAGAGAGAGAATGTGTGTGTGTGTGTGTGTGTCTTACTATCTAAACATATCTTTATCTATCTTGATTACTGGTCATCAAAAGTATGGCACCAAGACATAACCAATATTTCATTCCAAAATCTAGGGAACCCCATACAAGATAAGCACTGTGATTTGAGATTGACGTTTGTAGTGGGTTTTGTGATAAAGAAGACCTTGACTTCTGAGACAGGATATCTAGAGACGTCAGCGTAGCACCTGGAACTACCCTGACTTGCACATTGTTCAAGGCTGCGTGTACTCTAAACGTGTGTGCTGCAGTGGAACATGTACACTCGAAATTAGCAGTCGATAGGCTATTCCCATAAGCATGATAAAGTATCATGGGCTAATGAACGGTCCGTTCACTCTAAGATGAATTAAACTAGGATGGTGAGAGTGAGACTGAGTTCACAGTGAGATAATAATGTCACTCGAAGGTGATAGATGTCTCTGGCCCGTGGCTTTTATACGCTTAGAGGGGATATCGGTCATTGCTTTCGTCAGGACTGCACTGAAAACTGAAAAAAAAAAAAAAAAAAAATCGTCCGGGATTATGCAGAATTGAATATTAGTTTCCAGACCGTGAGAAGTTTACTTATTAAGACAGAACAAAAATACAGAGTTTATCCATGAGTTTCCGGAAAAAAAAAAAAAAAACAGCCTCGTAGCTCCACATCGCAACCCACCATAACCACTCCATTCTGGAGGTTGAAGACGCCCTTCACCACGCACTCCTTCACTCTTTTCTCGGTTTCCCTCATACCCTTCTTATTCTGTATTTCCTATGTGACCACTTTAATAGCAGCCATATTTTAGTTACCGTACCAGTTTCAGTCGCCAGTTTTAAAAGCAACACGTTCCAGTCGCCAACTTTAACAACAATTTTGTCTCCAGTTTTAAATGCAATCCGTTTCAGTCGCCGGTTTCACCCAAATTGTCTCCAGTGTTCAAAGCAACCAGTTTCATTTGCCCGTTAATGACACCCATTTTGTCTCCAGTTTTAGTAGCAGCCAGTTTCAGTCACCAGTTTTAACAACCAGAGTCAGTCGCCAGTTCTGTTAGCAACAGTTTTTCTGTCACCAGTTTTAATGTCATTTCAGTCGCCAGTTATAACAGCAGTCAATTTACCATCTTTTTTCAGCCACCAGTTTCATAGTTTCATAGTTGCTGATTTGTTGCAATTTCTTAGTCACTGGTTTCAGTTAGTTCCATAGTTGCCGTTTTGATAGTCACCAATTTCATGCTGATTTCACAGTCACCGGTTTCAGATTCACCTGTTTGTCATCAATTTCATCGTTCCAAATTGTTACCAGTTTCACAGTAATTAGTCATAGTCACAGGTTTTAGAATCACAGGTTTTAATTACCAGTTTCATAGTCATCAGTTTGTCACCAGTTTCATAGTCTTTAGTTTCAATCACCAGTTTCATAGTCATTAGTTTCAATCACCAGTTTCATAGTCACAAGTATCATAGTCACCAGTTTCATAGTCAGAAGTATCATTGTCACCAGTGTCAGTCAAAAGTATCATAGTCACCAGTTTCATAGTCAGAAGTATCATAGTCACCAGTTTCATAGTCAGAAGTATCATAGTCACCAGTTTCAGTCACCAGTATTTGTTTTCGTACCATAGTTTGGGGTCTTAACCCGTTTATAAAGCGAGAAATTGGGTTAGGATGGTGGTGGTGGTGATGGTGTGGTGATGGTGGTGGTGGTGGTGGTGGTGGTGATGGCGGTGGTGATGGTAAGGATTGTAACTGTGGTGGCGTGATGGTGGTGGTGGTGGTAGTTGTGATCTAGATAATGATGATAACGATGGTGATTGTGATGATGGTGTGTTGCTTATGAACAATCATGATAAGCGTGGTGGTTATGATTTATGGTGGTGATAGTGGTGTTTGTAGTGATGATAGTGATGGTGGTTGTGGTAGGGGTTCGATGATAATGATAACAATGATAATGATGATGATGGTGGCGATGTTGTTGTTGTTGATGATGTTGTTGATGGCGGTGGCGGTGGTGATCAGTTTCATGGAGGTCAGTAGCGTCGAAGTCAGTTGTAGTTTCATTACACGGGAACTGTCAGAACCTGTTGAAAATTTGCATAAATGAGCATTTATATAAAAATGTGGAATCTCGCTGCATCAGTTTCAGACCCACGAGAGAGAGAGAGAGAGAGAGAGAGAGAGAGATTGATTTCCCATTATAACGTCTATGGGAAGAAGAAGAAGGAGAGAGAGAGAGAGAGTGTTCCTCTTATAACGTCTATGGGAAGAAGAGAGAGAGAGAGTGTTCCTATTATAACGTCTATGGGAAGAAGAGAGAGAGAGTTAAAGAAATCACTCTTGTTATAACGTGTAAGAAAAGAAGAGAAGAGAGGGAGAAATGTTGACCACTTCAGTACAAGTGATCATTTTACTGCAGAGGTTAGAGGTGAATTCTCTTTGATCCCCATTACTGGTCTCCCTTAAGCTGAATAAAATTGTCTGGCTGTTGAACGAATAGATTGCAGAAATGACCATACTGAAAAATGTCTCCTTAGAGCTGAATAAAATCGTCTGGGGATGTTACGAATAAAATAAAATGAGGTCACGGTTCTGAAAGCTCTAACGTCCTTTCTGTGACCCCGTCCATAAGGTTCTAGGAGTCGTATTTATAAAGATCCTTACCACTTTGCAGGATAGACCGGTCACTTATAAAGGATCCTACCCAGTTCAGTGGATAGGTCTCCATGACAATGAAATATTTTCACGGATAGTATTGTTACCTCCGCCAAGGAGGTTATGTCTTCACACCTGCCTGTTTGTTTGTTGGTTGGTCTGTGAGCAAGATTACACAAAACTGCTGGACGGATTTCTACGTATAACTTGGTAGAAGAATGGGCCTTGGCCCAGAATACACTCCATTAAATTTTGGTGCTGATCAGGATAAAGGTGCGGATCAAGGATTGTTTTTTTCGTCACTTTCTTTAACATTGCGAGATAGCGCGTTGGCGGAGGTATGCGCTCAACTGAGTGCCATTCTAGTTTTTCATATTTCTTCACTTGCCCATTCACTCGTTTAATTGTTTGGTAGCAGCCGAAGGAATAACACGTATTCACAAGCAGTCTTACACGGGTTAAACTCTAGCAAGTTTATGAATGCGATCCCAGAAAGTTTGGGTTCGAAATAGGTCCATGGAATTAGGTCAGAATTAACTTGACTAGCCTGCTTAACTGGCGTTTACTCACTCACCCCATTAATTCCGAGGAATTAATTTTAGATATGGGTGCGTTTGTAGGACTGGCCTGGTTTCACTAGGGAGGCTCCATAATTATGATGTTTCGCTTTGGTTTTACCAAGGATTTTCGCACGCAACATGTTTAACTGTAGCGAAGTCCCACATGGTGCTTGACTGTAGCTTCCTCAACTGAACTAGAGGGGCACTCAGTGCAGCGTATCTCTCCGACATGGGCAACGTAATTTCCAAACCATTCTTCATAATGGGTTAGGGTTTCTCACCATTGATTGGGTTTTCGCAAAAAGTGTTTTCCGGATCCAGAAGCTGTAATACGATCCTGATCGGTCCCAAAAGCAAATCGATTGTTCCATGGAACATGTGCTGTCTACCCACCAAATTTGGTTCTAATCTCTCTCATAGTTTTTGAGTAATCCTGCTAACAGACAAACAGACAAACAGGGGTGAAAACATACTCCCCTTGTTGGAGAGAATATAATCGTCTGGATATAGCAAGAACAATTTATTTATTACATCTTTGAGCTGAAGGGGTACACGCATGTGTGTGTGTGTGTACATGTGTGTGCGTGAAAGCGTACACGTGTGTGCATGCGTGCCCTAAACGCGGCTTACCTGTTCTGCCAATCAGTCCATTTTCATATACCCTCCCAGCCAGTGTTTCCCTCTCCATTCTTTTTGGATATTTTGTTCGTTTGGTACGATTTTTTTTTTTAAATACTATATTCATGCCTCTATTATACTCTCGTCACCTTTAATTGGACCAAGCTTTCGTCTTTTTACTTCTCATTTCACAGCTCAAATGGCAGAATAAGTTAATGCTACGGCTTCGCATGATTTCCGTAGACATTGTTCGTGATTAGCATCATATTCTGGTGTTAATTTGTTGTCACAACTCAGCATTCACGATGGAGAGATGGCAGTTTTGATCCAGGTTAATATATATATATATATATATATATATATATATATATATATATATATATATATATATATATATATATATATACTGTATATATATCGATCTGGTTCAACTTTCTACACCCTCTCGTAGTGTAATAGTTGGAGAAGGCTGCTTGTCTTAATCTAAAAAAAAAAAAAATCAGGAAATATCCTCTCTCTCTTTCTCTCTCTCTCTCTCTCTCTCTCTCTCTCTCTTGTTTATATTTCGTAAGGGCTAAAAGGGGTGTTGATGACGTGACGTTATAGCTACCAAGGGTGTGATTTTCGTACGAGAACAAAGTAACCGCTTGGCCAGGTACACTAGTCTTGCTTCATCGTTTATGGTTGTTGAAGTAACCTACTGTTGGCTTAACATGACCAACGGAAATTATTAAAAGGAAAAGTAAAGTATTATATTACGTGAGTACGGTGACGTCTTTTCCGTTTTAATCACTCGACCACCAGATAATTTTAAATACCGCATTAATTCACATGTATGATAAAAGTTAAGGCTATCTCCCCTCTAGTTCGAATAGTTTCTCCTAAGCTGAGTAAATTCGTTTGAAGATTGCTTGGCTTGTATGAAAAGTACGTCACCAGATTAAGGGGGTTATTCCAGCAGCTGTACCAAGATGTGTAGTGCAATGGTTTTAGGTTGTTTTTGTATTTCCACATGCAGGTCCTGCTCATCGGTAACAGAGTTTTTTCTTACCCCGATTAGGTATTTTATTGACATATTCTAGCTACGTCCGGGCGATTTTATTGAGCTTCTGAGATCTTGTGTAGTGATGTGGTAAAGAAGGTTACTAATCAAACTTTTTAGTTCGAAAAGAGCCTGCACAGCTGAATAGTATGGTTTGGGAATATCACGAATAAAATAAAGTGAAGGGGATCATCTTTACTCTGAAACTGATAAATCACTGCTTTGTCTCACTGCTGGGAAATATGGTATGTGAAATTCGTTGACTTTTACCATCTCCCGCTGATGCATCAACGTTAGCGGGAGGGGGAGAGGTCTAGTATTCAAGGATTAGTCTTGCTTACATAATCCTTTTTGTACGGGAATGTGTTTAGGGTTTACATATTCGGGGGTCTTTTCTCTATGACTCAGGTGGCTCTCAAGCACTTCTGAGTGTTTCATTTTGCTTTTATACCATGTTGATGTTCATTGCGTTATTCCCATGTTCATTGCGTTGTTCCTGCCCCTCTAATATATATTTTTAATAGCTACCCGCATATTCTTTTCCTTTTTTTTTCCCTACGATAGTCGTTGGATTTACTCTATGATATTAAGCGCATCTTTAAACACACACACACACACACACACACACACACACACACACCGCTCGCAGGTGCAGTGGTAACGTTCCCGCTTGCCAACTGGTGGACGGGAGTTCGCGCCTCGCTCAGGTTGCGAAAAGTTTCACTGACGAAGTGGGTGGTTACTGTCCCCCTTGAGCAAGGGGACAGGTGTGTGCGTGTGTGAAGGTCACAGCCTTGCCCTTAGATCGGACTATATGAGCTCTCAGCTCCCTTCCGGGAGGGTAAAAGCTGACCATCACGACCATCAAATGATCCTGACCGACCCGGTGAATTACACACACACACACACACACACACACACACGGTGCTGCTTGTGAAGTGGAGTCCGGGGGCTTGAATGGGGTTAATTAGTCTTCCCTCTATCGTGTTTTTCTCTTCTCTTAGTTTTTAGACTCTACCTAAGCCCATCCGTAACTGGGAAAATGATGATGATGATGATGATGGTGATGATGACTCGCGATTACCTGCTTCAGCGTGGTGGTGCCAGAAAGCAGGAGAAAGTAACCACAACCACTCACATTCAGATAAAGTGAAAATGCTACTGTACTGTACCGAAGTCTGAACCTTGGACGAAACTCTTTGCTTCGTGTTCTCTTGTCAGTCACAGGTTTTAGTCAAATATGTCTGCGTTCTTAGCTGACTTGCGCATTAGTCTACAGCAATGCAAGCGGAGATATCCACAGTCAGGTCCCGCTGATCACTCATCATTTATCTTAGTTATTTCACTTCCTCCTTGTTTTTCACTACATTATATTGAATGGATTAGTAATTCAAAATTTTCATTCATTGTGACAGGCGGATGAAGTATACTAAGGAGGTGAACAACACAGAGCCAGAATGGCGGGCAAGGAAGGAGAAGCGAAACAGATGAACGGGGAGACCACTCATCCATCTATCCTAACGGACAACCCCGCCTTCATACACCACACTGATGATCACCGCACAATCCCAGTCCACTCGCCCGCACGTACACAGGTGACTAGTAACCCATGAAGCACGAGAAGCCTATCCCGAAGACAAATACAGTCATATAGAGATAGTAAGAATACAATTATGACGACGACCACACCTCACAGTCCACCCACCTCAGTAAGAATACAATTATGACGACGACCACACCTCACAGTCCACCCACCTACTCAGACATACTGTACAGTTGGTAAACACAGCGTTTTGTTTTTCTTTTTGTAACGTGAAGATTCCTAGCCTTTTAGACCAGTTGGCTGCCCTGTATGATCGGATTTTAGAGTCGATTTTATTAGTAGCCAAGAAAATTAATTCCAGCCTCATGTATTAAATTGAAGGAGAGGCCCAGTTCTATAAGGTAAAGACAACCCGACCAAAATAATAGCTTCAACACTTTCCCTGAATTAAATAAAATTTTGTGGCTGTAGTAAGCTATAATTATGGAGGAGACCATCCACTCAGTTACCCTCATGGGCACCCACACGTACAAGCTAACTAAGCTCCTTTCACCTTAACTTGGCCCAGATTTTTATCCTTTTGTAGCATATTTCACGTAGCTCATTTGTAGAAAAAAAACTGTTGTGGCTTATCGTGTTTTTCATAGCATTTCTTCATGACTTGCATCATATTCTAGCGTCAGTCTTTTACAACTCATTTATTCAGGATAGAGAGAAGGCAATTTTAGGCCAAGTTAGAGTAAATGGAGTCGGGTCGTCAATCATGAGGCTTTATTTTTTATTTTTTATTTTTTTTTTGCCACATGCTTTTTTATGGCACTAATGCTTTCTTGCCACTCTAATGTTTCTTGATCACTAACGCACTTCTTTAATATAACCTCCATTTTTTTGCACAAACAGATAGATAGATGGATAGGTATATATCTACATATATTCATACATACGTACATATAATATATATATATATATATATATATAAAGAGAGAGAGAGAGAGAGAGGTATGGGGGGGGGTTTGGTTGCCTTGAAACCCTCGATCCCATCTCCTCAGTGGACGTAAGTATTGACGGTATATACAGTAGTTATTGAGAGAGAGAGAGAGAGAGAAGCAAAGTATAATTCTTTTTTATATTTCACCCACTTCCCGTCCCACTAACCATTGTGAGTCAAGAATGTTGAACACGAGGACCTCCCTTCCCCTTCTTCAGTCATGAATACGCCCCTGATCAGTGTACATTGAGACAGATATATACAGACTGATTAGTACAGATATACAGAGAGAGGTGTAGACAGAATATGAAATACAGGCAGATAAACAGAATGAGAAATAATGATAGGCAGACAGGTAGAGTAATAAATAATTATATATTGATTGGTAAAGATACTGAGAAAAGGATGTACCACTGAAAGATCGATAAATAGGATTTGATTATTGAGATAGGTGTAAACATTTATATATACGGATTAGATATATGTAGATAAGCGCACCGATTGATTTAAAAACAAGACATGTAAGCATACCGATAAATACATAGAGATGAAGACAGGTACACTCATCTACCAATCTCTGTCTATATACCTAGCCTGCTTCCTCCCAAAAAGGGGTTAGCCGAGACAGAACGACACACACCCAATTTACTCATCCACACAAACACACATTTACTCATATCTTAGCCCCAAGGGGAGAGGGGACAGATCCTCACCTCACCACATCGCACGAGAGTCAACTGCGCAGTGTAATCAGCGAAGTCCGCAGCAGAGTTGGTTTATCCCTGCCACATCATATTGGACCCGTCCCCATACCCGCACCTGACCCGATCATCTGATCAGACACACATAGATGAAAAAGGTAGATAGATAGATAGATAGATTCAGATGGAGATGCAGGTGGAGACGGATGGACAGATAGACAGACATGCTCATATCGCCTCTCTAAATTACTTTCTTTTGCTAAATCGGCTCAGGAGTGCAGCCTACTGCAGCACCGTGATATAGATTTTCTTGTATAGATTAGGTCATAATATCCACATAGCACATAAACTGCCCCTTCCACCGCCTATGCCACATACTTTGCCCCCATCTACCCTCATGCCACATACACCACTCCTCTCCGTCACTATGCCACACACACCACTTCCTCCGTCACCCCCCCCCCCCAAACACACCATTCCCCTCCGTCACCACGCCACACACACCACCACCCCCTCCATCACCATGCCATACACACCGCTCCCCCCATCACCATGTCCCCCCCCCCCCACACACACACACCACTCCCTTCCGTCACCATACCACACACACACCGCTCTCCTCTGTTGCAGTGCCACACAAACACACCTCTCCCCTCCGTCACAGTGCCACACACACCACTCCCCTCTTTCACCATGCCACACACAGCACCTCCTCCACCCATCCCACAAACCGCACACTGCCCCCACCCACCTACATGCCACACATTGTCCTCACCCACCCTACATACCACACACTGCCTCCACCCACCCCACATCCAACACACCGCCCCCACCCACCCTACATGCCACACACTGCCCCCACCCATCCCACATCCCACACACAGCCCCCACCCACCCTACATGCCACACACTGTCCCCACCCACCCTACATACCACACACTTCCCCCACCCACCCTATATACCACACACAGCCCCCACCCACCCTACATCCCACACACAGCCCCCACCCACCCTACATCCCACCCACCCCACATCCCACACACCGCCCCCCCCCACATCCCACACATTGCCCCCACCCCCTCCGATCATACAAGTGACGTCTCTGAGCTGAAGAGATGAAGCCAATGTATTTTTTATTGTTCAGACAGACGGAGTGATGGAAAATTTGGTGCTGGCTAAAGAATCCGGTGATGATGACGACGACGACGAGGAGCAGCAAAATATCTTCTCTCTCCTGCCTGGGTATCAGCGTCTCCAACAAAAGGTAACGTAGGCTTCAATCTCTCTCTCTCTCTCTCTCTCTCTCTCTCTCTCTCTCTCATTTAGCTTTTATGTAAGTGGTCGATGGGGGCGCCCTCCATCCACTCACTCGATGTAGTGCTTCTCTCGAGTGCCTGCCTGTTCCTCTCTTCCTTCCTTCTTTCCATCCTTCGTCTTTTTTTTTTTTTTCCCTCATTCTTTCCTCTTCCTTCTGTCTACACTGAGTGATAAGCCAAACGGTTTCCTACACCAGGAAACCATTTACTACGCTGGGTGGTAACCATATAACCAAATAATGGCGCCTAGTGGTTTAGTAGGCAATTAAGGCGCTCCAATCGGATTGAGCCGGTGCAGGCTTATATCCAAGGAGTGGTTGGGGTTTGTTGCTCACGTAATGCCACTCATGGATGAGTGAGGCTGGTCACTTTATCTTATGACCTAATCCAACTAAACCCTACCCAAAGTGACCTAAACCTAACCTCACATAAGCCCATCTTTCGCTGTGCTTTCGGTAGGTCAGTGAAAGTCTGCTGATGTCACACACAACTTTTAGACCGATAAATGTACTAGTGTGTGTGTGTGTGTATTGTGGGTGCACAGTGAATAAGTGAGAAAGTGAATGAACATGTTGGCGATTTTCTGAGACTGGTGGAAACGATTAGAGTGAAGAGTTAAGAGAGAGAAAGAGACAGGGAGAGAGGGAGAGAGAGATTGATGGATGGTCAGATTGACAAACAAATAAACACACATAGCAACGCCTGTCTTGAGGTAATTGATCCTAGCCTATCCTAAACTGACCAATTTCAACCTAACCTCTCCTAATCTAACATAACCATATCTAAACCGATGAAAGAAGACCTAAACTCATTGATCTAGCTTAATAGACCCCAATCCAAATAATCTCACTTAACCTGCACATACCTTACGTAAAGTACTCCAGACTAACTAAGCACCTATCCTAATCGAACCTAATGGTGCCTAGCCATATCTGAATTGACCTAGTCTCATCCATTCTCACTTAATCTAACCATACCTAACCTAACCCAACCCATCCAAGCCTATAAAGACCAAATCCAGCTAAACCTAACCAAGCCTAAGACAACCAAATATAACCCAACCTAAACATGACTAAACCGACGTATTCTAACCCAATCTAACCTCATTCTTGTATACCTAATCGAGCTGAATCCAACCCAACTTAAGATTATCTAATCCAACTAAACCCTACCCAAAGTGACCTAAACCTAACCTCACATCGCCCTTCTCTCGCTGTGCTTTGAGTAGGTCAGTGAATGTCTCCTGATGTCACACAAAACTTTTGGACCGATATATGTACTAGCATGTGTGTGTGTGTGTGTGTGTTTGTGTGTGTGTGTGTGTGTGTGTGTGTGTGTGTGTGTGTGTGTGTGTGTGTTGTGGGTGCACAGTGAATAAGTGAGATAGTGAATGAATATGCTGGCGATTTTCTGAGACTGGTGGAAACGTTTAAAGTGCAGAGTTAAGAGAGAGAGAGAGAGAGAGACAAATAGATAGATAGACAGAGAGAGAGAGAGAGAGAGAGATTGATGGATGGACAGATAGAAAAACAAATAGATAAAGACACATAGCGACGCCTGTGTCGAGGGAATTGATCCTAGCCTAACCTAAACTAACCCATTTCAACCTAACCTTTCCTAATCTAACATAACTATACCTAAACTGTTGAAAGCAGACCTTAACTCACTTGATCTAGCTCAATAGAACCCGATCCAGATAATCTCACATAACCTGCACATACCTTACGTAAAGTACTCCTGCCTAACTAAGCACCTTATCTGATCGAACTTAAAACAGCCCAGCCATATCTGAATTGACCTAATCTCACCCATTCTCACTTAATCTAACCATACCTAACCTAACCCAACCCAGCCAAGCTTAAAATGACCAAATCCAACTAAAACTAACCCAGCCAAACTCAACGAAATATAACCCAACCTAAACGTAACTAAACCGACGTATTCTAACCCAATCTAACCTCATTCTTGTATACTTAATCGAGGTGAATCCAATCCAACTTAAGATGACCTAATCCAACTAAACCCTACCCAAAGTAACCTAAACCTAACCTCACATAAGCCCATCTTTCGCTGTGCTTTGGGTAGGTCAGTGAAAGTCTACTGATGTCACACACAACTTTTGGACCGATAAATGTACTAGTGTGTGTGTGTGTGTGTGTGTGTGTGTGTGTGTGTGTGTGTGTGTGTGTGTGTGTGTGTGTGTGTGTGTTGTGGGTGCACAATGAATAAGTGAGAAAGTGAATGAACATGTTGGCGATTTTCTGAGACTGGTGGAAACGATTAGAGTGAAGAGTTAAGAGAGAGAGAAAGAGACAGGGAGAGAGGGAGGGAGAGAGGGAGAGAGAGAGATTGATGGATGGTCAGATTGACAAACAAATAGATAAACACACATAGCAACGCCTGTCTTGAGGTAATTGATCCTAGCCTATCCTAAACTGACCAATTTCAACCTAACCTCTCCTAATCTAACATAACCATATCTAAACCGATGAAAGAAGACCTAAACTCATTGATCTAGCTTAATAGATCCCAATCCAAATAATCTCACGTAACCTGCACATACCTTACGTAAAGTACTCCAGACTAACTAAGCACCTATCCTAATCGAACCTAATGGTGCCTAGCCATATCTGAATTGACCTAGTCTCATCCATTCTCACTTAATCTAACCATACCTAACCTAACCCAAGCCATCCAAGCCTATAAAGACCAAATCCAGCTAAACCTAACCAAGCCTAACGCAACCAAATATAACCCAACCTAAACGTAACTAAACCGACGTATTCTAACCCAATCTAACCTCATTCTTGTATACCTAATCGAGCTGAATCCAACCCAACTTAAGATGACCTAATCCAACTAAACCCTACCCAAAGTGACCTAAACCTAACCTCACATCGCCCTTCTCTCGCTGTGCTTTGAGTAGGTCAGTGAAAGTCTCCTGATGTCACACAAAACTTTTGGACCGATATATGTACTAGCGTGTGTGTGTGTGTGTGTGTGTGTGTGTGTGTGTTGTGGGTGCACAGTGAATACGTGAGAAAGTGAATGAATATGTTGGTGATTTTCTGAGACTGGTGGAAACTTTTAAAGTGTAGAGTTAAGAGAGAGAGAGAGAAATAGATAGATAGACAGAGAGAGAGAGAGAGAGAGATTGATGGATGGACAGAAAAACAAATAGATTAAGACACACAGCGACGCCTGTGTCGAGGTAATTGATCCCAGCCTAACCTAAACTAACCCATTTCAACCTAATCTCTCCTAATCTAACATAACCATAACTAAACCGAGGAAAGCAGACCTTAACTCACTTGATCTAGCTCAATAGAACCCGATCCAGATAATCTCACATAACCTGCACATACCTTACGTAAAGTACTCTAGCCTAACTAAGCACCTTCTCTAATCGAACTTAAAACAGCCTAGCCATATCTGAATTGACCTAATCTCACCCATTCTCACTTAACTGTCAGGACCAACTTGCCTAGCCCCGGGCTCCTACGCTGCCCATGGGGCAGCATTGGATTAAATGATGAATGGTTGAATTTATTTACTCCTGACGAAAATGAGACTCCTAAATGGAAGAAAAGCAGAAAAAAATAGCAAGCAGAAATAAATTTGTCATCTGAAGAATTAGTAATTAACAGATATCTGTGTTTATAGAGTTAGTGTTAATCTGGCTTTTTTTTACCCATATGTAGTTGATCTGGCTTCCTTCGACCTGACAGGTAGTAAATTAGAGTGGAGTGTGTTTATAAGCGTGGTATCTAGCTATGAAAATATTTGCTATTCTATGTGGAGAACATTGTGGATGAACACACACACACACACACACACCGCTCGCTGGTGCAGTGGTAACGATCTCGCTTGCCAACTGGTGGACGGGAGTTCGCGCCTCGCTCAGGTTGCGAAAAGTTTCACTGACGAGGTGGGTGGTTACTGTCCCCCTTGAGCAAGGGGACGGGTGTGTGCGTGTGTGAAGGTCACAGCCTTGCCCTTAGATCGGACTATATGAGCTCTCAGCCCCCTTCCGGGAGGGTAAAAAGCTGACGATCACGACCATCAAGTGATCCTGACCGACCCGGTGAATTACACACACACACACGCACGCGCACGCGCGCGCAGATTGCACTGAATAATCATTAAGATCACACAAACTAACTAAGCCAGTGTATTTCAGGCGGAGGGACTATCACAGTACCGTGGGAAGGCTATCGCGCTAGTCCTGGCGGCCATTTACCTCGGCTACTTCATCGCTGTGCTCGTCATTACCACCGACACTGAGGTATGTATAGTTAGCCCTCCAGTTTGCCACCTTCGTCATCATCCCCATTTTCTTTTTCTGTTTTCGTCATCCTTTCTCTCCCCTTTTTCTGTTTTGCCTTCGTCTCCCATTTTCTCTGTTTCATCGTCGTCTCCATTTCCTCTTCACTGTTTCGTCTTCATTTTTTTTTTTTCTGCTGTAGTCTCCTTCCTCTACTTTCTTTTCCCGTTTTGCTTTCGTCTCCATTTCCTTTTTTCGTTTCGTCTTCGTCTCCATTTCTTTTTGTTTCCTCTTCGCCTCCCGTTTTCATTTTCTTCTCGTCTTTGTCTCCATTTTCTTTTGTTTTTTTTCGTGATCGTCTCCATTTCCCTTTTTTGTCTATTTAGTACTTTGAATTTTTTTCCCTTTTAGTTATTATTATTATTATTATTTTATATTATATTATTATTTTTATTATTATTATTACTATTATTATTATTATAATTACTCTTACCACCACCACCACCATGATTATTATTATTATCATTATTATTATTATTATTATTACTCAGCATTCAGTTCCATTTCAAGAGCAGTGTTTAATTCAGTTTCAGATCTGTTTTGTTCTAACCGCGATTGGCTTCATTTCCTCTGCTTCGTAATCTGTACCCGTCCATTTAACAAATACAGATTTAATTTTTTGAAAATCAAATAAATTTCACCCTTTCTTAACACCGTCAACTAGAGAACTGCATTTGTATTCTATTTCGGCAACTACAAGGCAGATTTGTTCAGCTGAGGGGGGCAGCTGGGTAGTGAAAAATTTATTGCACATCACTATATATCTAGTCCCAGTTCGAAAAATCACACCCAATATTACAGTCGTTTCAAGGTCGCAGGAACTTAAAGATGTCACCGTACTAAAAGGGATTGAAAGTAGTTATAATAATTTTTGTTGGTGCAAATTCTTATAGCCCATTCAAAACACAGCTTTCACCCAGTCCATACACATTTATCCCACTGCAAAAACAAGTACCTTCCATCGTAAAAGCCAGATCTTTCTGAGCCAGTTATAAAATCAATTTCCTTCCAGTTTGGAAGCAGTAATATATTGCTACCCTTAGATGATTTTCGTTAAAACAAAGGCCTCGTACTAAAGTGGCTCATAGTGGCCGTGTATTTAATTACAGTGTTACGTGACATTCGGGGACTAAAATTATCACTCGTACGCTTGGCCTAGACTGTCGTGACCTGACCCATTTCCTCCCGCCTGTTCATTCATAAGCTCAGGAGATTTCTCGCTATTCCATAAGGCCATTTACGGAACAGGTACTTTCGCCTGCCTTACTGCAGCCATGTATCGTTGCCTTAGACAGATTACATCGAGTCTGTTAATTCTGCATCTTCCCACTCCTTTACTGATATAACTTCTCTGATATAACTTCTCTAATGATACATATATCACATGCATTCGATAATGCCTTCTTTCGCCTGTTTCAGTAAGAAGAGCGTGGGTGCATATATATATATATATATATATATATATATATATATATATATATATATATATATATATATATATTCTTGTGTCTGACCTAGAGGCACGGCTGGATTAAGCATGTGGGAGGCCCGGGGCCCGCTTGGAAGGGAGGCCCCCTTTCCAACTCCCCCAGTGGCATACACCACAGACTGGTAACCTAAATCCTAATATATAAATAGGACACTTTTAGTTAGGAAATACTCAACGGGGACTATTCATCCAATGCTGTAATATGTAATGCATAAACACGAAATGAAATGAACACAAGTTGTTCTTACCAAATTTATTTACACAGAGAAATTCAGTTAAAATTATTTAATTTTTCATGAAAAAGTATAGTATAACTAACAAGTAAATAAAGTTCAAATCAGAGAATGGATGGAATTATAACCATTACAGTCCAGAAACTTTTCTCGATTTTCGTGCGGCAAAGTCGCTGATGATGTCATTAAAGTCCAATTCACGCAGTATATCTGACTCGTTGCTCATGATAGCCAGATTTACAAGTCGTTTCTGCTTCATGGATGTCCGTAATCGGTTCTCAATTAATTTGAGTTTTGAGAAGGAGCGCTCGCCACTGCAGTTTGATACCATCAAAATAAGGTATATCCGTAGAGCTATCTCAACTTTCTGCTGCTCTGGTGGGAGGCCCCCTCTTGGTGGGTGGCCCAGGGCCCGGGCCCCTTGGGCCCCCCCCTTAATCCGGCGGTGCCTAGAGGTCCATAGATGCCACCATTATATATTTAATGTGCCATTTTTTCATACTTTCCTATCGTTATGAGCCAATAAAAGTAGCCAAGATGCCCCCGCTTATTTGTTTGACCTTTGCACCATTATTGCGTGAGAGTCTCTTCTGAGCTGAATGAAGTCGTGTCAAAAAATTAAAAAGCAGTCGTCATCATACGAGAGGAGTTCGTGGAGGCTTTGTAGCCCGTTCACTTAAGTGGAGGAGTGTCTCCCTACAAAGCTGAATAAAATCGTCCAACGGCCGTAGGCATAACATACAAGCGTATTTGTAGTGAAGGGATTATTAGAGACTAACACCTTTCTTTGCACCCAAAATAATCCTCATTTTTCTCAGCTTGGCTACTATTTTTGCTCCTTTACATTCGTATGGAAGGTTTGTATGTGGATGTTCTAGTTTTCTTTTCATTGTATTATCATTCTATAAAATTACAAATTATATTTGGTACCCGATTCTCCGTACATAATGGGAGTTAATCGTCTCGTGTGGGGACAGCAAGCTTGAAAAAAAAGTCATTTTATTACGTACAGCTGCAGACAGCAATATCTTTCCACTATCTTAAGAACTTTGAGCCCGTTACATAACTTTCTAAAAAGAATGTTGGGCTCCTAAAGTCTCATCAATAGCGTTCAAAATTCATTGATCACTCTCTCGTTCTTTATGGTTCCTGGAGTTTAATATTGCGTTCTAAAATCAGTGACAGTCCATTCCCACTTTCTGAAATCTCCTGCTTGTGCTTGTGCGATGTCGCGTGGGCACATCCAACTTTAAAAAAAAAAAAAAAAAAAAAAAAAAAAAGGCCGGTCAGACTGGTGGATTCGGCTTGTTTCCACTTTGTTGTTGTCCGTCCAGTGGTGCAGTTGGAGACATGAATGTAAATATGGCTGTTCCATGTCGTTCAGCATTAAAGGGAAAAGTTGAGACCAGGGAAAAGGTTGTTTGGCACAGTATTAATATGTCCTCATGTTAGATGATTGTGTTGTTGTACGAGCTCTGTTAATTGTTCTTACCTTCATCGGGAGGCCTTATATAGTGTGCGGAAAGGTAATTTTGTTTTAGAATGCTTTACTTTCATCCCCAGCATAAGATATAGTATGTAGGGGACGAGGTGTCATGATCGTGGTTGTAGGAAGCCATTGTTGTTTCTCAGAGCGAAGTAGTGCTGTCGGTAGTTACACATTACTCTCGAATCACTTTTGGTTTGGTTTGATTAGTAAATATATATATATATATATATATATATATATATATATATATATATATATATATATATATATATATATAATTTATTTATTTATTTATTTATAAAGGTATCTTGATGAAGGTAAGAGCACGAAAAACATGTTTGTCAAAATAAATAAATAAATAAATAAAAATAAATAAAATAGAGGACCGAGCATCAGTATAGACCGTTGATTGTTGTCCGTAATGACCGCTGTACAGTTGATTAATCCCAAACCCTCTTCTTTACAGTATGGTCTGTACTGGTGTGACTCCGATGGCCTGCTCATCATCATCACCGGCTTCCTGCTCCTGGGGATTGCTTACTACCAAGTGAGACTCCAGATATTCTTGGCTGCTGTCAGAGTTGTACTTTTTGTGGCATTATTGTCCCCTTACTAGCTCCCCCCCCTTGTACCTCATACTTTTATGTCTGACATCATCATCATGATTATCATCAGTGGCCACCTGTTCCGATATCTCTACCAGCCGCGATAGCGAAGCTGGTATTGTTTTCAATTTGTCTGTGTATGTGTCTGTCTGTGTTAGCACGATCTCTTCGCAGCCACTGAAGATAACATCACAAAATTTAACAGGTGTATAGTAGCTATGGATGAAAATCTCCCAAGAGTATTGTCTATCTGTCTTTGTGTATGTTAGCACGATAACTTCGGAACCGCTCAAGATATCATCACAAATTTTACAGTTGCGTAGTAGGGTTGACTATCTTTACGACTTTGAAATTGATGAAAGTAGGTCAAGGTCTGTGTGTCTGTTGCCACGATAACTTCGCAACCGCTCAAGATATCATCACAAAATTTTACAGGTGTATAATAGGGATGAAAATCTCTTACGAGTTTGCTATTGGTGAAAGTAGGTCAAGGCCAAGGTCATATTCCGAGCCGCGCTAGATATGTATCGGCTCGCGGTTGGTGTAATTCCTCTAGTTTTCTTTTTCCTTTTTTTTTTTCTCATTTTCTTTTATCTGTAAATAATGGCGTTAATGGGATCACGCAACACTAAGCTCTAAAGTCAGTGTTTTCATTGCACCTCTCATCTTTGACTCTAGAAAGGGTTAGAGGCTCACCAATGATTTCATTTTGTGATAATACTCCCCACTGTGACGCGTTAGAATGACGTGAATTACTTAAAAACATTTCCCTCTAGAACACTTTATGTGAATTGGATGCGACACCCGCGTCAATGAAAACTGGGCCCAGAAAATATCTGTCGCATGTTGTAAGGGATTGGAATAGATACAAGGGCATCCAGGTAGCCTTTTTCGTACTCGGTAATGATCCCTCCCTTTTGCACTCCGCTCTTCTTCACACTTTCCATCTCAGTTCCGTGTCTTTGTTTTATGCCTACCCGCTTCGTTCTCGATGTACCTCCTCTTCCATACACACTCCACCCGTACGCCGTCCTTCATACTTCATCTTGCCCCCTACCCACCCCCACATCATTCCTGATAGTACTGTACCTCTTATTGCAACCACCTTTTCTTTACACCTAAATGTAAAATATTCAATGTCCACCACTTTTCTTGGTGTTCTCTTGATGCTCCACCTTGTTTTCAGGTTATAAATGTCTTGCATGCAACACCACACCCTTCTTGCAGGTATACAGTCTCGCCTTATGTCATCCTCCTGAACTTTATCCCTCCACCTTCTTGATCTCTCAGTGTACTACTGTTTCCCGGTAATTACAAAAGTTTCTTATCTCAGCACCACCCCAGCCTCCAGCCCGAGCTGCCCTGTCTGTTGTATTCATCCACTTTATCTTTCACTTTTTTAGTTGCCTTTTCTAATATACAGTATTCTAAATTTGTCCATTTTTTTTTTTATAGTTTCGTTCTGTTAATGCACCTCTGCGTTTTCAGGTTATAAAAAAATTCTACGGTGCAGCAATCTCCAAGGCAGTCATAAAGCCAGCCAGTGCCTTCCTCGACAGACTCTTTGTAAGGAGGTATGTTACTCTTAGGGATGAATTACTACCACATATTGTTAGGTTAGGGATGAGTTACCAACACATGGTTAGGGCAGGCATGTATTAATGTAGTCCGTTCACTTAAACTTGGCCCAGATTTCTATCCTTTTGCAGCTCGTTTATTGTAACACAGAGGCAGAATTAGACGACACTACGGCTCAACATCCTTTTCATAGCACTTTTTCGTGACGGACACTATTACAGTGATAATCTCTTGTTATAGCTCACCATTCAAGATAAAAAGACTATAATCAGAAATAAAGTGAACGGGGTATGCCACGTAGTGTGAGGTTTGTGATGAAATACTACCACAGATTGTTAGGTCAGTAATGAATACTGCCACATTTTTAGGTTTGTGATGAATTACTATCACATATGGTTAGGTTAGGGATGAAATACTGCCACATATTGTTATGGATGAAATATTACCACTTACTGTTAGGTCATTGATTGAGTACTACCACATATCTTTTGGTTAATGATAACATAGCTACATCTTTCTAGTTTAGGTTAGGTTAAATAATAATGGTGATTTGATAACATGCACATCTTCTTAGTTGATATGAATTATAACAACGTCTCTGCCGGTACAATATAGATCCCTAAAGATGATGTGCTCTTAAGCCCACACGAATATGGTCTTTACCTATGCCCGTGATGGAAATGGTAGAAAATGAGACTGAAAATTTGGTCGTGACAGTATGGATGCAGATGTGAGTTTAGGTGTGATTGGGTGTAGGCGGGTGTGGTGTGGGTGTGACTAAGCATATCGGTGTTTGAACGTCAGGTGGGTGCCATGGACGATATTCGCGGTGCTGGTGGCGGGCGCGCTGGTGTTCCTGGGAGTGGACGCCCGTGATGACTTAAGACGTCTCCAGTCCCTCTTGGGTATCGTTTCCCTTCTGCTCTTCGGCTTCACGTTCTCTGCCGCTCCCAGGAAGGTTGGTCTCCAGGCTCACCCAGTGGGAATTTTTAAGCTCCTTGCGCAGTACAGTATAAGGAAACAAATGAAAGTACAAACTACATCATGATTATACGTGCCGTTCATATTCCTTGGGCTCCTCGTTTTGCAGTTTTGATTGAGTCCTTTTTGTTAAGTTAAATGTCACAAGGGCCCTTGAATCGTTCATGTAAATTTCATTCCCGAACTTTCCTCATTCGATTGTTATCCTGTGTGCCTTCATTTCAAGTTTCCTTTCTTGGGGCAATATATCTGCTGTTATAAATTACCAGTGTTGTTTTTAAGCAGTCAGATGGTGCTCCTCAGTTTTCTATCCCATTAATAAATCTCTTCCTCTTTTTCATCCTTGACTTGAACTGTACATGACGACTCTCCCTCCATTTTGTGATCGCCTCCCTCAGCGTCCAGCAAAACAGTCACTACAACATTCATGGGTTAAGGATATGGCACACCTGGGTTCCGAATTGCCTCTTATGGTATTTCTGATTGAGAGAGGAAAAAAAAAAAAACTGCTGTCTTCATTCCCTCAGAAATCAAATTCAGCAATCATTCGTCTCAACAGAATTTGTCTTTAGTACCTCATCTCTTAACTCTTCAGTCTTTCAACACTCCAAACTCATGCATATGACCCACCCTCTTAACACTGAACGATGTATAACTCAATTCTTCATGTGTCAGTTCTTAGTGTCTTCTTTTACTGTAATCTGTTTTGAAAAGATCCATTAATTGTCTTGCGAACTCTACTTCTCCAGTAGTTATGCATGTCGAATCAGCTTTTTGCCTCTAACCATACACTGGTGCTGATACTATTAGAGTCTGATTTGCCTCTGTGTTTAGTTTAGTTCTCATGTGTTATGGGTTTAACAGATACACAATATTTTCCTTCGTACCAAATGCATTCTCTCTCTCTCTCTCTCTCTCTCTCTCTCTCTCTCTCTCTCTGTGCAGTAGCGTTAAATGTTTTATTGTAAGAACGGAAATCATTGAACGGGCTGGGAAACGGAGTGGTAACTCAGAGAGACGTGAGAGGAAGAGATGAGTAGGGTATGAGATGAAGGGATGACATTTCTGAGTAGGACTGAGATGTACTGTAACTGGCTAATAACCTAGCTAGAGAACAGTTAGAGACAGTCTCCATCCAGCATTGACCTGACACAATCGAATGAGTATGAAAGGTTGGGCGGCAATTTCATTCTTGTCAGCTAGGAGGAACGATGAACTGAATGGTTCTTCGTGTGTCTGATATTCTGATTTGTCTTTACCAGATGGCGACTTTATGTTTTCAGTGTACTGTACATAGCTAATCGGCAAAGAAGATTTACATATACGTGTAAGACGTCAGGTAGTCTAATGTTGTTCAGTAGAGCACGAGTTTTGGTGTTGGTCACCCATTGTTTGCATACGTATTTTCAGATCTGCAACAGGTGACTGAAGGTTTTTCGATCAGGTAATGACACCGGGGTTTTAAGCTGGTCACATTCCCTTAAGTGCTAACTGCGGTAGCCTAGGTTGAGGCACCTACATTTTGAAGGGCATATAAATAATGTGGAACTAGACATTGTTATGTTTTTTGCATGCAGAAGGCCAGCTACAGACTTGTTTCTTATTGTAATTATGTAATGAAGTTTACACTTGTACAGTGCGAAATGCCGACTTAATCTCTGGTTCACCTTAATAGTAACCTGAAGATACAGTACCAAAGTCTTTCACCTTCAAAACTCTTTATATGTCAACAGATAAGGTGGCGTCACATTGCCTGGGGTCTGTCACTGCAGTTCACCCTCGGTTTGCTCATCTTACGTTGGCCTTTCGGTCAAGAGGTGTTCAACTGCGCTGCTGGGAAAGTCACCACCTTCCTCAACTTCACCAGCGAGGGTTCGAATTTTGTCTTCGGGGAACTATCCTCAGAGATGGGCATATTTGCTTTTTCAGTAAGAACCGTTTAGTACCTGTTTTCTTTTATGCTGTCAGGAATTATTCATTAATTACAGTATCCTCTCTGATACACTTGCGACTTTGTTTTCTTACTACTAACAAACACTCTACTTAGCGTAAGGGAAATGCCCTAGTAGGGGAAGGATTAATCAAGGCTGTATATAACCGCTCCATTTGCAAAAATTTCTCCCCATCTAGATAACATCACCTGGAGATGGCAAAAAAAAAAAAAAAGTCATCTTATTGAAGGTGTTAACCAGTCGAGCTGTGGTTTCAGTTAGGACAACACACAGGTTTATTTTCTCATGGGTTCGGGAGCGTTTCTTAGAAATTTTGCCTTAGCGAGTTAAATTGCGTATTGCAACCCTGTATTATCTTTTTTGTTATTTATGTTTCATTAACATTCGGTAAGTAATAGACGAGAGAATATTAACGTGCAGTATCCAGAAAGTAAACTGATGAGGGACAGATTCTATGGCATCCCTCTATAGCTCCAGATAATACCATCCGTGGGTGGGATTCTCAAACATATTTACGTTTCACTCCCTGTCGAAACTTAAATTTATTTTTGCAGAAAGAACTACAGAGGGGAAGACTGCAAACTCCTTTCGTTGATCTTCTTGCAGAAAGATCTAGACAGGGGAAGACTGCACACTCCTCTCGTTGATCTTCTTGCAGAAAACAGTTCAAACCTAAGATAAATTTCTTAAGACTTATTTTTTGTAAGAAGAAAAGGAGACATGGTAAGATCGGGCACTCTCCTTTCCTTGACGTTCCTGCAAAAAACGATTCATGGTTACAACAGAGAATCGACAGTTGATATGTTCCAGAATCCCACACCATTGTCCGCTGTCGGGGGAATTAATCTTCCATACAGTACCTCGGGGTTAACCTTTATCTTATCGGATTGTCAAAAGGTTTTCAATCCGTCGTGTTTCAGCGAAAGTGGTCTGATGTGTCGTCTGGTCGGTCACAGTTCTGTTTCAAGTGGTGTAACCGAGACATCAGTGGCACAGTGGACAGAACAGATTGATATACTTATATTCAGTGTACTCTGGAAGCTAGATGTAACTTTATCCAAGGGGGTTCATTATATAGTGTGCTGGTGCTGGAAGGTAGATAACATTGATTATCCAGTGTGGGTCATTAAACTGAGGCCCCAGAATACTGGTAGTGTTAATTTGTGGTATTAATGAACAGATTTAAATGAAATTCGGTTCTTACTTTCTTCACTTCATTACAGTGTATCTCCAAGTACAGCCTCTCAAAAAAGTATCGGCTCCTTCCTTATGGATACAATGTGATACCGTGGACGAAGGCTTCAGACTCGTAATTGTACACACCTACATTATGACGGTAGGGTTGCTATTCTAGTATGAAAGAGCCGCCAGTTGTCAATTTGACACATTTGATAATTGCCGTAGGTGGTAGGTGGGGGCGCTCACCATCTGTTCATTCGATGTAGTGCTGCTCTCGGGTGGCTGCAGTTTCCTCTCTTCTTCCATCTTTCCTTCCTTCCTCTTATGTCGTTCTTTCCTTCATTCTTTCTTTCTCCTTCTGTCTGCGAGTGACACTACACTGAGTGACAGGTCAAATGGTTTCCTGTACACCAGGAAATCATTTACCACGCTGGGTTGTAACCATGTAACCAGACTATTGCACATGGTGGTTTAGTGGGTGATTAAGGCGCTCCAACCGGATTGAGCCTGTGTAGGTTCATATCCAAGGGATGGTGGGGGCCTACTGCTCAAGTAATGCCACTCAGGGGCGAGTGAGGCTGGTCACTTTGATCTTAAATGTCAGGACCAACTTGCCTAGCCCCGGGTTTCGCTTTTCATGGGGCAACACAGTTTTAGATAATGGATGGATGGAATAATTGCCGTGAGCCTTAGTGATCCATCTTTGCTTGTTAGGTCTTTAGTTGCCCACCGTCTTATGTTCATGTACAGAAACATCAGGTCAACAGTGGCCGATGCCCTTTTTTGAGAGACTGTACATTAAATACTGAAAATTATCTTCACTGCTAGACACAGTTGAAGTCGGTACTGTATGTAGATGTGGACGTAATTTAGAAGTGAATATAACAGGATGGACTGTGCTAGCATTAGCTTTTTTCTTCCGGACAGGTGGCGGTTGTTGTAACGTCTGTAGCAACATATACGGTATATATATATATATATATATATATATATATATATATATATATATATATATATATATATATATATATATGTGTGTGTGTGTGTGTGTGTGTGTGTGTGTGTGTGTGTGTGTGTGTATAATCACGGTGTGAGTGTTGTGGTTCTTTATCGAAATAACCACCTTCCACCCCTTCAGGTACTGCCTGTCATCCTCTTCTTCAGCTTCTGCATCCAAATTCTCTATTATTTCGGTGCGATGCAGTGGGTGGTGCTGAAACTGGGCTGGTTTCTTAGCATCACCGTCGGCACCACTGCCTGTGAGAGTGTTAACGCCGCAGCCAATATTTTTCTTGGGCAGGTACGTTTTCAGAAGAGGTCTAGGGCTTCAGGGACAAATTAACCGAGCAACAAATCCTAACATAATAGAACCTAATCTTACCTAACCTACTCTACCCCATCCGTTCTTAATCATATCTTTAATCTTTTCTACCGTATTGTATTCTACCCTACCCTAACCTTACTTAATCTATCTTTGCTTTATTCTGCATTGTTGTACCCTGCCTTAATTATCTTACCTTATCCTACCCACCTAAACTAACCTAACCTAACCCAACCTTGCCACAGACGGAAGCGCCATTGTTGATCAAGCCATACATCCCTATAATGACCAAATCAGAGCTGCACGCTGTCATGACTGGAGGCTTTGCCACAGTATCCGGCTCTGTACTGGCCGCCTACATTAGTTTCGGAGTTGACCCAGTTCATCTTATATCAGCTTCCGTCATGAACGCCCCAGCAGCCCTCGCCTTCTCTAAGCTCTTCTACCCAGAGACCAAAAAATCCAAGACTGGTGTTAAAGACTTAAAAATGGAAAAAGGGTGAGCTTTGCTTGAGAACATAACGTTTCTCCACTGAACACTAGTAAGCTTCAGATTATTTTTAGTGAAGTAACATACCAGGGTTTACGGATACATTTGTTCCTTCTGACAGTCATTCTGTAATCAGATGACAGTTTTGAATGTGGGAGAGGGGCCACAGTGATTGTTAGAACTATAAGGCTACAGTTACTCTTTTGGCTGCCATTATGATGTGATTACAGGTACGAGGTCCCACTGACCTCCTAAGTGACTTAATAATATGATTACAGGGACGAGGCCAACTGGCTGCACGCTGCCATGGTTGGGGTGACAAATGCCATCCCACTGGTTGCCAACATCGCTGCCAACCTGGTTGCCTTCTACGCCTTCATCGCCCTCTGCAGTCACGTCTTTGATTGGACTTGCACACTGGCCGGTGCTGAAGAGGGAGTTTGCACGCTTGAGGTAAGTTGAGTTATTGTGTCATTGGCCAGCCTACGACCGAACGTGCACTCCGGGGCCAGAGTTTTGTGAGTAGTGTTGTATGCGAATAAAAATAGGTAAGAGTAAAGTGGGAGTAGTTTTGGGTTGCATCCAAGAGAGAGTGCGGGTGATTACCCCTAAACCCCGCTGTGAACTATTAAATATATCTTAGTACTTTATACCTTTCCTAAAGTAAACAAGGATTTATGTATACATACCGGTTTGAGGTTTGAAATATTCATTTTGTCTGTTCAGGTCACCCCTTACAGGATTAAGGTGTCTGGCAATTTTTGATGGCTTTCCCAATGATTGTAGCTACTGAGCATCACCACCCAACTCTTTCAGATGCTTATAACTTTTTGGTTTCCCATCGCTATTCATGGAACTTGGGTATTTAATGCAGAATGGATGTTGATATTGCATAGCTGTGGCCTTGTGGCTGAGTATTCACATTAAAGTAGAGATATCTGAAATCCACATGAGATAATTAAAGACCCAATACTGGTTAGGCAGGCTTCCAAGTCGACATTGCTTGTACTGTGAAAAATGTAAGTTTTTTTTTTTTCTCTATAATTCTGCATAAATGCATCAGTCAAGGAAACACTCATTCGGCGACAGGACTGTATTATTTAAATCTATGACATTTTTTTGAAAGATTCCATTTGTCTTATTTGCCCATACGCTCCAGCATTGAATCATTAGTCACCAAAAGCCTTTTAGTCACTCATGCAACACACCTCAGTACATTTTTCCCCTTCATATATTTTCCCCCCTTCATGTAGCAGTGAAAAATGAAGTCTTTTTTTTATAGTTAGTTTAATTTTGTCTGTTCCTGAATAATAGTTTCTTTGTGGTGCAGTATTCCATGCTGTGATGTTTACACAATTGAATAAGTTATCTAGGAGCACAGGAAGGGGGTGCCAGGTGGTTGTGTGTGTCGCAGCCGGAGGTAATTGATACACCTGGCTGGTGGAGGTCAGGACTTAAGTGTTCTGCTGTACAGCATTAATGTCCATGAAACTAATTACATCCCTGCTCTTTCTGTGTCACGCAGAGCTTGTTCGGGTGGATCTTCATGCCCCTGGCGTGGGTGATGGGGGTGGACTGGAGCGAGTGTGACAAGGTGGGGCAGCTGATCGGCCTTAAGACGATTGTCAACGAATTCGTCGCTTACTCCGCACTGTCAGAGATGATGGCAAACGGAGAGCTGTCGGTGAGGACAAGGCTTTTTAACTAGTACACTTGCTGATTGTAGTATCCGACCGGCCTCAGGTGTGTGTGTGTGGGGGGGGGGGGTTACACAGAAGAATACGTGGTTAATAGGAGGCAACATTCAAAAATGTGATGCGCTGTGTTGGTGGGTGCAAGGGAGAACCTAGAACCTTAAAAATCTCATGGGCTTTAACTTTTTCGTGTTGTGTATATCATGTTGCGTAACAAAGTTGGCCTAGTTGCCAGCATACGGCATCCAGAATGTGATGCCTCATAGGAGATGAACGAGGATGATGATTCGAGAAGCCTGACAATCAGTTAGCAGAATAATTGCCATATGAAAAATGTATATTCAACATGGCATCTTCTAAAGATGATACAGTATAGCTACAGAGAGTGACATCCACAACCAGTGATCCATTGGGAAGCTGGAGAAGAGGCTGGATGTTGAATGATGGTAGCTGATAATTATGCTTCGTCCTTATCGTCATCATCCGCATACCTAATTTGCTTGCAAAGTTGCAGAAGGTAGCCCTGTTACTGAAATCCAGAATCCAAAAGCTCTGATGGCAGAGGCAGTGAAGTTGGTGATATACCGCCAAATGTATATTATCTTTTCCACCAGTGGGGAATATAACTACCACACAGACCTCTCTGTGTTTGTTGCACACCTTTCTCACAGTGTATATAACCAGTCATCATAACATTAGCAGAAGATCTTTGGGAGCACCTGACTGATGTGGCCAGGTTTCTGTTGTCCAGGAAGTTGACATCCAGGCACGGGTCACAGCACAACTAATTTGGGGACGTACTGGTTGATGAAATACTCTTTTTTTTTTTTTTTTTTTTTTTTTTTTTTTAAATATATATATATATATATATATATATATATATATATATATATATATATATGCAATTTTGCCTATGTTTTGACTTAGCTTTCCTGATTCACTGACTAATTCTTCCGCCTCCAGAAACGCGCCGAGACCATCGCCACTTACGCCTTGTGTGGCTTCAGCAACATCAGCTCCATAGGCATCAACTTGGGAGGATTCGGCGCCATGGCCCCCAGCCGGCGCGGTGACCTGGCCCGGGTGGTTGTGAGGGCCATGATTGCGGGCAGCTGTGCCACCTTCCTTACTGCGTGTGTGGCAGGTGAGGCGTAGTTGTCCTCTCCTCCTTCCTGCTCTCTCGCTCTCACTCACACTTTGTGTGTGTATATATATATATATATATAATCAGTTTTTTTAAGTTATCCAGTTAGACAATGTGATTCATTTCACGGAAGAAAAATGGCTTTTGTTGTTTTTCAGTTTTTTTCTTGGTATTGTTCATTCCAACACTCGTCACGGTCAGTCGCCTCTTGACACGGTCGACTGACCTGAAGATTAGTATTATGCTTGTACATGGGCCTGATATCTCAAAACTCTTTTCCCATATTTTCGACTTAGGCCTTTGTAATGATTTTCGACCTAGGCCTTTGTAATGGTTTTATAGCTCTAAAAATGAAAATGGACGGAAGCGGAGCCACAAAAAGACTGATTCAGAGCCACCACATGCCAGAGCAACCATCCCGGTAAATGCACATATTCAGCTCCTAACCCGGTTACGGTACAAGGCGAGTTTGATTCGAACGTGCTATCTAGCCTGTTTGTTATTGTAATCTTTTCATATGCGTTGAAAATGGAAGCGGATACGCGTAATTGCATTTAAGAAGCATGCTCTGGGAAATTACATGCATTTGCTCGCAGATGTTGCGACACCGCTATTAATTTTAAATTAAGACCATTTAATAAGGATAATTAATTCTCTCTCTCTCTCTCTCTCTCTCTCTCTCTCTCTCTCTCTCTCTCTCTCTCTCTCTCATCCACTTTTCTTCTATCTAGGTTGCTTACTAACCCCGGAGGAGGATGAGAGTCGTTTCGTATCCAGCCTAGCCCACCTTCAGAGGAGCCTGGGAGAGTCCGCTTCAAGGTTCCTCGCTCACTAACACACCTGGCTCTGCACCTGCCCTCCCTTCGTAACTGGCTCTGCACTACTAACCCCTATAGTACCTGTTCTCTTTCTCTGCGTGACTGCACACCTAATTCCTTTAACACCGACTCTCCCTTTATACTTACCTCAAAGCAACTAAATCTATGTATTCCTGACTATGCTCGACTTATTCCTGATACCTGGCTCTACACGTCTTCCACCTGTAACACCTTTCCCTTTATACATGGCTCTACACTGCTTTTTCCCTGTACACCTGCCCTCCCTTAATACCTGACTAGACTTGCTCTCCCTCTATAGCTGGCTTTAAACAACTAACTCCCTTTTACCTGCCTTTACACTCCTAACTCCCATTATACCTTGCTCTACACACTTAATTCCGTTTCTACCTGGCTCTACACTCTTAATTCCCTTTACACCTAGCTCTACAGACTTAATTCCCTTTACACCTGGCTCTACACACTATTAATTCCCTTTATACCTGGCTCTACACTCTTAATCCCCTTTATACCTGGCTCTACACACTTAATGCCCTTTATATCAAGCTCTGCACACTTAATTCCCTTTATACCTGGCTCTACACACTTAATTCCCTTTATACCTGGCTCTACACACCTTATTCCCTTTATACCTGGCTCTACACACTTTATTCCCTATATACCAGGCTCTTCACACTTAATTCCCTTTATATCTCTCTCTACACACTTAATTCCCTTTATACCTGGCTCTTCACACGTAATCTCCTTAACATCTCTCGTTTCATCCCAGGCTCTTCACAACTAAAAATTAAAACCTAGTCTCCCTTTATATGTCTTTACACGCCTAGCTTCCATATCACCTACTCACCCTTTATACCTGTCTCTACACACCTGACGTTTGTAACACCTGCTCTTCCATTTATCCGGCTCTGCATACTTAAGTTCATAAACACACGATTCTCCTCAAAATCTGGTTCAAAACATATGCTGTATGGACCCTTGCCGTATTAGTTATACACGTAACCCCTTACCTATTAATTCTTTAAACACCTGACTTCCTGCACTTCGCACTACACACCTGGCTACCAACGTGATTCTCTGAGCACCTGACTTCTGCATTTTTTACATCCTCCATGCTTGCCTCCCTACATACCTGACCCACTACATACCTGACTAACAGTCAGCCTGATTATCTGAACAGATGACTTCCTACACACCTGAATACACATCTGACTTCTTGGCCACCATACTTCTTACGCACCTGGTTCTACACACCTGCTTTCTCTACACACCTGGCTCTAAATACCTACTGTCCCATCACATGCTACACACATCTTGCCAGCCCGATTCTCTGAGCTCTAGACGTACCGCACACCTGACTCCCTACACATTTGGCTTCCTAAACACTTGACTTCCTACACACCCGACTTACAGCACACCTGTCCTGCCAACCCACCCTTCTCCCTACACCAGATTTCCCATACACCTGACTCACTACACACGTGACCTCCATACATACGTAACTCACGACATACATAACTCGCCACATACCTAAGCTTATATTCACAAATAAATTTCCGATGAATTCCCCGCCGTAAGTGTGAATTGTTCGGCAGGAGAGGAAAGGAGAGTATTGAAGGAGAGTGCTGAGTCTTCCAGTGCTTCTTGGCCTTTCTTTGTATACAGATTTTTAGCTGTGACGCGGATTTAATCGATTGTTTGACTGTAAAACTCAGCCCTGATATCCAGCGCATTCACATCTACACACTGTACTTCACTTCCAAAATGTCTGACTTTTCACATACTTGACCTCACAACACACCCGACTTCATGACACCTGACTTTCATCTCACCTGACCTCCATCTCACCTGACCTCACAGCACACCTTACTTTCAACACTTGACCTAACATCACACACCTGAATTCACAATACACATGACATCCCCCACGCCTGACCTGACACCACATCCGACTTCCTGAAAATGAGAAGGAATGGAGCCGAAATCAAAGGAATTCGATTCGAACACCCAAAGTACATTGAAGATTCGTCGCTTTTTCTTCCCACGACGCAGCCTGGTGATTACGTGGAGGAAAAGGTCACAGATTTATTTATTAATGTGGGAAGTAAAGCTAGAGAAATGCGATATAATTATATAATACTTTTGCACGTTTTGCCATAATATATATAGAGCGAGAAGGTGTATAAAAAAAGCTACATATAATTACACTTTTATACGTCTTTTCGTCATATAATTATAATTACATTTACATATATATATAGGATTTTGATACAGGTGTACGTCAGATAAATATTTTAAATGTTATACTGGTCTTTTAGCTCTTATTGTTTTGTATGTTAACGACACATTTATATATGGATGTCTTAATAAAATATCTCACTGCATGGATTTTTCACAAGATATCTCTCGTAAAGACTTTGAAGATCCAGCCAATTTGTCATTGTAGCTACCTCTCTCTCTCTCTCTCTCTCTCTCTCTCTCTCTCTCTCTCTCTCTCTCTCTCATTCATCTTTTTTCATATAATTTGTATTGTAAGGGATCTGTTGACTGATATGACTAGACCTTGGGACAGAATAAAATGACATAATACACAGTAATACAATTTGACGGTTTAACCTATTACGCATTATCCATAAATAGGTGAAAAGGCCTAGTATCGGTAGCTTGAACATTATCACTTTCGATCCGGAAATACTCGTGTATACACACTGAACATACATACTGTACACAAATAATCATATGTATGTATATATATTATGTGTGTATATGTATATATATATATATATATATATATATATATATATATATATATATATGTGTGTGTGTATAAAAATTGTTTTATATTATATTATATATATATATATATATATATATATATATATATATATATATATATATATATATATATCGTCACCCTCATAAAATAATTGCCTAAGTCATGGTTACTACTTCTGGGGAAAATGGAAATATCTACCTGTTTTTTGGCTGTATCATATTATTGAATTTTTAACTTGTAATAACAAGTTGATACAAGAAAATGAACATGCAAATAATTCCCACATCTAAAGAGTGTTATTTAACCAACAAAGAAGAGTTTGACAATTTGATGATCATGTGACTTAGGCAGTTTCAGTTCTAAGTTAGGCAGTTCCATGCTGGAAAAATGCGATTTAAGCAAATTGGTTATTCTAATATGAAATTTCAGACTGTTAGTTTTACACTATCAGACAACTTCACTGATTTAAATGCAAACTAAGTTCTAATTATTCGTGAGGCAAGCTTTCAAGGAAATGATGGCAAGTGGCAAAATAAGCTTCATGGACTGGAGGTCATTGAACTTCCTCATCGTGATTAGGAGTGTTGATTGGAACGAAGGGATCCATTCCAAACTCTTCAAGGTTCGAATCCGCTATGGCAGAGTCTCCAAAGTTGCAGTGTCAGAGTATGGCAGTTTGTACTTGACCTGTCCATTACTCTCATTCATCAGCCTCCGCAGATCATGAACCGATGGGTCTCTAGCCGTCTTCCCAGGCCTGATGTTGGTCAGGCACAAACTATCCACTTTCATGAAGTCGTGGTGCTTCATCCTCTTCTTTTGGTATGGTGAGGGCTTGATCCTTGCTGTCTGCACGATTACATAATCCCGCTCCGTGAAGATATCGTGCACCATTTTACGTTTTACGTTCAGTGGTGCTGTGTATGTAGTCACACTCCATTTGTGTTTGGCCAGCGACGAGGTATTTTTGCACGATGGTGATGCCATGTTTTCTTGCAAGAGCTGAATAGGCATTGGCAACATTCACATTTCGGTTCTGGTAGCCACATCCGTCACTCCAGATCACAATCTATCTATCTGTCTGTCTATAGCTCGACGCCCTAATCCCGCAAAGGGTGCCCTCCCCCCAACTCACTCCCCCCTCCCTCATATACCTCTCAGCTCCATCCCTTAACCTCATCCTCAGTCTTCCCTTCCCTCCCCCTCCCTCCACTTCACCTACATACACCCTCTTAGTCAGTCTTTCATTCTTCATTTTCTCCACATGTCCAAACCACCTCAGTGTATTTCTCCTAATTCTCTCAATCACATTCACAATTCCACATCCACCCCACAACGTTCTTTCACTTCTTCATTCGTCAACCTGTCCCTCCATGTCACTCCACATGCTCCTCTTAGGTAGCTCATTGCTATTGCTCTCACTCTTGACTTATTCTCCTCTAGCAAGGTCCACGCCTCGCAACCATACGTCAGGGTAGGGATCACAATACTATCATGTAGTGACTTCTTGACTTCCCTAATCACCTCCCTATTTCTCATCACCGCTTTCAGTGAACCAACAACCTTCCTTCCCTGCTGTACCCTTTCAAGTACTGCATCCCCCAAACTTCCATCCTTACTCAAAACACTACCTAAGTACTTGAATGCACTCACATTCTCCATATTACAAGCGCTTTTAAATTAGGGTTTTCTGAAATGACTTTTTCGAATTGTTGGTACTGCAGATATGCAAAAACTTCACTTCTCAAGTCAGCCTCGGTTTAATTCCAGATGTAACAGTAACCATTCTTAAAAATGTGATCAAATAGTGTAAAGTTATGCACCTGAAGCTTCGTTTTATACTATACATGCAACTGGCCTTCGTGTTTGGACACAGTGGAACAGTCTGCAGATCCATGGTCCAGACAGACTTATTGTTGCTTGCAGGTTCTTTTATTCAAGGTTTTCTCTTTTCGGGCTTCTTCCTTGAGGCCAATGAGTCTGTCGGATTCATCCTTACTGATGTTGCCGTGTTTGAAAAAATTACACACCTCGCACCGCGTTCGTGGGGATGAAGGAGAACTTGTCATGGAATACTTCGGTGAAGTAAGTAATATTTATAGCTCGTATTCCATGTTTCTCAGCAGCCGATAAAGCTTCGCAATAGTGGTCCCAGGATACAAGAAATTCTCCTTGTATGCCGGGGTGTTCCTCCAGTAATGCCTAAGTCACGGTGTTAGATATAGGCAGTAAAGTTGCCTACGTCACATGCTTGACTTTGACAATAATTCTTTTCATTCAGATACATAATTTACATCCTGGGAATGACTTGGGCAACTTACTATATGGTGTCTCACATGATGAAGAACTGATTTAAGCAAAAATCCAGAATTGGTCAAAATATGACAGGCAGTTACTGTATGAGGATGGCGATGTATGTAGACCATATATATATATATATATATATATATATATATATATATATATATATATATATATATATATATATATATGATAGACATACTGCATATTCTTATGTACATTTACGATAGACATATTGCATATTCTTATGTACATTTACGATAGACATACTGCATATTCTTGCTGGCTTAAGACCATTTTCATCAGCTATGGCGTGATTTTTCGAACTTGAGGTGTAACAGAAGTAATAATTTTCAGAACTAGAGCAGCATAAATTGGATGTATAATATCGCCTCGTGGTAACAGATACAAAGTACGACCAGTGGCTGGATGAATGAAGGCATGAAGGCCCGGTGTCCATTTTACGTCCTTGGTGGCCTTGAGTGAGAAACCTGTAGCCACTTCTTGGGGACTCCACCATATTTCAACTTTTACTCCATCTGGCGCTACGAGATCACGCTTATCTAGTGTACTGTTGGGTTGAACCTTTCACACGGACTTATATATATGTTTTTGTTTAATTCTTGGCTTCATGGATAAGGTATTTAACAGAGGCCGGTAGAGATCGAGCACCGTGGGAAGCTGCCATTAGGTGACCAAGTCCGACGCATCCATGAGTTTTGGAGCATTTATAAACGAAACAAAATGAACTTTCAGACTTATTAGTCCACCACCAGTCAAACCGGTCGGGGAATATAAAATTGCGCGGTTCCGTCAGTAAGTCAGTACGTCCGTCAGCCCGTCCGCAATTTCGTGTCCGCTCTGTAACTTCCACATGCATGGAGAGATTTTAACATAACTTCACACAATTGTTCCTAATACCATGACGGTGTGTCGTGCGCAATAACCAGCCAACTACTCCCTAGGTCAAAGCCATACTTGGGATTCAACACAGTAATCCCAACTGAGAACCAACAGTACAAGAATCAGATACAAATAAAAACAAATAATTTTACAGTACAATGTACCTTGATACTTAAGATACCGTTAAGTCATTTTATATTTGCAGACCACTGATTTCCTTAGCCTAATGCCCTTGAAGAATCATAGTATATACTCAGTACATACGTATTGTTATCATACGCACATTGTATACACAATACATAATATGTAAGGTTATCATCCGGTAGGGGACTTTGTATTAAATGACAACACTTCATTCACTAGTTTAGTGTAGGTCGGAATTTTCCCAGAAAAGGCGAGAAATTTAACATTCAGTCGGTCTGCAGTCCTAATGGACCCAGGATTGAATCCCGGCTGGGGCAGGGAACAGTTTAAGGATTTGAATTTCCTAAAAGCAGACTTTCATGCTCTACCAGATGACCCGCCGACATGTAAAAATACCCCCGCTAATACCAATACACCAGTCCTGTATGAGACAGTCCTAGCATGTATTCAATATGGACGGTGGGTATTAGCGCCGAAGTGGTGACATGTGGAGGTGTAGGAGGACTACCGGGCATTGGGATAGGTCACTCCCCCCGAGAAATAGGCCCTGGAGCCTTTGCCCAGGGTCGGACACGTAAAAAAAAAAGAACAAAAAATCATATAATCATCTGAGGACAGCCTGATTTAGAAAAAATATCATACTGAAATAATTATTAGGGTCAATAGTGTTACTCTCAGTATGTAGGAATAATTTATTGTTCGTATGATCGTAACACACACACATCTTCACTTACAAGTTGAGATACATTTTCATTGCACATACTTTTATTACGCTCCATAGATAGAAATATACATTATTGTACGTATGGAAATCTCGTTTAAAAATACGTAAACGGGTAACAGAAAATACATATATATCTATTAATATTAATGCTGTACTTGTACATTTATCAACAGTATGCTCAGTATAGCATATCACACAGTATGTGACGTCGCACGTGTGCTTCCAAGCACCAGTGTGTGTGCGTGCGTGCGTACGTGCGTGTACGAAGTGTAAATACAGTGTATTGAATTTACATTGATCAGTTAATCCCACAAGACCCTGATGCAGTGAAATAGGATGAAGTACATGCATCACAGTTCAGTCAGTGTAAAATCCCGTACAACGTCCTACCTTCCACTGCTCGTTTATCTATAATTATACTTAACATTAATACCCTGTCCTAACTAAGATCTGTTTTGCAGGAAGGATGTGGAGAGGGAAATGCAGGAACTTTGTGTCTTTTTCTACGCGCAAAAACAAATCTTAGTTTCGAGAGGAAAGTCTTATATACATTATATATATATATATATATATATATATATATATATATATATATATACTTATTTATTTATATATTTATATAATTATATAATAATTTGTGAATCTCAGCCCCGAGTCTATATACCAGTATGCAGGGTTTCAAAAATCTGGACACGCTTGTTGCCTATGATGCATTTCTGGGTGTCCTAACTTTTGACGCACTCTGTCTTAACCCCTTCAAGCAGAGGAGGTATTTTCTATCGCATTGTAACTAAATTCAGACGATTTTTTTTTTTTTTTATCTAAGGAAGAAGACATTCCGAACTTCAGAAGTTAGTGACAGCCTTGCATAACGTGAGCTTTCCTAAGTAAAATAGAACCGTCCAGTTGTAACGAGAATAAAAAAAAAAAAAAAATACTCAGTTCTCTGAAGCCTATGAACCCATAATCGCCGAAATTAAACTACAGTATTTTATCACAGGAAAGGAAACATTTAACAATGGAAGCAATAATATAATCGTTTAACAAATGAGATTAAATTGTCAGCCATTGTGTGTGCAAACGAGTTATGTACAAGCAATTCCTGACTAAAATAACAGAGGCTTTTGTGCTTCTGATTCATACATGAAAATATTGAGTGTGGTAATAAGAAATTGGGAGATTCATCCTCTATTCAACTGACACATAAAAATCAGGCTGTATCTTAAATTTAAATCAGCCTCTTCAGTATAGAGCCTGTTTACTTAATTGCAAAATGTGGATGGCTTTGAGATTATAGAACATGTTACTGAACCTAAGATTGTCAGGAGCAAGGCAAACCAATGCGTTTTATATAACTGGTTATGAATGTAAATTGGAATGTATTGATACCATTTCCTATCCCTACAGTGTGAGTAATAATTGTTCGCCGTCAGTTGAGGGTTTGCCATCACTCCTGTACTCGTTTTAATAATACAGCCGTACAGTATGACTCTGTTGTGAGCCTGTTTACATAACATTTATTCGAGCCATGATTTTTTAGCCTACTCGTACAGTAACCTATATACATTTAACAAGCCACTTGCCAAACAGTTACCATTCAAGAAGTTATACTCGTAGTATGTCTACACATTTTAATTGCGTTGAAGAGTCAGCACCTTTGGTATTGTGTGAGTCATCTTCATATCACCTTAGTCTGTTCACGATTTTAAGCATTAGGTGGGAAAATCACTTTCTGGAACTAAAATATAGAGAAAAGAAAGTTCCATTTCCAGTCTAATCTTTCTGCATCGTACAGGTAGGAGCTACATTGCTGCGTGCACCACAGATGGTAAGCCATACGATAGTCACATGCCCAACCACTCGTCGCTCTCTGCTGCCCAGTTTCTTGCAGTTAAGGTTATAATAGATAATGAAAAGAGGCGACAGTGGATGAACTCTAGGTTAGGTACATGAGAAGTGCCTACAGTGCATGCTTTTCCAGGTGAGGTGTCGGTGATGTATGCCCTGGATGCGATAACTGCTGGGAAGTATTTAACGGCAAATATTGTGGTCCAAGTTAACGTATTCCACACTGGACGGATCTGACAAAGTCGAGGTCTCTGCATGACAAATAGTAATCCTAAAATAACTGTATGACGAATTTTACGTCATGCCGATTATAATACTAACAAATGCACGTCTAGAAAAACCATATTGTCGAGAATTACTGTCGAATTGGGTCCCAGTTGGAGCCACACTAATGCTATTATACCATAGTAGCGTTTCCCACAATGAACCCGGATCCATAAAACACTTCCGATCTGCTTAAACCCAGATACAACAGCATTTTCACTCACTATCCTGTATCCTTCCCATGAGGTGACAGGTTTTAGATAAGGTGGTAGAGTTGCACTTGTTCATGAGTAATAACACTTCTAACTCGGAGTTTAGTGTAATAGTTCCTCGTTGTCTAATCAAGAGAGTTAATTACGTTTTGATTAAATCTTAGAATAAGAGCACATGTCAACAGCTTGACCTGCGTCGTGCCAAGACACAGTCAGATTGGCGGGTAAAGGAATGGATGTAGTGAACAACAGAGCATGGAATGGAAATTTGGTGGGCGGTGGGCATGAGCAGGAAAGTATACGCTGTAGAAATGGACGGTGTGGGATTAATGGTCCAAGGGCAGCAAAGTTTTCCCCAACAATAAACAAGAAAGCAGTGAAGAACGCAGTTAGGGTATGTTTATTATTATACTCCGAGAATGAAAGCATCATGGGGGATCAAGAAAATGGCGTGGGACATAAAGAAGTGGGTGGGATGACCTGGTATTGTATTGGGGTGTTTGAGGGATCCATGAGGGAATACCGTGTGAAAATGGATGCGGTAGGATTAATGGTCTGAGTGCAATGGAGATGTATTTTAATCTTTTCTCCAACGAGAACAAGAAAACATTGAGCTGTTCTTGTATGTCTTGTGACTCGCGACACAGCCTGTTTTGTGGATGTGGGCCATTGAGAATATCATTCCATGAAACCTGTCTTGGTCATTGTTTTAACAAGATTCCTCGTTTGAGTTTGGCAGCGGCGAGGTGTTTGTGTATTGGCGACGGCTCCGGCAGTGGTGTATGAGCGGCACGGAGATGGCCACCATCAAAGACCCCACCACCATGCTGCAGCCCATCAGCAAGTACAGCGCCAAGTAGCTCCCCGTTGCGTCGAACAGCACACCTGCACAAACACCATATTAAAAGCAGTCGCACACCATCAGAAGCAAAAATTAATGATGGTTTAAAGTAATATTTTTCGTCATATTAATATTAAAAAGTAATAATTGCTGAAATCGTCAGTAAAAGATAACTGTTAGCCTCTGTAAGTTTCTGCTTGCTTAAGTTATGTACTATGATATATATTTATTGTGACTACAGCCCAACAACTGTATTCAGCCTGTTGAAAAAAAAACACGTGCAGTTTATTCATAGTATAGATTGAAATAGTGTAGACTGAATCTTTAGTTTTGCTGACGGTTGTCGGCATACAAAGCAGAACTATTTCCTGGCTTCCAGAGATTGGATGTAAGGTTTTTGACATGGGAGATTTTGGTTGCTTTACTCTGTCAGTCCAAATAAGCATATTGAGATATCACTTACCACTCCTTAGTGGAGAGGTTTGCTCCTATAGTGAGCTATATATGAACTGAGACTCCATACCAGTCATCTGCGGAGAAATGAAGTTCATCAACCCGTTGAAGAGCCTGACCAGGCCGTACGAGGCAGCGAGATACGCGGGGCCATGGTGTTGGGCGAGGATTGGGGGAATCATGACAAACCAGGAGCCCACCCCAAACCCGTACACCGCCAGCACTGCCGTCAGCCCACCAAACGTGGTCCCCAGGGGCACCATCAGCACGGACACACTAGCCGCCAAAGAGCTGAACAAACATATAACACACTGATAATATCAACACGATGATCCCCTGCACTTCTTTTTCTGTTTAGACGTCTCATGGTGTTCCTGATTTAGCCAGGTGTACCCGCCTGTTGTGAGAATTGTCAGTGAATTTAGTGACTGTGATAGTGTTGTGCTAGTTACCTGTGATAGTGTTGTGCTAGTGAGTTGTGTTAGTGTTGTGCTAGTGTGTTGTAGTGACCTGTGATACATTGTGTGATTTTGTGCGTGATGGCTTCTTCTATAGAGAGTTGTGTCCCCGCTACAAGTGTTAAGAAGGACTACATTGAGTTAAAGGAAGAACCTCTCAAATTAAAACGGGAGGTACAGGTTTTCAGGCAGAAGTCACAAATGAGGAAATTGTTGGAGATGTTCGAGGAGGGAGAGAAAAAGGCTGAAGGTTGGAGATTTGTTCTCAAGGGTGCAACAAAGTTCACCCTTAAGAAACAAGCGGAGATAAAAACCACAAATGCATTCGACACATTACGTTACGAATTTGAAGGGAAGGCAGAGAGGGAAGGAGAGGAGGACAGTGAAAGTACTTCCCATAGGAATCCTTAGTTAAAGATTGGTAAGAAAAATGTTGTCATTGCTGGAGACTTCCAGGTAAGATATCTAAACAGAGCAGTGTATAGTTCACTCAAGAAACGTGTGTCGTCAGGGGGCCAGGGTGGGTAATGTGTCAGGAAAAATTTCAAATATCATGAAGGATAGTGGAGACATACCCACGGTCTGCCTCAGTGTAGGAGGCAACGATATTGGTAGGCGTAGGAGTGAGGTACTGTGGCAGGAATACAAGGATATATTGGAGAAGGTTAGGGAGAGGTGAGGGACCCCTTTAGTACTCTGTGTTTTGCCTAGGAGGGGGGTTGGAAGGGAATGGTTGAGCAGGGCGATAGGTTTTAATTGCCACCTTGAAAGGTATTGCAAAGTTAATGCATTACCTTTCTTGGACAGCTGGGATCGGTTTTGTGGACAGAGTGCCATTTATAGTTGGGATGGGACTCATCTTAGTAGGTAGGGCGTTCCTGTTTTAGCAGGAATGATAGATAGGGTGTTATTTTTATTTTTATTTTTTTTCGAGGTTGAGAATTAGATGTACAGGAAGTTGCAGCAACTCCACTCAGAAATCATTATCATAAGGTTTAGGTAGATGCACTGAGACTTGCAAAAGTAAGAACAGCAGTTTAACCATTAGTGTAGATACATCCACTCAGGCACCTCAAAATGAGCAAGCAATGATAGAGGACAGAACAAACGATGATAGAAGAGCGATAAGTGACAGTACAAAAAATTGTTATACAGTTTTAGTAAAGAGTTTCCCAGTTAACAAAAACAAAAAAAGTAAGTCCCAAAGTAGAGGTATAACTGCTCGTAATAATCTGAAAGTGTACTACACAAACAGGAGTTTACATAATAAAATGGATGAACTGAGGGCTTTAAAATGTACAGAGATAATATACATAGCCATTATCAGTGAAGCTTGGATGAATACAGACACTCGAAAATTTTTAGCCGAAATCAGATAAAGGGCTATAATATTTTTGTGTCAAACCATCTGGGAAGAAAGTGGAACGGGGTAACTATTTATGTCAAGGATTCATTAACCTGTTAAAGCCGACATTCAAGTAAACAGGGATACGGAAAGTGTCTGTGTTGAAATTTGTAACAGCAGGGAGAAATTAGTATAAGGAGCTATTTACAGATCTCCAAATTAAGTAGAGCAAATAGTAAATACCCGTGGGAGGAAGTTAGGAAGGCGTCACAGTCCAGCTTAGTAATAATTGTAGGGGGTCTTAACCTGCCAAGGATAGATTGGCAAAATCAGACGGGGGATGCAGAGTCAGAGGAATTTCTAGAGGTAATACAGGATATTTTCCTTTATCAGTATATCATGGAGCCCACCAAAGGTAATAATATACTAGATTTGGTTTTATCTAATAAAGAAAACGTCATCAGTGATACAGAAGTTGGTGGACGACTTGGTAATAGCATCATGAAGAAATTAAGTTCAAATTTATTTGGGGTGTCTGTTCTACTGAAAATCCTCCTACCGTTCCTAATTTTCGTCCAGGAGATTTTGATAAATTAAGAGCTTATTTTAGAACCGTATTCCATGGGGAGACTAGTTTCTTTAAGGAGAGCCAGGTCAATGGGGAACCCCAGGTCATAGGTGAGGGGCAGGAAACGAACGGGAAGGTACGCCAAGTCACTGGGGAAACTCAGGTCGTAGGTGAGGCACAGGATATAGGTGGGAGTGTAGTTCAGATGACGGAGATTAACTCTGGTCCGGCACCAAGCAGTCGTTCGGCCAGTGAGAAATATAATGAGTTAGTAAATATAATACACAGAGACCAAGATAGATATATCCCTTGAAAAACGTTTAGAACGAATAATTCAGGACCAAGATGGCTAAACAACAAATTAAAATATCTCTTAGACCAAAGGAAAGAAATATATAGAAAAGTAAAAGTGAAGAGGAACACTTAGGTAACCGGTACGCGATTTTGAATAGAGAAGCAAAGAGGGAGATACGGAAAGCTAAGCGAGGGTATGAAATTAAGGTTGCTATAGCCTGTTTGATTGACCTGTGGAGCTGAGATGTATGGGGCAAGTAGGGTGTGTTTGTTTCGCGGCTGCTGATTGGCTGCCGATGATGTCATTGAAGTAAATGCATTCATGTCTTGTAGTGCAAAATGCGGACGTAGGTGTACACCGTGGGTGGATGATATAGTGCAACACGCGGACATAGGTGTACACCGAGGGTGGATGCAGTGCAACATACCGAAATGGTTGTACGCTGTGGGTGGATAATTTGGTTCAAACATCACTCATCGTTTTATAAAACTTTATAATCAAGTTTAGTTTTCTTAGATAACAGTAAGCTTTTAATGCTAATTTTGACATCTTTAGATTCAGAAATTACTCCATATTTAATCTGGCTGCTTGTATTGAAGGCAGTTTAAAAATATATATCTGTTTAAATAAGAAGAGGTTTAGATTTAAATCATCGGCGGCCAATCAGCAGCCGCGATTCAAACACATCCCACATGCCCCATACATCTCAGCTGCACAGGCCAATGAAATAGGGTATAGTGAATCGAAAGAAAACCCCAAGGGTTTTTACCAAACGTACTGTACGAAAAAGAAAGATAAGATAGGACCTTTCAGAACTGACTGAGGTAACATTATCAGTGAAGATGAAGAAATGTGCTGCATCCTAAATAATTATTTCATACAAGTGTTTACGAAGGCAAATCTAGACCTGGTCCGTCAAGCAGCCAGTATTTACGATGATAATGCGGACGATATTCTTAGTATAATAACCATTAGTAAGAAGGACGTATTGAAAGAAATTGATAAGTTTAAACCTCAAAAATCGCCAGGTCCCGATGATATATGTGCAAAAATTATAAAGGAAACCAAAGAAGAGTTATGTTAGCCTTTCTTTTTTTTTTTTTTTTTTTTTTTTTTTTTTAATGATTCTTTAAATTCAGAAGTTCCAGAGGCGTGGAAGACCGCGAACGTAGTGCTCATTTTTCAAAAGGGGGATAAAGCAGCAGCATCGAATTATCGTCCGATAAACCTAACGTCAATAGCAGGAAAAATGTTAGAGTCAATTTTGGCAAAGAAAATTAGGGAACACTTAGAAAGATTTCATCTTATAAAGTCAGCATGGATTCAGGCAAGGACGATCCTGTCTCGCACACGTGTCATTTTTCTCGGAGGTGTATGAGGCAGTTGGTAGCGATAAAGCTTACGATGTTATTTATCTGGACTTTAGTAAAGCTTTTGATAGGGTCCACACGAAAGGATAGTCAGAAAGGTTCGAGCACACCGCGTAGATGGCGATATCTTAAAATGGATAGAATCATGGGTGAAGGGACGAAAGCAGAGTATGAATAAATGGAAGTTAGTTGGATTGGGGATTAGTAACTAGCGGTGTACCACACGGATCAGTACTCGGTCCCTTATTATATATATATATATATATATATATATATATATATATATATATATATATATATATATAATCAACAACTGAGGTGCCCGTGGGGAATCTTATACTATATATCCAGCCAAGGAGAAGCAAGATGATTTTCCACTTCATATTTATTTATTTCAGGTGACTAGTTTCGGGATGCTTATCCCATCTTCAGACCTAAAAGCATTTAAAACACTTATTGCAAATTACATAAAGTTTTAAAAACATTTTAAAATATCCATAAGAAATACAAAAAAGTTACCAAAAAAGCATGTGACAATGACTGATTACTATAAAAAATGTATTTTTTTCTTAAATAACAAACTCGAGAAATAAAAGTGAGAGTGTAACCTCTGTGAGTTGGCAGCTAACACTGAAAATCCTGAACACAGTGTTTCATAAAGAAAAGTGTCATAAAGCTTCTGAATCGTCAACAAACCAGTGTGAAGCAAAAGAACCAAGTAAAGAATCAATGAACCAAGTATCAAAAGGCTGATTCATCGATACAAAACACTATAATCCTAAGGTATACAACTTTGTTGATGATTCATAGTTATTTAATGAAGGCTTAAGTTTGTGAATGTACAAAGACTCCAAAATTCGCAGTTCCATTCTGTCATTACTACTATGTAAAATACTGAAATTATCCATATTACAAGTATGGCCCATATCGAAACAGTGGTTCCTAATCTCTGACAAAGTTGGGTTAGACAGTGGCAAAGATGTTCTATGAGACAAGCCTCTGTGCTCACACACACGAATTTTGAGGTTCCGAATTGAACTCCCAATATATCTAGCTGTACAGCTAGAACAGGCATATAAATATACTATGTTTGAGCACAGTGGCTTTGGGATATTATCTTTACATCGAAAAAATGAACCTACAGTAAAAGGATTTACAAATACAAATCTAAATGAGATTTGAGGATAGACACACTTGAGTATTTTCAAAAGCTGGTTCCTAATATTATAACTGACATGACCATAAAAGGGAACCTGATATAATGTATGTCCTTAGCTGCAGTTGCTGCCTTCCTAGAACCACATAATATCTGGTTTAAAAAATCTTTTACCATCCTAGGAAACAACGTAGTAGGGTAATTATTATTGGTGAAGAAGTTACTCAGGAAATCAATTTCATCATGAAAAGATGTCCAGTTCAAACTAAGTGCATAGCATCTATGAAGTAAAGTCCTTACTGAATTCAGCTTATATATGTTAGGTACAAATGATAAGAAATTCAGACCCAAACCAGTGAATGACTCCTTCCTGTAAACGGAAGTACCCAAGTAATTACCATAATTGGTTAGCTGAATATCTAAGAAAGAGAGCAAGTTATTATTCTCAATTTCAACAGTGAACTTAATATTAGAATGCTTAGAATTCAGGTAGTCTAGAAACTTTACAACATGATCAGATTCTTTGAACAATAAAAAACAATCATCAACATACCTACGGTAAAAAACTGGTTTAAAACTTAGAGGACAATCTGATAACCATTGTCTTTCATAAAAACATAGAAATATATTAGCTAATGTGGGGCCCAGTGGGGATCCCATTGCCACTCCATCAACCTGTTTATAAAATTTGTCATTAAATATGAACATGGATTCGTTAACTGCAAAGTCTAAAAGGGATCTGAAGTTCTGCTTTGTTAAATTATTGACTACTTCCTGCCTTTTAAATAGTTCAGCAATGCAAATATCTATAGTTTCTTTAAGTGGGATATTTGTGAATAGACTTTTAATATCAAAGCTTGCCATGACCACAGGATGTGGAAATTGAAGCTGCTTTAACTCCTGTACGAGAATGATAGAGTTTTTAACAGTAAAGTTGTTTGTGGTGAGGCTATTCAGTATGGGAATAAGAAATTTAGCCAAATTATTTCTCGAGTTTGTTATTTAAGAAAAAATACATTTTTTATAGTAATCAGTCATTGTCACATGCTTTTTTGGTAACTTTTTTGTATTTCTTATGGATATTTTAAAATGTTTTTAAAACTTTATGTAATTTGCAATATGTGTTTTAAATGCTTTTAGGTCTGAAGATGGGATAAGCATCCCGAAACTAGTCACCTGAAATAAATAAATATGAAGTGGAAAATCATCTTGCTTCTCCTTGGCTGGATATATAGTATATATATATATATATATATATATAAGAATCATTAGCAGTAAACTCGCCCACGATACAAAAATAGGGAGTGTCATTAACTCGAATGTCAATAGCCTTACTTTACAAAAGAACCTCGACATATTGTCCAAATGGTCTAATATTTGGCAAATGGAATTTAACGTTCAAAAATGTAAAGTACAACGTAGGCAGGACCACTGGAGATACTAAATACAACTTAGATAACAAAGAAATTAGTAAATCGGAATGCGAGAGAGATCTAGGAGGTATGGTTAGTAAAGACCTCAAACCAAGGCAACAGTGTATGAATGCGAGAAAAAAAGCAAATAAGGTCCTATGATTTATGTCGAGAAGTATGAGCATTAGGACATCAAAAGAAATATTGCATCTTCACCTAACACTAGTAAGGTCACGTTTAGACTACGCTGTGCAGTTTTGGTGTCCGCACTGTAGAATGGATATAAATTCGTTAGAAAATGTACAGAGAAGAATGACAAAATGATACATGGTGTTTGGAGCCTGTCATAAGAAGACAGACTAGAAAGACTAAATCTGCACTCACTAGAGAGGCTTAGAATAAGAGGAGATTTAATTGAGGTGTTTATGTGGATGAAGGGAATATATAAGGAGTATACAGTATGAGCAAGGTACTTAAAGGGAGCATACAGGATAAAATTAGAAGTAATGATTTCAGACGAAGAATTCCGTTTTAGTAAGGAAATAGAAATTGGTTTGGAAGTAGAGTAGCAGACGAATGGAATAAGCTACCAAGTAAAGTAGTTGCTGCCCCTTCCATTGGGAGTTTCAAGCATAGGTCATACAAGCGTATGACAATTAAGGGGTGGGTATAAAAAAAATAACCAGTACTAATTCATTCTTTTTCCATGTCAGGTTACACAATGATAGTCTCTTTTTCTCCGTTCACACTTTCCTATAAAATGTCCACGCCAGTTTTTCTATACTGCATTATGTTGCTTCTGACTTTTTCCTGCCGGCTTCGGCTGGAGAGTTTGGAGGGCGGGGGAGAGCCTTCTTCATTGCTATCCTTACCTTAGTCCAGTAGTTCAGTTACCCTTTTACGCCCTGCCTAGCATGGGACAACTGGCCTACTGAAGTTATTCACTCTCTCTCTCTCTCTCTCTCTCTCTCTCTCTCTCTCATTATTATATCTATTTATCTATCTATCTATCTATCTATCTATCTATGTATATATATATATATATATATATATATATATAGTGGATTTCATTTTAGTTAACTGATATTACCACTGGGTGACTGCCCATCTAAGAACACACACACACACACACACACACACACACACACACACACACACACACACACACACACACACACACACACACACACACACACACACACACACACACACACACACACACACACACACACACACACATATTTCTCAGTATTTAAATGGGCATTTTATATCCTCTGTGAAATGTGGTGTTATGTTGATTGATAGGTATTCGCAGTTAGATCATAGTTCCTGGAATTTTTAATATTTTCTCTGTGGAAATTGAACACATTGTTATTATCCATGTGACCCACTGAAAATTGTCAAAATAATGTTGAAACTGTAAAATGTGACTAACCAAACACAGTAGATGTGGTGAAACTTGAAGAAACCCAGGTCTGATACGAATCCTGTTCCTAAGCGACCGATCAAGTCGAAGATGGAGGATATGGAGAGTATCGTGGGGATGTAAGAAGTTGGAATGTTGACAGACTCAGCATAGGCAGGCGCATAGAACAAGGTGAAGGGTGCCCCACAAGATATTAATGCCACTGAGATGCCTATGACCCAGAACAAGCCATCACGCAGCAGCACTGGATCACACAAGTCGGTACACACCCCACACCAGCGGCAGCAACCACGAGGACCCGCATCTGGCTCGGCTGGTTGTATATCCTTGTCTTCTTCCGGTTTTGATTCGTTTTGGGTGTCTTTGGCAGTGTCAGAGTCCAAACTGGCACTCTCCTGCACTATGTGTTCATCGGTCTCCGCTTCCTTGACTGTCTCCATGATTGGACTATGGGGTACGCGAAATGAACTCTGCCGGGTGAGTGAGGGTCGGATATCCTGACCCAGAATCGAGCGGGACAGGGAAGATCTACGAAAACTGCCACGGCGAATTGCGGAGGTGGGAGTTCTCATTCCTTCCTCCTCGGAAGACAATCTTAATACACTAGGATGCTCTGCAAAGAGAGGTAACCGCATTATAGACAGTTTGCTGGCAGTACGATTAAAGAACGAGGACCTGCTGCCTGTGGGAGAGTCAGTTTCTTCCAAGGGTCTGCCATCTAAGGAAGGGGAGGCGCGGCCCGACACGGACCAGGAGCGGGCATACTGCGTTAGATCTGGAATGCTGTTCATCATCGATGCGGTTCTTAGGAAGGAAACTTGACGGTGCAGTTCTTCCTGCATAAAGTCTGTTTTCGGGGGGCGTTTTCTCGAAATCTTCTGCCACAGTGCCCTTGAACGAGATTCAGGCTTTGGTTTAACCTTGTTTTGTGCTGGCTTGCGCCATGGGGAGGGGCGGATAGGAGGCAGGAACTTATTTTTCCCAACATTCTCATCTGCCTGATTTTCCCGCTCATTCGCTTGAACGAGGGCGTGGTGTGAGATGGGGCGGTAGAGCATGGAGGCAGCACAGATGTGCAGCTGGAGACTGGCCAGGATAAGGAAGGTACCTCGCAGTCCGTACCCTTCCAGGAGGAAATCCACCAGCAGAGGCAGCAGGAACCCACCCAGGGCATTGCCAGACACGCAGATGGCGGAGGCAAAGGCTCGTCGCTTCTCAAAGTATAGTGAGACGATGAGCACACCAGGAGTCGTGGTGAGTCCAGCCCCGAGCCCTGAAAAATAAAAGTGGTATTGACCAGACTGTCACACAGAAGAAAAGTTTTAACTAATCCACAACGAGGTGTGTCTCCTAAGCTGAAAAAAATGTTTGATGGTAAATAAAGTGAAAATAGATAACATTTTGGCTAATATATGTATAATGGGTCTTCTGCAGCTAAGAATGACACAGTAGCAATACCAACAGGCTGCAGAATTCACAATATGTCCCGTGAATGTGATGGATCTCTTAGTAAATGCTGTAAAATATATTACTGTTTAACCTTTGCACAAAGACTTTGCACCACAACCACCACCTCCATCATTATCACCACCGTCACCAAGTTTCCGCTGCAGTATAGGGTGGGTAACTAAAAGGTGGTGTGTCAGTGTAGACGTTACCATCGGTATACCACTAATTAAGAGACTGACATAGACATAGATAAATAGATGATCACAGTTAGACATACAGATAGGTAGATATTGTTCAATGTTTGCCGGTAGCCAGAATAAAATTGAGGTAATCTTCGTGAAGATGTTAAGGTAAATACGATGACGCCTCTTAATTTTATTACTGTTGCTCACGGACGATTTTATTCAGCTAGTGGAGGATCTTTCGTAGTGTAGGTGATAGAAACACTCTCCATTAACTCCTTCGTTACGAGAAGCCTTCCCTAAGCTGCAGAAAATTCGTGTTTTGTAACAAGAACAAAATGTCATGGCGCTGATGTGGTTGATGTGCAAATACAAAAGTTCTAGACAGAAGCGGAATCATCAGGATTGTTATATAGGGCTTCATGTGAACTGCAGCACATTACATTAGAATATATTTAGGGAGTGACTGACTGACTGACCCGCTCCAGTAATGCTCCTTCATGTAAAAAGGGACTTGGAAAGTAAAAAAAAAAAAAGTTCGATGATGTTTAATTAATGTATTCTTGCTGTCACCAGATTATTTTATTGAAGTTTAGGAAGGACGTCTTGTAGTGTAACGGTCAAAGATTTTCACCATTAACCTCTTCAGTCCTCCTCTAGCTGAATAACATCGTCTGGTGTTTGCAAAATTGAGAAAAATGGCGTCATCGTAGTGAAGAGGTTAAAGATTAAAGGGCCGTATTCACGGAAGCCTATAACGTACTGTTGCATCTCATCCTTACAAGTTTATTCCCACATCAGCCCTGTCATGGTCGGAACAGTTCTTGTATTCTTGTATTCGAGTGCCCAAAGAAAAGTGCAAATCAGTGCTTGAGTGAGAGAGGCACTAGTGGGATGATGATGATGTTGCTCCACCGCTGCATAAAGTAATAATCCTGAATATTTGTCTCAAAGATAAATCCCAGTTAAGGGGTTACTAGTTGGGGAATAGGAGACAATTATTCTTTGGTTCATTGGTAATAGTAAGCATTTTATCATTGCGAAGAGGGACAAGAAAACCAAAGGTGATTATCATTTCCCTACTTGAGTTCGTGGTTATGCGTGTGACATATATGTGATTTCTGTCCATATTTATTTCAGTATAAATGAATTCCTTTATTTTCGTTCATTTGATTAGAGTCATCAAATGATTATTAATTTACAGTATTGCGTCTGCTTGGTGTAAGGGCGGAGTTTGAAATCAACCAGGTGCCGTCAATATCATCTGCACAAGTAGGCTACAGCAACACAAGTAAGTGGACTTTGTTTTCGACAGCATTTCCAGTGAGTAAGATTTCGCCTATGGAATTGAACTCCATTCAAAGCATGAATGGAGACTGAATGAATATGTGACACGCTTTACAGGGTACTTTGTCAGCAGCTCCAAGTTCTGTGTTCTTTTATTGATCTTGGATCGTACGTACCCAGTCATTGTAGTGTTGGGAAATTAGGTTGTGGCGATTAATGCTTCTGATGATGATGATGAGCAGGAGGAGGAGAAGGAAGGAGAGGAAAAGGAAGAGGAGGATAAAGAGAAAGTGGAGGAGGAGGAGCAGGAGGAAAAGGAGAAGGATGGATGATGATGATAAATGATGGATAATGATGAGGATTGCTGATGAGTCCACTCCGACATGTATCAGATGTAATAACGGACCCTTCACTTCGTTGAATTATCACCACAGTTACATTTAATAATATTTTGTGCATTAAAGTCAGTACGGTTTTTATTTCTACCATTTATGTTTTGACCGCATCTTTACGCATCAGTTACCATCATCACTACCTTATGCAACACACAGAGGGAGTGAAAACGAGGAAGGACATACTCTTTCTGTAATTTCATGCTCTGGCTACGTAAAGTGCATGGTGGGTCCGCTGATATTCGTTTATTGCCCTGTTTCAATATCTTGTTTACTATAAATTCCTGGTGACAAACAAGAAAAATGATGCCTACGCAATCATATGTCGAAAGAGACAAACACAAAGAGCTAGAGTGGGAGACAGGAAACCTTGCAACCTTATCGTGGCCTTGGGCTATATTGAGCCCATCGGTCACCAGTTGGTGCTGCAAGCAGTCTCATACGACGTGAAAGTGAAAAATATTTTAACGAACTATTGGAAGGAATCAGCGAGCCGTACCGTAGATCTCGCCGCCTCTATTATGTATGTGTGTATGTATGTACTATTGCGGGACTGGAGTTGCGAGCTCCCATCCGTCTTAAACACCATCACTCCTTTTTCTACTACAGTATATATACTGGGTGATAATGTTCGTGTTAATACTCGTAGATATAACTAATTTTATATCTTTAGTAGGGATTAGAATCTGATGGTAGTGAGTTCAGAAACACGGTTTTAATATCTGTATTACTTGTAGACATGACGCAACCAGGCAGCCTATTAATGTCACTTCATATAATTGTCCTCACACCCCGACTTCTCCAGGGTATGAGTTCCGAGCTTTGATCGAAATATTCACTTGTTATCAGGAGCGAGGAGGAGGAGGAGGATAACGGAGCGGGCGCCAGTTTATGTTTGAGAAAGGACAAAGGGAACAAGGGAGTGCAGAGGCAACAGGCCTTGAATTTACATTATATTCATTTCAGCAAATTACTTATTAATATTACTCTTCGTCCTCCATACAGTACACTCGGTCAAAGTAGGATCTTTACACCAGTGAACGCCAGGTATCGAAAATTCCACTCACGTGACACCTTTGCGAGGTTGTTATGCATGTGAAATGCCTACACAAAGGTGTCAGTGGGGAATAATACAGTACCGGTACATGAGCTTGATATTAATTTGTTTTTGTTATAGTTATCGGCACTACTTCGTGTTAAAATGATTACTTGGTCCAGAATATTTGATACTTGTTTACAGTATTAATAATCAACAATGGTTTTGTTATAGTCTTACAAAATACTTCCTTCAATGTTCCAGTATTATTATTATGTGGAGTATTATTATGTATTATGAGAGTTTGTTAATACAGACTTGCTTTGATTTATTCTACCAGTCTTAGATTTTTTTTTCCCCAGAACGCGATCTTAGTATTTAGGACAAATAGTTCCCAAGCATTGTTTCTGTAGTGTTTCAGATCACAATCTGAGTCATGAAGGAGGGGTTATACTATGATATACGTTTAAAAAATGGTGTCTGAAGCAAAAGGAAAGTCCATTAAGAAGTCCAGGCAAGAGTGACTGTTATTAGCATAATTATCGCCCGCCTTTAGCAAGGCAGAGCGATAATGTATTTGTCCGCGCGCGGTGTGTGTGTGTGTGTGTGTGTGTGTGTGTGTGTGTGTGTGTGTGTGTGTGTGTGTGTGTGTTTCAGATGTCGATATCAGTGAAAATTTGGGGAAAAGATGGAAGATGATCCTCCCCCACCCCCCCAGCCACCAGTATTTTGCCCGCCGGGGACGAACAGCGTTCTCCCCTCAAATTCTCAGATAAAAAAAAGAAGGCGCAGCTGAGGAGAATGTAGTGTATGGAGGCTGGAATATTAGATCCATTAATAGCAATTCAAAATTGGTCTGTTATGAGGTAGAAAAATATTGTTTTGAGCTGTTCAAGATTTGGATTCGTTTACAATATCAGATTCCTTTATAGAGTGAGTGTGATGTGCGAGTACCTGTTTGGCCTATAAATATTGGACAGGGAGCAAACCTGGTTAATGTTACTGTCTACATCAGTTATTTTTATTTCTCACCGACAGTATTCGATATTGAAGTTATTAGATTGACATCAAAACATGGAAACTCACACTTACTGTTAAGAGGCTTACCATACTTTCAGGACTGACTGAGACAATCCCACTTTTGAACACTGGTCTCCACATCCCGGTAGGCTAAAAATTTTGTCATGTGGGAAAAAAGTGTGCGCCGCACGTTTTTTTTTTTTTTTTTTTTTTTTATAAAGCGGATGTTTTTCATTTGTTGGCATATTCAGGTGTCCGTATTGGGTGCAAAAGTGACGAAGTTGAACTACACGGGCACAGCTGGCCTGTTAACACGACCTCTATGTGAGAAACAGTGACTTAAAAAGGAGTGTGTTCTTTAGGTTTGTTCATTCCTCCTACTTCTATCTATTGCCAGACGCCTCAATCCCGTTTGGGGTGGCCACAAACAAATCGCCTCCAAGTCGCCCTGTCCCCCGCCATTTCACTGCCCTGCTCCCAACTCACACACCCCTCTCTCATATACCTCTCCACCCCATCCCTCCATCTCATCCTCGGCCTCCCCCTCCCTCTTCCCCCCCCTCCACCTCACTCACACACACTCTCTTCGTCAGTCTTTCACCCTCCATCCTTTCCACATGGCCCAACTTATTGCATGAAATTTTCGACATTGTACTTTTCTGTTACGTTCTGTATTGTCCTCCATATTTTGTGAAATGTACTGTTATCTTATAAGGTACGTAGCCATCCTCATTTTAATGTAGCATGGTGAATGCATATATGAAACATGTCATCACATACGACAGGAAAGGTCTGTATCACCTACAGCAACCATTATTAGGTGTGCCGAGGTACCATTTGTTTAGCGGGGCCTTCAGCCATTAGTCAGATGCCATCGTGTGTTATCATTATGTCTAATCTTGCACATTCACCTTGGAGCGAGTCATTGTATGGTGTAAGATATAACTGGCTTTACACCTCAAGTCCACGAGGCTTCCTAAGCTAACCAGAACAGTTTGGTGAAGGTTAGAAAAGAAGTCATCATTCTAAAAGAATTGACATTTTTTCGTGTTTTCTAAGGATCAATGAAACAGAAAAACATATGTATCCGTTTGCAAACTGAAGTGTGAAGTTTGCCTCAAAAGAAATCTCGAGGAATTTCTGTCCTACCCAGTAATGTACAGACGAGAGGTTCCTTATAGATGCGTGAACTGTCAGTCTTTGTACATTCAGAGAGAATATTCAGATAACTTTAAAGCCAGAGTACTAGTAAGAAGTTGTTTTAGTCTGTCCAAGTAGATGTACTGTGACCTACACTCGTAACTTGTCATGGCCTACACAATATACCATCACTGTTCTACTCACTTGTAAATTCAGCGGTATCCTCCACCCACGACATACAGCGCTCTCGTTTATTCTTATTTGTTTACAGTATTGGAAAAGTATACGTGGGAATCGTACCTAGACCCACAACAATGCAGCTTGTGACTCCAGGAGAGCAATAACAAATGGTGCAGCAGTTGTCGACACGCACCGGGATGATCGATTTTTGTCCTCATCTGCACTTAGCCCGGATGCCATTTGACTGACGGTACCCACTCACGGAAGGAAGTAACCGATACCGATCAGGTTGCCATGAAACTGTTGCTAGAGACAGACCATAACTCTATCAGTCCCGTATTGCTGCAACCACCAGACAGTTTTATTCAGACTAAGAAAGACCTTCAGTACAAAAGTCTCCCCTGAGCTAAACACAGTCTGATGATAGTAAGAAAAAAAAAGTCTTCGGCAAGTAGTAGTTAACTCCTCCACGGGCACGTCTTCCCTAGTGTTATTTCAGCTAACACCAAACAGTTTTATTGAGCTGAGAGTGAGTAGCAGGAGCTGAGGTGTTGATACTGTTAGCATTTACCCTGTCATGGTCAGAACAACTCCAGAATTTTTTTCAACACTAATCCAGACAGGTTTATGCAACTGAGCGTTAACAGTATAATCAGTAGCCCTCCCAGGGTCGGAACTGCTCTGTTATTTTATTCCACCTAACGACAAACGAGTTTATTCAGCTGAGTGAGTCGTAGGACCCTGACTGATGAAAACCTTGATGATGAAAGTCGCTGGGAATTCGAATGTTCTACAGTCACCTCACCTTTCACTACGATACCTCTTGTTTAATAACACACGTGGCCTTTAATAAACAGTACCAATTGGCTCGGAAACAAACTTGATATCGCTTTTCGGGGGGGGGGGGAGCTGTATTTTTACGATCGTTAGACGCACACCTTCAAGATTAACTCTTGCAGTGGCAGGGTAAAAGAGTTAACTACGAGAGAGCTTCACTAACCTGCACACAGTCGCCTTGCACTAGCAGAATGAATTATAAAACTTTATCGTACTGAAGATAATAATAATAATTATACTACTACTACTACTACTACATATACTACTACTACTACTAATACTAATACTAATAGTAATAATAATAATAGTAGTAGTAGTAATAATAGTAATGATAATATCATCATCATCATCATCATCGTCGACATCACCATCAACACCAGTATCAGATCTGGGGTTAGACATAAGTTTGACAAATGCAAATTCTACCCAAGCAAAGCTGATCGTGCGTGTATTGTGTCAGTATACTTCTAAAGCACTTTTCCTCGGCCGGAAGCATATTGTGTGCTGCACATAGGCTATCAGGAAAGACATTAACAGGCAGCTGTGTACCCCGCTTTCATGATTTATAGTAGCTTTACCGAGAACAACGTACTCATTAACTGCCTGCTGCATAAGAAATCATTATCAAGCTTCGACCAGACAAAGTATTATTAATTCAGGGGAGATTAAGCGTTATGAGATGATTTCTTGGCATTATCTAAGGTACCTCATTCCAGACTTCATCCAAGATAGCCTAGACAAAAATGCTCCATAGCCCATTTATCACCACTCACCAGAAGTGTTAACCATCATTTCCTGTTCACCTCGCAGTCTAGACGGAGACTGATGTACAGAATATTCGATTATTGCGTGTTTACCTTAATGATCCTCGTGAAGTCGATAGGCATTAAACTTAGCCATTATCGTTAGCTGCGGTTACTAATTAATCTAAGCTTTTATGTTTAGCTGCGGTCTCCAATACCTGTACACCTATAGAGCTCCGAGCTGACGTATAAATGCCAACCCTTCCATCCAGTTTAAATATTTCTAGGTTAGTTTGGCAAGGTCTCTGAAGGCTGCGACACGGTTACGAGACGGTGTAAAGAATTATTGATCGGAACTTTACCCTGTAACACCACTCTGCGCCACCCACCCCCATGTAGTAGTAGTAGTAGAAATAGTAGTAGTAGTAATAATAATAATAATAATAATAATAGTCTGGAATTATCTCAGAAGGGTCAGTTCTTCCACACGAATTCTCTAGCGTTCAAGCCACATTTACAGTTTTATCATTACAAGAACTGTGACATTATTCATAAATAATACAAACTTCAGCTGAAAAAGCAGTAACAAACACCACTTACAACAACCCTACCTCATTCGTCCGGCCCCTTTCATTACATCTCTCCCCTTTCATGTTGTAATTAAGATTTGTTTTCGCAGGAAGTACTAGGAAATGAGAGAGCAGAATCTTCCCATGCAGTTTTTTTCTTCTGGCAAAAACAAATTCTGGTTACCTATTACTTAGCGAATCTCAGCCTTTAAATCTTTCCACATCTCTAGTTTTTCCAGGAAGGGGGAGAGCCAAATCTTCCCATGCAGTTTTTTTTTCTTAGTGCAAAACAAATTCTGGTTATCTGTTATTAAGCGAATCTCAGCTTGCAATTTTTCCGTATCTTTAATGCTTCCTGCAAAAATAAATCTTGGAAACGAAAAGAAAATTATCCTCAGTTGGGTTGTTGTGATTTCGTGTAGTAATTACAGGGGTTAAACATGTATTTGTTATCAAAATTCCCCGAGGAGATTGGATATTTATGATCATGTAATGCTGACAGAGACATTGGTCGGTCTGTTTGCCTGTAAATGTTCTATTACAGTCGCCTTGCCTCGGGTTCCTACACCTCAAAGGGAAGAATGTGAGATTTATTATAACATTATTTTTTTTAAACGGTAATTTCGGCTGAAAATCTTCTTGCTTAAACATATCTTAGTCATAGGAGGTTTCCCTCTCGTGACCAAGATATTTTGCTTTTGCAAGAAGTTATAAGTTAGTTTTTGAACCTCGGTCAAAATCCTTCTGAAAAAAAAAAAAAAATACCGCAAAGGAAAATTATCGTGTAAATTGTGAATCTGCTGAGCAACCTGTAAGGATGCCGATGGAGAGTATGAGCTGATTCATGGAGGACGCGAAGGCACCCAGAAGCAGCCCCAGGAAACACAGGAGCCCGCCCAGGAACGACACCTTGCGCGAGGTGAAGCGACGACACAACACTCCCGTCACAGGTGCTGCAGGAAAGAGAAACATTTACTGTATAGGCGGTCTGATTTATGTTGTTGTCAAAGGAGACGAGTAACAAGTAAAATGATGATGAGGTGATGATGATGATGATGATGATGACTTAGGATGTGAAGGGACGACATAGCACTCCCGTCACAGGCGCTGCAGGAAGAGGGAGACAGTGATTTTCATATATATATATATATATATATATTAATCTTATCAACAAAAATGAGTAGTATGTAAAATGATGATGATGATATGACGGTGATGGATATGATGTGTCGGAACGTGAAGAAATAACATAGCACTCTATTCACGGACGGTGGAGGAAGAAGGAAGTAATTTTTTTACAGTTATCAACAAAGATGACTAATATTTAAAGTGATGATGATGATGATAACTTCCATAACATTAAGCGATGAGAGTATACTCCGGTAACAGACGCTGGAGGTAACAGGAAACACTAAATATGTGGAGTTTCAAAGCATTATCGAAATTCATCTTAAAAAGTGGTAGGGGAATAAAACAAGGATGGCCGCCAGCTAAGGAAGGTTATGGAGAGAGCATCCCGAGACAGATTAAACAACACGGAACAGCCACGAAAGAGCTGACAATAGGAAACCCTTGGGTCCTATGGAAGCTGTTCCTCCGAAATATTTTTCCTGTCTCTGCATCAGTATATTCACGACTCCTGACAATGGCCCTGGAAGAAAGAGAATACCACTGAGTGTTGCCAAGGACTGACTCTACAGGACGCAGTACCATCTAGTGTTGTACGCTCCACAAGCGAATGCTTTCAGCTTCACCCTGCAGAAATCAGCAGTGCCATCCCCCCATGATGCCCTAATGCCTGACAAAGTAACACTACAGAAGTATTGACAGACTCCCTGGTACTGACTTCACGCGATGGGTCCCACATTAACCCTGCCGAGAGAATTGGCACCACATCCAGCAACACTTCACCACCTCCTGAAAGAGACTCTGCACAGGGGAAGAATCAGAGTCTTCCGGCAGAACACCATATCATCCAGTGTGGGGAATAATACTGTTATTAGTATTAGATTGATGCTAAGCTCATCAGTGCTGCTCACTGTTGTTCATCACCACCTGTTCAGGAGAAGGGAACGATAAAACATGATAACCGGCGATGATGCCTGGATAAAGCAGTCCATGAGTTTAAAAAAAAAAAAAAAAGGGGTGGGGAGGGGATGAGAGGACTGCAGTAAAGAGGCTTCAAGGGAGACATAATTAACCACTTCAGCCTCATGATGTATTATTTCTTTCTTTAGATTTCCAGGCGATTTTATTCACGTTAGGAGGGCTCTTGGATCTATGGAGATGAATATAGCCCTTTTTTAACTCCACTACAAAAGTTGTTCACCAAGCTCACCGAAATTGTTTGGAAATAGCAGAAATATGCTATGATTCACATTAACTAGGCACAGATTTTTGCTGCTTTCTAGTTTATTTCATGTCGCTCAGTGGCTGGAAAGGATTATGCTACTGCTCTACGTCCATACATCCTTTCCATAGCACTTCTTCATGACTGGCAGCATACTTTGGTCCAAGATGTTATTACAGTTCAGCATTCACAATTGAGAGATGGCAATTTTAGGCCAACTTAAAGGAAAAGAGGGATAGCAGAATACATCACCTGGTTCAGAGGGTGACAACAAAATGTCTGCCTGACGTCTGCCTGCCGTATCCAGCAATCAACATCAACAGCGTGAAATTCTTAAGTGTCATCTCGGACCAAGGGTGCCACAGGGACAAACCGTTACTTTTTGTCAGTGCACGTCTTACACATACAAGAAAAGCAGACATATCAGTGCCCTTTCTGTGAGCAAATTTGGCACAGTCATAACCATTCATCATCATAGTCCAAACCTTTTTTGCGCCATCAGGAGAGTAGGGTTCCGGGGCTAGGCTACTCACTCCCGACATATAAGCAAGCGTGACCAGTCTCGCTAGCCCAAAGTGGCAATATGTGAGCAACCATAATTCGGATGTTAATCTTTATGGTCTACAGTCGATTGGAGCGTCATTTGGTTATATGGTTATCACCCAGTGCAGTAATTGGTTCCCCGGGTTACAGGAAACCATTTGGCTTTTCATTCAGTGTAGAGTTTCCTGAAGAAGACATTATATCGAATGAGTGGATGGTGGGCATCCCTTGTATAAGCATGTGTGTCACAAGCACAGAAAACATTCGTACTCTTTGTGTGAAAAAATCTGACACATCCATGAAATACATAGGTATTACAGCAGACTGTACGCACGCGCGCACGTACACACACACACACACACACACACACACACACACACACAGACACACACACACACACACACACACACACACACACACACACACACACACACACACACACACACAGACACACAGACACACACACACAGACACACACACACAGACACACACACACACACACACACACACACACACACACACACACACACACACACACACACACACACACACACACTCTCTCTCTCTCTCTCTCTCTCTCTCTCTCTCTCTCTCGTACGTCTGTCTGACATTTACAAGTATAATCACGCACTCTCTCTCTCTCTCTCTCTCTCTCTCTCTCTCTCTCTCTCTCTCTCTCTCTCTCTCTCTCGTACGTCTGTCTGACATTTACAAGTATAATCACGCGCACTCACGCACGCAAGCACACTCACTCACTCACTCACTCACTCACTCACTCTCTCTCGTACGTCTGTCTGACATTTACAAGTATAATCACGCGCACTCACGTACTCAAGCACTCTCTCTCTCTCTCTCTCTCTCTCTCTCTCTCTCTCTCTCTCTCGTACGTCTGTCTGACATTTACAAGTATAACCCAGTTCAGAGTGGTACAGTGCAGTTCGGTGTAGCTTTGTTTTGACCGTGTCGTGAGAGAGAGAGAGAGAGAGAGAGAGAGAGAGAGAGAGAGAGAGAGAGAGAGAGAGAGAGAGTCTTTCGTGGAAGAATGAATACTTTATTGCAAAGACCAAGAGAGAGAGAGAGTCTTTCGTGGAAGAATGAGTATTTTATTGCAAAGACCGAGAGAGAGAGAGAGAGAGAGAGAGAGAGCACCAAAGGATTCTAATATATGGGGAACGTAAGTAGAGCATGAAGGCAGACACACAAAGTTGCTCGTCTGTGCGTGGGTGTGCCTGTGTGTATGTGTGTCCAGCCGTGAACCGGTGTATAGTTTCGTGACTGTGATATCACACTGTGTGGCGACTATCGATATTCCTGCGGATGTGCGATACTACCAAGCGTGCAATAAGTCAGTCGTGCATGTATTGATCTTTCGGCATGTGGAAGACGACGACCCACTTGCAGCAGTCACTGAACATATCCAGAACGATGACGAGCATTTTTGAAACAGCAGTAAGAAGCTTAAACATGTAATATGTGGGTCGTGGTGGGGAACTTTTCTTACATGCGCGTGGATCTAGTTATTATATGATCATTGATTCCATTTTGCTACTTCAGCGTTGCAGTTGCCATCGCTTGGTGTTGCCAGTTTGTTGTTAAGGAAAACATTTACGTGAATTTTACTTTGCAAGAAAGTAATAAACATTTGTACTTTTTAGAGTAGTTTCAGGTAAAGCCCAAGAAGCAAAAAGCACCTTCGTCGACCGTGTTCTTGCGTCGTGCAGGCATAAGTCACCCGGCAGACCGTCAGCAGTCATTACCGTCATAGTCAGTAGCTGTTGGCTTGTGACACTCCAGCGAGAACTAATCAGGAACAAACTTATCCACTGGTTAAATAATGCCGCTCAAAGTGCTGTTGCATACATTTTTTTTTTTTTTTTTTTTTTTTTTTTTTTTATAGATCATATCAACCAGAGGAGTCAAGGTCCCTCTTGTAAAGTCAGGTTCAGTCTTGTCAATTTTGGCGCATTAAGTTCAGTTTAGGGCTATTCGGGGTTGTTTCCTTCCCATTCGTGTCATTTTATGTACAAATAAAGAGAACCCAGCAAAACTTGTTCCTTCCAGGTATAAGTGAACAAAAAGGAAACCCAAATTCAAGAGCAGGCGGGATTGGCTGAGTTGGTGATGGGATATGGGACTTGCAGAGGGAAGTATATGCTGTGAAGATGTGTGTTGTAGCCAGGCTGGGAAGGTGTAAGTGAAAAATGGAGGGAGCAAAAAATGGGTGGAATGGGGAAAAGGGAAAGCATGGAAGAGGTGGGATGGAGTAAGATGTTGGTTGGTGGTGAAACAGGATAGGACGAGTACACTCTTTGTATGACTAGCGATGTTTATATATCTTGTATTAAAAAAATGCACCTATATATATGGCTAACTACATGACTTGATGTTGATGGTGGGAAGCAGCTAGTCACAGATTTCTCTTAGAAGTCTGATAGGAATTGAGATAGGAAAAAAAAAAAAAAAAAAAGAGTGAGGTAAATGAGAGAGGGGTGAGTGGTTGGTGAATCAGGGCGGAGGTAGTACACCCAGTGAAGATGAGCATTGTAGGCAAGCATGGCGATAGTTTAATTCAAAATTTTCTAGTACAGCAAAGCAAATACGAGTTTTTTTTTCTTAATGGCAGCTAACGGCGCATGTAATACTCTTGTTCGACCAAGTGCCTATATGTCGCACAAAGGTGGCTGAGAAACTAGGCACCCCACAAAGAAATATTTTATATATATATTAGCAATGAGATATGACGAATTAATGAGGACACACTTCCTTAGCGATCGGCTTACTTTTTCATATTACATTTTAATAATTTTTTGTACAGTATACCAGTATATAATTTCACTCAAGATAGTTTGCATTAGTAACACACGAGAGGATATTGAGATGAAATATCCAATGATAGAAAGGAGGTTATTCGGAATCACCCAGACCAACAAAAACACGACCCGAAGTATAGCCTTGATGTTGTCTTGTTCATTTTATTCTTAACTTCTGACGATTTATACAGCTTACGGTAAGACTTTTCAAATTCGAGAGGGTAGATATAACCTTAATCGGGAAAATTTTCAAACTGGAGAGGTTTGCTATAGTCTTTTAAAACGGTAGATTTTTAAAATTAGAGGGGGAAGATGTAGCCTTTTAAACGGTAGACTTTTCAGATAGGAGAGGTTAGGTATAGCCTTTTAAACGGCAAGAAATTTCAAACAGGAGAGGTTTGATATAGCCTTTTAAAACGGTAGACTTTTTCAAACTGGAAAAGTTAGAATTAGCCCTTTGAACCGCCTTTCCACACGAGAGGCCTTTCCCAAGTTGAGTTAAATCATCTAGTAGCAGCAAGACTGAGAAAATTCACCCACATTAAAGAGGTTACGATGATTTTATACCAACCTCCGCGTTATGGCGACACTCGCTTCCATAAGTTCCTTTTGCAACAGCGACTGGAAAGCATTTGGAGAAGACCCTTGGGTTATGGCCGTGTGGAGAGAACGGAGAATGAGAAACTGACTTGGAGTGTGTTTTGTGTGTGTGTGTGTGTGTGTGTGTGTGTGTGTGTGTGTGTGTGTGTGTGTGTGTGTGTGTGTGTGTGTGTGTGTGTGTGTGTGTGTGTGTGTGTGTGTGTGTGTGTCGGATGGAGGGGAGAGGAGAAGAGGGAGACCGAGGATGAGATGCAAGGATGGGGTGGAGAGGTATACGAGGGGGGGGGGTGAGGTGGAGAAGGGTAACCTGATGACTGAGGACAAAGTGATGGATGCGATTCTTTTGCAGCCAATCTTACGGAATTTAAGCGTCTGGCTATAGTTAGATTTAATCTTTTAACCCCCTTTCCTTACGAGAGGCCTTTCCCAAGTTGAGTAAAATCGTCTGGTAGCAGCAAGGATGAGAGAAAGTCACCCACATTGAAGAAGTTAAGGTATATAAATTTCCTCCTTATGACAACACTCGCTTCCATCAGAGAAAGATTTTATTCCCTTTGCAGCAGCGACTATTAAGAGAGAGAGAGAGAGAGAGTGGGGGGGGAGGGAAAGGAGAAAGAAATTACAGCACAGGAGCCACACCCGTATTAAGTTAACCCCCTTCTCTCTCTCTCTCTCTCTCTCTCTCTCTCTCTCTGTTATATATATATATATATATATATATATATATATATATATATATATATATATATATATATATATATATATATATATATATATATATATATATATATATATATATATATATATATATATATATATATATATATATATATATATATATATATATGCACCGGTATATATGTCTGAAGGATCTTACGGAATATCAGTAAAATCTGTTTTAACGAAATCAAATAATCAGACTGACTTAGGCTGCAGCATGAGTTCGAACTCGCGTCCTTTCAAGCAGTTGATCACATCTTAAACCACCTAACTATCTCCCCATATCTAGGCGCTCCAGTGCTATGGAACCATCAAGAGCTGTGGCGCTGTGCTTGAACTACTCCCATTTTTCCCAGCTCTTCTCATACACCCTCGTCCAGAGCCTGTCCAGGGTGATTTATGATGCATACACTTTAATCGTTGGCCGCGTCATCATCCCTACGTGCAGCCAGTTCAGACCGCCTTCGCCACGTACGCCTGAACTTTATCTCCACCTCACTGGCTTAAATCTTTCATAGATACTAAATTCAGAGTACACCAGATTTTGTCTAATTACAGGCAGTTATACTTTGATTATTGAAATTCTGTCCAGTGAGTGTTAACCCCTTGAGTACGGTGATGTTTTTATTTAATTCTTGCTATCTTCAGACGATCTAGTGTGGCTGATGAGAGATTTTCGAGTCGTAAGGGTTAGTTATAACCTTTATTAAAACAAAGAGTGACTCATTTACTTGTTTACAATTCTGGTGGCCATTGTGTTTCTCTTATACAAGCAGTCTGGAAGGCAGTGAAAGTAATTAGGAGGGTAACTAATAGCTGGGGAACTAATGAAGGCACGAGAGAGAGAGAGAGAGAGAGAGAGAGAGAGAGAGAGAGAGAGAGAGAGAGAGAGAGGAGAAACAGGTGGGCTTGGGTGGCGAGAGAGAGGTATACATTATTCACCCCTTAAACTGCGCAAAAAAGGAAAAGGAAAGAAAGAAACAAGTCTTACATGACAATGGTTGGGAAAAACAATAACTCAACATAAGAGAAACTGCATATCTTGAGCGTAACCGAGAGAAAGAATTAAGGGAAAAAAAAAACGCAGGACAGAGTAAAAAGTTCGTCTGATATTTTACTTTTTCTGCTCGAGAGTGCTAGAGAGGGACGCCTTCATGTGGTGGTACAGATACTGTCATGTGGCTCTACTGCCTGGTTATACAAACGTCCTTCATTTCCCTGCCGCCCAGAATGAGGATGTTAGACTGCAGTAGGAGGGAATCTTAAGTCTGCTGTCCGCTGGATTCACATGTCTGATGAACCTCCTCCTCTTCCTCCTTCTCCTCCTCCTCCTCAGTTTCCATGGTTGACTACCCTCCTGTGCTGAGAGAGGCATGGCATTTTTCTCGTCCCGTATGTAATTTTCTTTTAGAGGCATCAGGGAAGAAAGTGACGATCATGCTACCCGTGAATGAAACCGTCTATCGATTTGCCAGGCGCCACGAACAACTCCGAGTCATGTCACCTTGTCCCCTTGCATCAGTCTGCCTTTCTTCCAACACGCACCCCACTTTCGTACGCTAAGAGAATATTTTTGCTTCTCTTGATCAGTCCGACTTTTATTCGATTCCAACTAATGCCAAACGATTTTTTCTCTGCAAGTTAGAATAGGAGCCTGAGTGTTGATACTGATATCATTAACCCTCTCAGGAGTGAAGGCAACTGTAGTATTCCGTTCAGCTAACGCCAGGCTATTTTATTCAGTTGAGGGAGACTTATGTGTGTGAAAGGAGTTGAGTATTATAGATCCAAAACACACACACACACACACACACACACACACACACACACACACACACACACACACACACACACACACACACACACACACACACACACACACACACACACACACACACACACACACACACACACACACACACACACACACAGATAGGATTAGCCTTGTAAAAAAGCTGCTGTCAATATGAAAGGCATCAAAGGAGTTCACGCAGCCAATGAGAGAGAGAGAGAGAGAGAGAGAGACTGATCGATTCATTGATCTTGTGTCAGAGTAATGCAGTAGAAAATGCAATAATACCTTTCGAGTGATATAGGACATGGGAGGCTACGTTGCCTGCCCTCCTTACCAGTTTATTTGTGCATGTCCTAGGTTTCATTTCTGCTATTCGTCGATATAAAGTGGGGGAGGCGGTGGCTGAATCTGTAGAGAGGCGGCCTGCATGCGTATTGGACCCAGGATCGAATCCTGGCTGGGGTAGGGAACAGTTTAAGGATTTGAATTTCATAATAGCATAGTTTACTGATCTACCAGAAGACCCGCCGACATGTCGAAAAAATACCCCCGCTAATACCAGTACACCAATCCCGTATGAGTCAGCCCTAGCGTTATGTTCAGTATGAACAGTGGGTGTTAGCGCCGAAGTGGTGAGATGTGGAGGGGTGTAGGAGGAGTACTGGGCCTTGGAATAGGGGTTAGAAGGAAGATAGGAGAAGTACAAGCCACAGATAGTAACGCGGAAATTGTTGAAACAGACAGTGGCATGGTGTAGGTTTACTTAGTTGACTTGGGGATAGGCGTTAGCTTGTGAGCGTCCGCCCCACAGACTGTAGCTCCTCGGCGGGCTCGAATCCATCTTTCTCGAACGTCCTCGAAGTGGGCCAGCACTATACTGACTGAGCCACGGAGACGCCGGGAATAATACAAGCAAAGCGTCCCTCCCCTCCATCCAACTTGTTCAGAGTGGTGGGGTGGCGGGGATGGAGTTCAGGGCGGGGGCCTGAACTCCCCCGCAAGATTTGTATTTTTATTTCTTCGTATGGTACGGTAATCTCATATATATATATATATATATATATATATATATATATATATATATATATATATATATATATATATATATATTTAATATGAGGATGGCACGTTAATCAGTCGATAAGTATTAAAAAAAAGTATAAAGAGCATGTGAGATAATATTAATCTTTGCTGTGCGAGTGGCCTTTCCTAAAATGAATATGATTGCTTGGAGGTAACAAGAAATAAAAAGAAAAAAAAGAAGTCATCATCACAGTGAAACCCTTGCTGGTAGTAGAGATTTTTTTTTCCAACCTTTCCTATCTGAGAGGATTTTTGCATGTTGAATAAAATCATTGGAGCTAGGAAGGAAGCGTCATTGTAGTGAAGGGAATAAGATGTACGAGGAGTATGCAAGATAAATCCCTGAGGAAGAAGTGCTTAGGAGCCTTGTAAGTTCGTCTGAAGGCCGGCAAAGAAGGATATAGCCATGGGGTCAGTGACTCTTAATATCGTCTTAAGGTCTTTAAAATAAATTACAGGGGACGTCATCGTTGTGAAGGAGCTAAGGTGTATTGTGCAAACTAAATTGCTAAGGAAGAGGCGTTATGGATCTTTCTAAAGTCACGAAACCCTGGTCCAAGGTGAAAAAGAGGTCAGACTGGATGCAGGGAGAGACGGAGCGGGGCGTTGTCGGGTGCCAGAAGGCGGGGTCCTCCTGGCATGGTTGTATCAGTTTACCATAATTGCTCCCTCGTGGTTTAGTATTCTGTTGCGATATGTGGCCGTATTCTGGTTGCCATAGGAGACTGACTAGGAGAGTGCATGTGAGTGAGGTGGAGGGGTGGTGAGGGAGGAGGAGATGATGAGATGGGCGGGGTGGGGTGGAGAGGTATATGAGAGAGGGATGTGAGTTGGAGAAAGGGCAGCCTGATGGCAGAAGACAGGGTTACAAGGAGGCGATTCATTTGTGGCCACCCCTTTCGTGATTAAGTGAGTCTGAAGATGTAGAAATCCCTCCTAAGATTTTAAAAAAAAACATGTTGAGGTAGCAAGAACATTGAAAAAAATTATATTCCACAATTGAAGAGGTTAACACTGGGCAATGGGTATTCTTTCGGTGTGAGACTGTGGTTATGACTTTTGTCCAGCCAGATGTAGTATTAAGGGATGAACAGAAAGTATATCCCATTTGTTTTCATCTGACGAACTAGGGTACTCTTACTACTTTATTACTATGTCGTGGTTGCATGGAATGCATTGTCTTTCAGAAGAGGCAGGAATTAATCACGATTACCAGTCAGAGCATCTCTCCATCAACTGAACTGAAAGAGGTTAGGAATGTTTGTTAGATCTGAGTAAACTTGCGCAGAAATGGAATGGTCAGTACGGCGCGTGATGTCCCAAGGTGATTGATTTGTTTTCATCTGAATATGCATATGATGGTGATACTGAGTTTAAAATGTCAGGCAAGCGGTATATGACTTAGCTTCCTCATAAAAAAAAATAAAAAGCTTGGAGTAGAATCATCGGGCAGATTGCAATAGCCATAAAATGTGTTACGGACTATTTCGCCCAGCGTGTGCACCTATTTTGTGAGCAACTGTACAGCGATATTTTTTGCTCTTTTTTTTTTTTTTTTTTTTTTTTTAAAGATGCGAATTAGAGGGGCAATCCCAGATATATTTATTCCCTACTTCTCCCGCATTTCCATGCCATCGGAGTTGCAACAAATGGTGATCGGTGAGGTCACTATATTCCTAAGCCCCACAACTTCCCGTTTTAGTCTCCTGTTATGAACCTCCTGTAATGTGAAGCGTTATTTCTTGAAAAAAGTTAACTGTAGCAAAAAATTATAATAGTTTGGGATTATCACATAACACTGCTTTACTAAACATTCATCAGTAATAACAGCAGTTGCTGGAAATTCTTTAAAAAAAAAAATACTGGTATGTGCAGTTTTCATAAAACTGAAACCATTACCAGAAAAATGTGTTGATTGCATCGTTCGCTTCCTTAGTAATAAAATAAAATAAAATATCGGAGACTGCATGCATGACATGAAACCATGCACCTCACCTTAAATAGTATAGGTAATATCATAGCACAGTATAGATAAATTTAAAGAAATGTTTAATAATCACATGTGACAAGTAGCAGCCTATAAATAACTGAAATGTAGAACTAAAGTTGCTTTACTTAGTGCAGTATTTTATGAACATCAAATTATTACTGAATTAATCCAGCTGTATGAAAGTTATGAGGTTATATTATTACGAATCTCAGTTGAGAACACTTGCATTTTTAATGCGGGCAGAGAAGAAACTGAAGCACCCGCATAGTACTTTGCGGGTCGTGAAAGGCAACTAAAAGGGTCGACATAAACTAGAGCCCTCTTCTCTGATTGTACTAGCATACTGATATGGTGACCTCACTCTCACCAGTTATGAGGAAAATACCCTAGGAATTAGAGTGGGGAGATGCATGGGTTGAGTAGGGATATACAGCCCAAATTTCCCTCGTTTCTGATTCCGATCCTGAAAGAGATCAAAGACCCCAGATCTAAGGCAGGCATTAAATACCCCCGTCCTATGCCAGAAAAGCGAAAAAGAGTGATGATGATGATGATGATGAATAGGCGATGATGGTGTGGTGCCCTTTAAATGGACACAGAAAAGGACCCTCATACATTGGTACACACAACGAATGTATTGTTTGGTCTAGTTAGCCTCCTTTGTGAGCCGCCCTGTCGTGTGTATTATCGGCTCCACTCCACTCCTCTCCACCCCATTCACTCCACTCCACCGCCTCCACTGGCAAGTTAACCGGATCACCTTGATGTACACACGGAGGGCAATGAATGTACTGTATACCAAAGAGCACGCTTCTTACCGTGAAGGTATCTACAGTATTACCGATTATTATTAATATTATTATTATTCATTATCATTATTATTATTTTTATTGTTATCATCTATTGGTTGTGTTCTTCTTGTTCTTTTCGCTGTCATAATATTTGTGGTCATGGTTGTGGTAGGTGGTGGCGACCATCATCCACTCACTTGATGTAGTGCTGCGTACTTCCTTAGCTTTTATCATTCTTTTTCTGTGCCTGCCCTCCTCTCTTCCTATTTCTCCTATCTTTCCTGTCACTTCTTATTCCTTTTCTTTCCTTTACAGGTGGCTTTACATTGAGTGACAAGCCAAATGGTTTCCTGTAAGCCAAGAAACCATTTACAACGCTGGGTGGTAACCATATAACCAAACTATACGTGGTCCCTACGTGTCAACAAGTGGGTTGGTGGAGGGTTGGTGCCCCTCCCTGTAAAACAACTAACTCAGTGTCAAATGGCCACCCTTTACGGGATTATGGTGTCTGGCAACAGATAGATAGAAAGATTGTTGTTTTCTATATTATCTTCGGTGAAATATGTATATCAAGCATGCAAAATTCTTAAGAAATGTATATTATCTTTTAACTCCCGTCTGGGGCAGTGACATGTAGTCTTAATATAAAAAGAACGCAGCAGGTTTCCAGATATCACCATATTACCATCACCAATATCAACATCATCGTCGCAAGTCGTTCATTCATTCATTACTTCCTTCTCGATGCTGAGACTCATTGAGAAGATCGACTAGTTGTGTACGATCCACCGATGTCTTCCGGGGCAAGGGAATGCAGTCCCAACTGTTTCTGTGTTGCTACATCCCAGGGTCAATATTTGAAGGGGGTAGGGAGTCTTTCTTCCGGTTCTGCCCCTTTTAGACCACTTTAACCTCTTCACTGCTATGGTCCCTGTTTTTTACATATTCTCTCCACCACCAGACCATTATATTAAGTTTAGGAGAGGCTTGGTGCAGTAAAAATGTTGCTTAAGACTGTAGCTAATCCCGTCAGTTCGATGTCTCCCCTGCCTACACACATAGTCAAACATTTGCATTTATTCTTTTACCCCTGTTACCATAGCAGCGTTCAAACAAGCCATAAATTACCGGTGTTGAGTGGCCACTATTGTTCGCAAATCAGAAAAACTCCGCCACATGTGCGTGTCGGGTCAGCGGTTGTGAGAAATAATATATGGAGTGCTGTCATTATGCCTTCGTCCCCCCAACCTGACCTTCCGCACGCCTCCGCCCTGTTCTAGTATACTCCACCCCAGTCCGCCTCATACTGCTCTACAGCACTATTTCACTCGTACCCCGATCAATTCAACTGTACTCTACACAACACTACTGCACTGCATTCCAGTACGGTCCACTCCATCTCTAACCACTTCATTCTATCCCACGCCAACCTACTCCATCCCATACCATCCCACTTTACTTCAACCCATTCCACCCCACCACATCCCATCCCAGTCCATCCCACTCCCACCCACTCTGCTCCATTCTACTCCTACCCACTCCACTCCATTCTACTTCTACCCACTCCACCCCACCCCACCCGACCCCACCCCACCCCACCCCACCCCCACTCCCACCTCACTCCACCCACCCCACCACACCCCAGGCTACCACACCCCACCCCACCCCACGCTACTGCACCTCACTCAATGCTACCACACCCCACCCCACCCCACCCCACGCTACTCCACTCCGCTTAAATCCACTACACCCGACCCCACCTCGCCCTGGTCCTCTCTGCCCCTCCCCGTTCCACTCTGACCCAACCCATTCTACCCCACTCCGCTCCTCCTCGCTCCACCCACCCCACCCCACCCCACCCCACCCCACCCCGCTCTACCTCACTGCACTCCGCTCCATGCAACTCTTCACCCTCCAGCCAACTTTACTCCACTTAGCCCCACACCATCCCAATATCCACTAGGGCAACAACAATGGTCAATTTTCAGAAGACATTTACATGACGAACAAGCGAGGCGACAAACAGGCATTTCTCTCTCTCTCTCTCTCTCTCTCTCTCTCTCTCTCTCTCTCTCTCTCTCATTTATCCCGTTCATTCTCCTTTGACTCTGTTCTATCCTTTTATTCTCTTATTTTTTTCTTCACCCCTCACATCGTCCTCTTCGTTTACTGTCTCCTTTCTCACAGTCCTCCTTTCATTCTCACTGCTCACTCCTTACTCCTTTCATTCTCATTTCTCAGTCCTTTGCTTGAACTACTTCCTCACTTCCTTTTCAGCTTTCTCTCATTACTTTCAGTTTCTCCTTCCTTTCTCTTCTCACTCCCCCTTTTATATATTTTCAGTCTCTTACCTTCGTCTATCCTTTCACCTTTTTTAGCCAGTTTTAATCATGAACTCTCCGCCGTGTTTGTTATCTCATTTCATTCCCTGTTCACTTCTCTCCATTCTCCTACTCCCTTTCCATTGTCTCCTTTTATTATTATTCTCTCTCTCTCTCTCTCTCTCTCTCTCTCTCTCTCTCTCTCTCTCTCTCTCTCTCTCTCGTCTGTGTGTGTGGGGGGGGGGTGTAGGCGTGTGCAAGGCCGATAAGTCTTATTGGCCTTGGGTGTATGTAGGTGTTTGTGTCCAGCTCTAGCAAACATACATGCAAAGCACCCGCATTATCAGCACTTCACTTCACTTCCACTTACCCCTAATTACCTTCTTTGCAGTTTCTCTTACGCTTCCAAGTCTTGTCGATGAAACTTAGTGCGTTACTGGGAATCCATTTTCACTGTCAGGTATTGGGCCTTATTCTTGTTGACTTAGATTTCATAACACTTCATCCTTAGACCACACTACTTCACTCTGCCCTAAGCAGTCTAGCTACATTCCACGATATCATCACCCCATTCCTCTCCAGCCCATTCCACCTCGCTTCATTCCTATATAGCCCGCTCCATCTCAAACTATCTCACCCCATCCCACCTCAAGGCACCTCACCTCACCCCAAGCCACCCCGCCCTAAGCAACACCACTTCACTCCACCCCACCCCACCACACGCAACCACATTTACGCATCACACCACACACCACACGCAACCGCATTTACGCATCACACCACACACTACACCACACCACACCACACCACACCACACCACACCCTACACAAACCCAGCCAACCCCACGCAACCCAACACCACCCCACCCCATTCCACTCCACATCTTCCTACTCCGGCTGACCCTCTTTTTCCCTCAGCCAATTGTACCTCACTTAACCCCACACGACCCCACAACCAACTAGGGCCACAACAATAGCCAATTATCAAGAGAGGTTTGTGTGATGGATGAGCGAGGCTACTAACAAGCACTTCTCAGTTTTTTTGTTCTCCCCATCCTCTGTTTTCTCTCCTTCATTTCACTTTCTCCTCTCCCTTATCCCTTCCATTCTCCTTTCGTTCTTCTATCTCGTTTTGTTCTCTTCTGTCATCATTCATTCTAACCCTTTTCACGCATTTCTATATCTTCACTCTCCCTTTTTACTCCTCCTTTCATTCTCATTTCTCACTCTTTCGCCTGAACTGCCTCCTCACTCCTTTTTCTGCTTTCTCACACTTCTTTCACTGTCTCCTTTCACTCTACTTTTTTTTTTTCGTTTTCTTTTGTCTTCAGCAACGCTTTCTCTCTTCCAGTTTCCTTGTTTCTTTCACTCTGTCTTCACACTTTCTCCTTCCACTCTCCATTTACTGTCTCTTCTTCACCACCTACTGTGTCGTTCCATTCTCTCCTTTTATTTGCCTTTCACCCTTCTCTTTCCTTTCACTATCTCCTCTCTCTCCTTTCACTATACTTTCATTCTTCAAATTTCTCTCTCTCTCTCTCTCTCTCTCTCTCTCTCTCTCTCTCTCTCTCTCTTATTGGCTGCTATCTGAAACTCTCTGATACCCTTGAAATTGACAGCAACCTTTGTATCAGGCTAATTCTCTCTCTCTCTCTCTCTCTCTCTCTCTCTCTCTCTCTCTCTCTCTCTCTCTCTCTCTCTCTCTCTCTTCCCTACAGCTCACTTGAACCAACTCTGATAACTCAGTCTGACAACAGTGTTTAGTGGGAAAAATGTTTTATTCCAACATGATGGTTTAGATTTAGGGATGGAAAGGTGCAGACACAAGAGATTAATAAAGCTCAGAAACAAGAGAGCATTTGAAATGGGCGGATACTCATAGTTCTATGCACATTACTACATTCTACCAGTTTCGAACGTTTTCTGAGTACAGGATGGAATGTAGTAATGGGTAGAGTAGTATGAATCCCCTCCCATCCTAAATGTTCTCTTTGTTTCTCTGCCCTGTTCATCCCTTGCTTCTTTAATTTTTCCATACCTATATTTTAACAATTATTTTAGATGAAAAATTTTCGCTTTCCAGTTTATGATCTTTCTGTGGAAGCTGGCTGCAAATTACTCATAAACTGTGGTATAAAACGACTTTTAACAGCATAATAATCACTACCGCAGTTACTGATACAGTACGGTACCGATAACTGCACATGTGGAATGGGGCAACACGAATCCGTGGAATTGTGTTTACTCTGAGAACAGATGCGAGTGAGAGAATATTTTTAGGCAGTAACTCCCGCATTGTAGATCAGTGCTGTTCTAAGTACCATAAGAAAAAAAAATCCCCGGTTGTTAAGCAGCGTTTTCGTGCGTTAACATGCTGGTGCACGCCTGTTCGTTTGAAGTTACGACTGATGAAAAAAGAAAAAAAAGAGTGAAGACCAAGATCGATCTTTTTGCGACCCGATTTCTAGAGTCCTACGAGGGGAAGCGGGACTTTGCGAGTAGCTTTGCGCTTAAGTAGGTGAGGTCTTGTAGTTCGTATTCTTCAGGCTGAGCGTCGCGTGCCGCTTGGTGTAAGCTCCCCTATAGCTATGTACGGGACGTCATTGAACCATCAACATCATGGTAATCGCTACCGTGATTACCGACACAAGCCTAACCGCTTTTCTTTTTCTCCCTGTTCTCTCTCTCTCTCTCTTTCTCTCTCTCTCTTTCTCTTGTTAATTTTTTTTTTATTAATTTCTGCTGAAGCAAACACGCATTTAAAGCACTCACATTACCAGCACTTAGGTTCACTTCCACTCACTCAGATTACTTTCTTGTTCTGTGCAGTTTATTTTCCACTTCTAATTGTTTCCGATGCAGCTGAGTGCGTTACTAGGAATCCATTTATACGTTCAGGTAATGGGCAGTAGTCTCAGTGTCTTAGATTTTGCTGGACCTCATTGCATGTTACTCTAGAACATCCTCTTGTATGTTGATCACGCAGACTACGTTGATAATAACTAGAGGTAAATAACGTACAGATTATTAATGTGTAATATGCACAATAAATCTCTGGAAAAGAGGTGCTGCGGTGTCACGTATCCCAACAAAAATACGGTTTAATAAGCACTGCGGAGTCGACGTGATCACACTGCTTGCATTACTCCCTAACTTTTAACCCTGCATGTATCTGTCTTTTGCTTTTTACCCACAGCAACATTCTGTAAGGTGTGGCCACGAACCAGTGATCTCTGTGTACTTCTTCCCTGCTCAGTAACAACCTCTCTTCCCACGACACACCACCCTCATGATACATGCACCCACTTTATCTTTCGGTCGACTTGTAAAATTGAACAATATATTTGTTTATAGATATGCATTTCATATCCTGGAACATGAAAGTTTGCTACTTTTCCAAGCATCACAAACAGCTTCAACTCTAACCTGTTATTATTATTATTATTATTATTATTATTATTATTAATAGTAGTAGTAGTAGTAATAGTAACAGTAGATTTGTAGTACTTTATCGTATAAGTAAGAAGTTCAGCGTAACTTTTCTGAATACAGCCAGCCTTAGATTGATTCAAAGTAAAAGCTCTCAGACTTCCTGGCACCACTCTGACTCAGTAACAAACGCATGCACCTTTTTTTATAACTTCGTGAGATCCCCAACCCCCTTCACTCCAGTTGATGGCCAGGTGTGGTCAAACTGGAGGGCAGGTATCACTCATTCCTACCTCCTAACCAAGACATAGAATTTCATGCACCCACAACTTAGTATTCAGGCTCTGGGAATGGACGGGTAATATTAATCCTAATGTAACCCAGCTTGACCAAAACTCAACCCAAATACCGCAGGGCTGTCAATATGTCCACGTCATCCCGTAAACTTTGACTGCGTGCTAAGCGGAAATAAAGTGACGCGTGCGTATAGATTTCAGATATGCACGGCTTCAGACTGCGCTAAGCAAGTAACTATTGTCGTGGCGTGGGAGGCTATCTAACACCCTTTTCTCTTTTTCTGATTCCAAGCGATAAATTTACGTGCCGTGGTATTATTCTTGTGTGTGTGTGTGTGTGTGTGTGTGTGTGTGTGTGTGTGTGTGTGTGTGTGTCTGTGTTTACTTCGTAACCCAGAGCTCGGCATTTTATCACATTCCTGCTGTGGCCTGAGGATTATATTAAGCTTAATAAAGGCTTTTCAAACTGGAAGAGTTAGATACAGCCGTCATTATGAGGGGACTCTCCGAACCTGAATAAAATCTGGGTTAACGTGGGAATAGACTGGATAAATAAATGAGAGAATATTTATGTATTATATACAAAAACATCTGGTAACAAAGGTTGCTATGGGGGCTCAAGGCCAAGCGAGAACACGACTCAGTCATGCGACTTCACCTACTGCGGGACAGAAGTTTGCTTCATGTCTGACCTCTTCTGCTTTTCATTTCCTTCTGCTGGCCCATTTTACTAAGCTGACAGAGATTTTATATGTTTCTTTATCTGTAGATGATTCTGTCTGACATGTCAGAGAAAATTGACGGACATGCCCATGTATGAAGTAGGCGCTGTGCAAGACTACGCTAACTTTTGTCTCTAAAACGCTATTCTAGCTTCTTGTGTTGTATGTTGGCGCATCACGGGAAGGTGACCTTGCAGAGCCACCTCAGGGCATGTGTGTTTCAACCCAGTAATGTCCCTGTCCCACAACACACCACTCTCCCTCATTATACTCCTAGTCTTGTCCCTTTATCTTGACTTTACTTTGTTATTCTTGGTCTGGGGAAGTCGGTGATGCATTAGTTAGCACATCAAAAGAGATCTGTTCCCGGCTGGTCAGACTGTTGGACCAGATTTCCCCCTTGTCCATATTCACCTAGCATTATAACTGGAGATCTTGATGTAAATCCAGATCTTACGGGTAGTAGTCTGTGGAAGATAGGGACAAAAAAAATATAGTACGTTAATGACCCTCATGGAGTGTGTGTGTGTGTGTGTGTGTGTGTGTGTGTGTGTGTGTGTGTGTGTGTGAAACGATTTTATAAATGCAGAATATAATCCTTGGACGGCAGAAGGAGTAAAATAAGGAAAAGCATCATCCAAAACAGGTTAATTTGTCAGCTTTTAACTCCGTCATTACGAGGCTTGTTTCGTAAGCTCACCCAATTCGTACGGCGGTAAGAGAAAGGATAAAGAGAGCAATCGTGCTGAACAATTAACTTCTTCGCTCCATGGACGTCCTTTTCAATTTATTTGTTTTCCGAGACGATTTTTATTCAGCTTACGGGAGACTTTTAGAACGAGAGGGATGAGACAGAAATCATTACCCCCTACACTACCAGATACCCTCCAGTAAGTTTAATAAAATCGACTACAGTTCGTTCATATTAACTTGACCTAGATTTTCGTACATTTGCAGCTTGTTTCGCGTAGCTTAGTGGCAGAAAGACAATTTTACGACCCTACATCCTTTCAGTAGCACTTCGTGACATCCTTCATATTCTAGCGTAAATTTATTGTTGCAGCTCTGCATTCAAGTTTGAGAGATCGCAGTTTTAGGCCAAGTTAGAGTAAAAAGAGCATAGTGTTAGTCCTTTAAAAAACAATACATCACCTGAATGAAAGGTTTAATGGCAACTGGTTCAAACCTCATGACAACGAGGGGATCTTAGCAAAACAAAATAATATCGTCTGGCGGTAGCAGAAATAAACAATAACAGAGGTGATCACACTGCAGGGACAAACAGACCAAGATGCAGGAAAGGTAACCTCGCCAGTGTGATGCCTGATTTGTATTACTGTGACCGCCAGACGATTTTATTCAGCAGGGAATCATGTCGCATTGAAGAAGGGAGAAACAGTCCCCATCTACCCATCCTGTATAATTATCTTCTTTAATTGTTGTTAAGTCTGCATTGATTTCATTAGGCTTAGTAAATGCCTTTCTCAGTGAAGGTGTTAAATGCAACAGCCAACAACTATGTCAACCAGTTCGTTACAGTTCCTTCTCTCTCTCTCTCTCTCTCTCTCTCTCTCTCTCTCTCTCTCTCTCTCTCTCTCTCTCTCTCTCTCTCTCTCTTCTTCCCTTGTCCTTCCTACAAAAACAGTTCTTACTTACGATGCAGACTTGATCGTAAGGTTGCTTTTGAATCCGGGCCCTGAAATCCTCCACTAGGCTTGCTTAGCTTAATCCTTTCACTACGATAACTTTCTTCTCATTTTGCTGGCATTAGACGATATTATTCAGGGTCTTTTCGTCGGAGGAGGGGTTAAAAATAAACTCTTAACTCCATTGCTACGCGAGGTCTCTCCAAAGCTGAATAAAATCGTCTGTTGGTAGCAAAAATTAACTATAGGAAGTCGCCATCAGAGTTAAGTAAGAATGAAGCAGGAAATCGCCATCAAAGTAAGAATGAAATAGGAAATTGCCATCAAAGTAAGAATGAAAAAGGAAATTGCCATCAAAGTAAGAATGAAATAGGAAATCGCCATCAAAGTAAGAATGAAATAGGAAATTGCCATCAAAGTTAAGAAAGAACGAGATAGGAAATCGCCATCACAGTAAGACTGAAATAGGACAATCGCCATCAGAGTTAAGAAAGAATGAAATAGGAAATCGCCATCAAAGAAAGAATGAAATAGGTAATCCCCATCATAGTTAAGTAAGAATGAAACAAGAAATCGCCATCAAAGTAAGAAAAATAGGAAATCGCCATCAAAGTAAGAATGAAACAGGAAATCGCCACCAAAGTTAGTTAAGAAGGAGATAGGTCTTCGCCATGAAAATAAAATAGTTAACCCTTGCACTGCGACGACGTCCTTAAGTCTTTGCAACATCTTTTGATTTCATTCGTCTTAGGTACGTAGGAGTCAATGAGTGTAACCCGTATTTAATTGGCAAGACTTTGTTAGTTCTCCCTCTTTCGATTTTTTCCTTTTGAATACTACTTCACCCCATTCTTAAGTGGGAACAGAGATCGGGATGATGATGATGATGATGAATGGTGATGATTAATGATGATTGCGTGTGTATTGGTTCGTCCTTCCCTATGGTCCACAGGCAGTGTGAGCAATTAATACGGTTGAGAGAGAACATTTTATTAATCACCACTACAGCGATTTGAGCATCCCGCAAGCTAATGGCCACGTACTGCCGTCTGGAAGAAGAGAAAATGTTGCCAGCTCGAATTAGGTAAACCGAAATTTTATTTAATGTATTTTGAGATCTCAGCGCTGTATATTGATTAACTCGAAGAATATTATCCGCATACTATTTGACAGTGTTTTCGAAATAGCTGTTTGTGTTTGAATGTAGGTCATTGTAAGATTATCACCCTGTTTATGTCAGCGTGGTGGAGGGGGAAAGGGGGGAAGTTAGCCGAATATGAGGTGGAGGGATGAGATGTAGAGGTACATGAATGATGCTGGTGTGAGTTGATGGGAGGGTAACCTGATTGTCGGAGGACACGGTGACATGGAGGCGATTTGTTTGTGGTTACCCTTTTCTGGATTAGGGAATTTTGTTGCAGATCGATAGATGGAGATAAACACAGACAGACAAACGGATAGAAAGATATAGGCAGACATAGATAGATGATAGGTTGACATAACAGAGTAAAAAAACTTCTCTTTTTCACTCTAAGAAGCGGCGGATTTCCCTAAACCGTGTCCTAAATATAACCTCGCCAGGTATGTATTAATCTGGAGACTGAAGTGAGACACGTGTCGTAGTCGAATATTGAGCCACAGTTTCTTGACCTCGTAAGAGAAAAAAAGGATGCTAAATTCTTTATTTAGCTTTTTTCCTGTTGCGTTCATCCATCGTGATTATATCTGAGCCCAGTTATTATTAGAATTCCGGAGTCAGCTTATTTAGCGAAATATGCCGTTTCAATGACTGTGACTGACTGGATAGAATCATGGTTGTTAAGAAAAAAAAAAAAATGATTGGTCGTCCCTGTCGTGACAAATGTTTAACAGAAAAGATAATTTCCTTAAAAAAATAAACTCGACAGAACCGGTAAAAACCAAATAAAGCTAAGCCCGGATGACCTTGGAGCAATTCTGGCCATGTCCCGCTGGACCTTTGAGCTGAATAGGTCAAGAGGCCTTCCCGGTATCATGAATCGACATTGTAGGCATATTTGTGGTTTTGGAATTTCTGGAACGGTTCTAATTTAAATTCAGGTTCTTAGAATCAGATGGAAAACATTAAAAAGAGACTATTTTTATTAGGAATTAGTCACATTTTACTAGGCACCAGAAACTTGGAAAGCACTAAGGAACGCATTTACTGAAAGGTCTGTGTGTGTGTGTGTGTGTGTGTGTGTGTGTGTGTGTGTGTGTGTGTGTGTGTGTGTGTGTAATTCACCGGGTCGGTCAGGATCACTTGATAGTCGTGATGGTCAGCTTTTACCCTCCCGGAAGGGAGCTGAGAGCTCATATAGTCCGATCTAAGGGCAAGGCTGTGACCTTCACACACGCACACACCCGTCTCCTTGCTCAAGGGGGACAGTAACCACCCACTTCGTCAGTGAAACTTTTCGCAACCTGAGCGAGGCGCGAACTCCCGTCCACCAGTTGGCAAGTGGGAACGTTACCACTGCACCAGTGTGTGTGTGTGTGTGTGTGTGTGTGTGTGTGTGTGTGTGTGTGTGTGTGTGTGTGTGTGTGTGTGTTCGCGCGAGCTTTGTATGTAGTTTTTATTCCGAGACTCAAGAATGCCTCCGGCACTCCCTAGATCACGCGCCATTGGCGCTCACTTCACCATAATTAGGGCCCGTGCTTCTGATGACCCTGGGATGGATTCTGCGCACCAGTCCCCCTCTGATACTAAAAGAGGTGATAAAAGCATAAACTATATTGTTTTTGCACATGAGACGGGGTTTTGATGTCAGGGATCATAGCTGACATCAGATACTCATAAATCTAGTTGTGTTTGCCAAATATGGCTCATCAAATTTTTAGGTTTTTACCAGCAAGCAGACAGCAACATTTGTGTTTTGTTTCAGCATCCTGAATTAAAAGAAATGTCATTCCTAGTTGCTGAAAGTTTAGCATAAATGCGAGGATACAGGTTTTATTATGTGCGCATGATATATCCAGAGCCATACTTTACTAGTGCTTCACAGAATCCTGATGAGGGGTTTCCTTGTCCTAAGTACATTCATCAGGTGTGACCAAAATGAGACCTTCATTGTCAGCTGTGATATCAACTTCATCACTACCAATTCCCTTAGTATGTAGTATCTTAAAATTTTTTAGATGATTTGCTCTCCAGGAGTACCACTAAATCGTATAATAAGTGAGTGAATAAAGTATGTGTAAATTGGCGAAAGGAAAGAATTTTAGGAATAAATGTTAGTACGGATAGTATGTAAGACAGAGTGGAGTACAAAAATAGACGCAGTTAACAAGAATATATTGTGGTTGTCTGGACACGTGGAATGCATGAAGATTAAAAGGTTATCTTCCTGGATCCCATAACGTATTCTATATTTCATTCATGGTACTTTCTGGCAGTTTTATCCTGTTTAAAGAGACGGGGGAGGGGGGACTGATATATTATTCCCTCTCCCCATCACTAGAAGAAAGTTTGCTCGGTTGTAAAATTGGACGTAACGAGAATAAACCAGCTGGATACGTCAACTGATTCTCTCTCTCTCTCTCTCTCTCTCTCTCCCGTGTGTGTGTGTGTGTGTGTGTGTGCGTGTGCGTGTGTGTGCGCGTGTGCGCGCGCTCGTACGTGCGTGGATGCTTGCCCTAGCGAGAGATAAAAGCAATGAGGGAGTCAGGAGGGGAAAACCGAAAATGTCATGGACTTGTTGATCTGAAAACTTTTAATTCTGGAAAGATTTTTAGAATTAGACGAAGTAAATACAGCCATTTAATTACTTCAGGCCTAGACACCTTAAGCTGAGTAAAAATAGTTATGTGGTAGGAAATTATACCGACACGTTCCGGATTCAAGGGGGTTAAATTGTATCGTATGCGAGTTATATGTTTTGGATGTAAATTTGTAACAGTGAGTGGACGAAGAACAAAATTACAGCCGTTTCCTTCGTCGTGAGAGCAGGCTTCCACAGCTGTCAAGATGTAACAATATTGTATCAAATGTTAGGTAGAGTTGTGGACAACACATTGTCTAATACAGGTTAATATTGCACAGCTGAGAGGGGCTGGCTACATTTTTATGTTCATACTGTACAGTATATGATCTTGTTTGATATGATGCGTAGGAGGAAAAATGAACATGCAATAAATGTGAAGTAGGCTCACTGAAACAGTAGGGGAACTCTTGTTCCCCACTTTACCATTGCGAAAAACTATTGCTCAACTTTATTCGAAAAATGTTAGAACTCATACACAATTTTTTGAAAATGGTTGCTTCCAAGGGACGCATTACTGGTTGTTGAAAGTCATCGTTTCCTATCTCGTTCTTTCTAGGAGGGAAGTGAATCATAGCTATCCCCGCAGCCGTACGTAATATTGTAACCACTTGTAAACCAGTATTATGTAAGTGTGTTCTAAATAGGATGTAAGTTTGTTGAAGGGCTACGTGATCTTACCTAAGGTCCAGCTACAGGATGGCTTACCGGGATGGAACATGGATGAGTACAGTTCATTAGTAAGGGGATCAGGGAAGTCAGTAACTGGATCAGGCAGGTCAGAGGGTGGTGGATCGGTAGGAGGGATCATAATTGTATCAACTCGTGACTGGGAAACTGGGTCTGTGATACCTGGCACAAACAAATCCTGAATAGTAACGTCCCCTCGTGCCGGTAACACATTGATATTTTCGTCTGCCATGATTTGTACACCTATTAGAACGTCACCAGGACAGCTAATCCAGGGTGTAACATAGAATTCAGTAGTGAATGGATCTGCTGAATCATGTAGAGAAATTTGAAGCTAAGTTTTGCATATAATGTCTAAATATGATCCATCTACAGTGCACAGATTTCGATCGGGCTCACGGAAACTAACATGTTTCAGTCTGTTACATTGAATTCTTGCTAACGCCTCTTCAGAAAATAAGTCGACGGCAGAACCTGAATCCATAAAAAGTTAGACATCCCCCTGACCGCAATTTACCTCCGCACAACTACCCCTAAGTAGTGTAACGCACGAACACTACTGAGGGGCAGTTCATTGTGTTGGGTAACTTCTATGTTGGATGTTTGCGAATGTCGCGTTGCTCCTCCCCCAACCGACGACGTGCAAGGTAACGACACTCCTCGATGGTATGAGTAGTCTAGTCCTTACGATACTCAATAAGTACGACGCAGTCTGGAAGGTGTACGCTGACGCGGCTCCTGACGATTTCGTCCGTGTTCGCGAGAACAGCTCGATTCACGGTGACCAGCTATCCCACTGCTGCCACCACTTGTTAAGCCAACACTCATGGAATGTAGGTAAATCCGAAATCCAGTGCTATATTACGGATATATATTTACACAAGAACTGGACAGGTCTTTTCCCCACCACGTCACCTCTATATGCCCGGAGAGTCCGGTGCGCTCTCTCTCTCTCTCTCTAGTAAAGACAGTATGTAAGCAGAATTCAAACTGTGGCAAGTTAGGTAAGGGAAAAAGGTCACGTATCCCTTCAACACACTTACATACTACTTAGAACACTCTTACATACCACTAGTTTACAAGTGGTTTATATATATATATATATATATATATATATATATATAAAATCTACTAATCATTTTTGTACAATGTAATGGTGTGTGTGTGTGTGTGTGTGTGTGTGTGTGTGTGTGTGTGTGTGTGTGTGTGTGTGTGTGTGTGTGTGTGTGTGTGTGTGTGCGCGCCCATTATGTGAGTGCAACAGATATAGCTTTTGATATGACATGGTAATTGTGACCTAAATATGAACCGTAATTGCTATAATTGGTTGGAGCTGTGCCCGTGTGTGTGTGTGTGTGTGTGTGTGTGTGTGTGTGTGTTAGGGATATGTCGATAGTATCGATATCGGTATCGGCAGTATCGGCCTTTTTTTTTTGTAGTAGCGGTATCGGCAAGGTAAATAAATGACCGATACTCCGATACTTTTCTTTGCCTTTTATTTATTATTCACACAAGCAGATTAACAGCTTAGCAAAACATTTTATTATTCCGACTTCTTAAGGTCATAATTGCCACTTGGTACTTCGGCATTGGGTCAACTAATTAAGATCATGGATACTGAATTACTGACCTCAGCTCTGCATGCCATGAGAAGTTGCACTCTAAGGGTCGCTACTCTCCATGTGCCCATCAGACAGGTGGATGCTGGGTAAAAGTTCACAATATATATATAGTTTCAGTTTCAACTCTGTGAGTCTATGACTTTCCTTTTCGTCTTTTTTTTTTTTTTTTTTAACAGTACCATGCAATTATAGGCCTATAGTTACTTCCAGCTTCCCCTATTTCTAATATTAAAATACAAGTTATTCTATACTTTTATAATATAACCTTACAGAAGTTACACATTAAACGCAGGGTAATCAAAATAAAAAAAGTCTCGGTATCGGTATTGGTACCGGCAAAGTATCGGCCATTTGTTAGTATCGGTATCGGCTGAAAAGTGGGTATCGGTATCGGTATCGGCCAACATCTTGGTATCGGCACATCTCTAATAAACACACACAGTCTCTCTCTCTCTCTCTCTCTCTCTCTCTGTCAGTCCGAGATTCGTAAAGATAAGGAGGGATGAAGTTTACAGATCAAAGGACTATAGCTATGGAGTAGGAGGAGGCATGGTTGGGAGGTTGTGTCGTGGTCTGGGGCAGTGTCTGGGTGCTTTTCCTGCCACTGGCACTTACATGCATTCCTGATTGCCCTTTATCCACAAAACAGAGTCTCCGCTTTTTCTGTTACACCCCGACTGTCATTTGTTTGGTTTTCACCAAAGATTCCAAATTCCTTTTTAGCCCAGTTGAATGTCGAGTGTATTCATATTGGAAGGTAAATATACCTAGTAACCAGTGAGACTCATTCCTGCCTCATAACAGAGGCTTGTGGAATTTCACGTAACCATGACTTAGTATTCAAGTTGAGTGTGGCCCAGCTTCGTCAAATGAAAACATGTTAGTTATAGTTACCTCCGCTAAGGAGGTTATGTTTTACCTCGCGTTGGTTTGTTTGCCTGACTGTTAGCAGGATTACTCAAAAAATTATGAACGGATTTTTGGTGGAATTTTGTGGAGGGTGGCCATGGGCCAATGAAGAAATGATTAAATTTGGGGGCGGATTCGGATCCGGATCCGCAGTATCCCGCACAATATCTCCAAAAGTTCTCAGTGAACTTCAATGATATTATGTGGAAAGGTGGGCCATGGACCAAAAAAGAGTTGATTAAATTTAGGGGCAGATTCGGATCCGGATCCTAAATCCACGGATCCGGATCCTTTTTAACGACAGTGGCATTGGCGGAAGTATGCGCTGTCTGAGCGCTTTCTAGTTTATTCTGGGATTCACTTCTTTCCCAATTAATTCTTCCTTCCGACCCATTGACAAGTCCCAATATAGTGTGGTGATTTCCTTGTCAGTCACATGTAGAAGACCAAGGAGGTGGAGGGTTGTGAGTGTGTGTGAGAAAGTTAGGTATGGATGTTGAGGACGTGAGAGAGTGACAGGGTGCCGAACTGCATGCGTGGATATGCAAAAGACAAGAACCTTTCTCCGTTTTCATGTCGTTTGTCGTTGAACTGACTTCACAGGTGTATGTGAAATGCATCAAAATGGAGCAACTAATGTGTATAGGCTAGATCTCATTTGCTTCTGAGGTAGAGCCAATACTTCGGAGAACTTGAATGATGTGTAAATTATTAGGAGGCCATTGCATTTGATAATTTTCCTACTTTTGTGCTTTTTCTTTCTGGATCATGCTGCCTCCCATCTCTTAGGTCGGTATTACGGTTTCGGTAATGCGATTGTTGATAGCGAATTATGGGAAGGAAGGGCGAGAATGGGAGATAGTGTTTAGAAGTGACTGGAGGAAATGTTGTTGAGAAATTTAGAGCTGGAGGGGTTTTGTCACAGCAACTCGGGTGGACTCTGGGATTAGGCAGCAGATAGAAACTTGTGATGGTCGAGGACGTAAAGCCCCTCTTTACCCTCTTATGATTGGGATAGGTCTAGCAGTGCTTTCCAGCTGGCTCCTGGCGATTTTATTCAGGTATAAGAGTTAAATATAATCATTTGTCAGCAGCAGGGATAAAATAGTGAAGGTCTTCGATAGAAATGAAGTCAGTGAATATACAGTGAGGCTGGATGAGGAGGAAATGGAAAATGTGTGTGCGTTTAAGTACTTGGGCAGTGTGATGAGTAAGGATGGAAGTTTAGAGGATGAAGTGCTTGAAAGGGTGCAACAGGGAAGAAAGGCTGCTGTTTCCTTGAAATCAGTGATAAGAAACAGAGAAGTGAGCATGGAAGTGAAAAAGCTACTACATGACTATTGTGATACCAACTCTAACGTATGGAAGTGAAGTTTGGACCTTGTTGGAGGGACAGAAGTTAAGAGTGACAGCAGTGGAAATGAGTTATTTGAGAGGAGCCTGTGGAGTTACATGGAGAGACAGACTGACAAATGAGGAAGTGAAGGAGCGTTGTGGTGTGGATGTGGATGTGACAGGAAGCGTTAGGAGAAATAAACTCAGGTGGTTTGGACGTGTGGAGAGGATGGAGAGCAAGAGGCTGATGAGGAGAGAGTATGTGAGTGAGGTGGGGGGGTGAGAGGGAGGGAGAGGCCAAGGATGAGATGGAGGGATGGAGTGGAGAGGTATATGAGAGAGGGGGGTGTGAGCTGGGAGCAGGGCAGTGAAATGGCGGGGGACAGGGCGACATGGAAGCGATTTGTTTGTGGCCACCCCGTATGGGATTAAGGCATCTGGCAATAGATAGATAGATGGATAGATCTTCAGCAAGTCGCTAGAGTAACTGACCTATGAGAAGACCGACGGTGGAAAGGAGTGATGGGAGCCATGAGACGTGGTAAGCGCTGGCCTCCGGGAAGGCGTTGCGCACGGCCACGTAGATGACGCCATAGCTCTTGATGAAGCCCACGATCCAGACGTTGATAAAGCAGGCCGACAGCGCCACCACCCACCCGTAGCCGCCATCTGGAGTAGTGAAGGGGATTGGCATTCCTTTGGCTGCCATTGCGGACAGCCGAGGACTGCCCACAGATGGAAGAGGGCTGCCCACAGAGTCCCGAGGGCTGAACGCCCTGCCATCGCGAGCATGTGTTCCGTCGTCCCCGCCAATGTAGAAGGATGCAGCTTTGAAAGGTTGGTGTCCCCGGTCGTCCGATTCGCCAGATGCCAGGGAACCGTTTTCATGCGCCTCCAGAACTGGCTGAAGACGGACCACTGATGATTTAGGGTCCATAGAGTTCATTATGGCCCCGTTGCTTTGTTGAGGGAGAGTTGTGAGATCTGGCAGGGTGTTGCGCTCTGGTTGCTCCTCCTGGCCACTGGAACTCATGCCCACCCCTATGGCTAGGTGCAGCGCCGCAACCTCGTCCTAGCTCAGGGAAGTGTCCAGCGTTGATCAACCTTCTGTCGTTGCTCGAGCGGGACTGCTCGCGACCTTCTACCCCAGCATTGCTTCCGACACCGCGCTTGTGCTTACATTTTCTCGCATTTATACAAAGAAGTTCACTAGCGTTTTCCTCTTGGGCTCAGTTTTTGTCAGAAATATTTAGTTTTACGCAGAGACGTTCAAAAATCACAGTGAACTACAACGAATAAAGCTCAGAACTGTCACTTAATGTACAGTCATTGTCGTCATGGTAGAAAAGTATTAATAATTGCACATAAGAATTTTTTTGGTATAATTACAGCGAATTGGTAACTGAGAGTTAAGCTACAGCGTCACTGTGTGTGAGCATATGCCTTTCCATGGCAAGGGTCATCTTGCTTGCTTAAGTTGTTTGCCGCCCACTGACTCAGAGTTGGCCATTCCAGCGACAGTTCTCCCGCCGCTCACACCCTCTACCCAGGACTGCAGCGGGCAACTGACTGGCAGGCGGATGAAGTTGAGATTTTATATACACGTTCGGAAACATCCGGGCGCTTGCGCAGCTATGAGCTGTGATTAGTACATTTATCGGTACAGTTCGTGATCCCCAGCAACACAGATATATATGCCAGCTTTGTGAAGTATTTGTGAGGTGTGTGAGTGGAGCTGGGGAGCACAGTCATTACAAACAGTTATAACCTTTCCCAAGAAAGTTTGAGCATTTTCTTCATGGAGGTTTCTATTCACTCAGCGATCAATACCCAAACTGGCGAGGTGACTGGAACTCTCCTCTCCCGTGTACTCGATTGCTAAATTTTCCACATTCGCACCCGGGACCACAGGCGTTAGACAGGTTCACCAATAGTTTCACGTATACTCAAACGTCTGTGTGTAGGAGTAATGCTTAGATAGCGTATTAATTCAGAGCGGATTGTTAAGCGTGGATTGGAGATTTTCCCTGTTTTGTGCAATAATGACCACCTCTCAGAGTGACGCAAGAACTTAGGTAAACTTTTACTCCGGCGGACCATAGTACATCATAATTTCGTCATGTTCTCCGTTTAGTTACATCATTGTCCCTTTATCTCAAGTGTGGTTGCTTCACCTTCTTGGTCGACTCTCTAATCAGCCACGGTAACGAATTTTTTATTTCAATCAAACTGCCTCCGATCAATTTTATTCAGCCATTTTATATAGCTATAGCTGCGAAGGGATTACCTAGGCTGTCTCTATCCCCCCCACTTCGAAAAGTCTCCCCTTAACTGTATAAGATCGTCAGGGTGGTACAAGTGTAAAATATAATTACGTAAATCGGGCTGAAAAGTTAGCAATAGAATCACATCGCATATTTTTCAGTCATTTCAGTTAGATGCTATTTACTTAATTGCCTTTTATTCACTTCATTTGGATTTCACACTGCAGAGAGAGAGAGAAAATAACTGCCACCGAGAGTGTAGGTTTCTTGGTGATTTGGCACACACACACACACACACACACACACACATCTGCGCATGAACATATAGATTTCTGAATATAGAATAGAAAATACTGCATCCGAGTTTTTTTTTTTTTTTTTAAGAATTTTAGAGTAAGGAAACACACACACACACACACACACACACACACACACACACACACACACACACTGAAGTATGCATAGTTATCCCTCGAATCTGCCGCCTTCTTCGTCATCCCCATTCTCTTTTTCTGTTGTCTTCATCCTTTCCTTTTTTCTGTTTTGGCTTCGTCTCCCATTTTCTCAGTTTCGTCTTCGTCTCAATTTCCTCTTTCTGTTTCGTCTTCGTCTCCACTTTTTTTGTGTTTTTTTCTGCTTTCGTCTCCATCTCCTAAGTTGTTTTCCTGTTTCGTCTCCATTTTCTTTTAGTTTCGTTTTCCTCTCAGTTTTCGTTTTGTTTCGTCTCTGTCTCCATAGTTTTTTTATTTCTCTGTTCGTGTTTTCGTCTCCATTTCCTCTTCCAGTTTCGTCTTCGTCTTTATTTTCTTTTTGATTCGTCATCATCTTCATTTTCTTTTTGTTTCATCTTCATTTCCCAGTTTTATTTTCTTTTCGTTTCTTTCTCCATTTTTCATTCTCCTCCTACTCTCCATTTTCTTTTTGTTCCGTCTGGTAAGTACTTTGATTTTTTTTTTTTTTTTTTTTAATCCGTCCCCACCCCAGAGGGTCTCGGGGACGGGTATTGTCTTCACTTGCTTATCTGTTTGTGTGTTTGTCTTACTGTCTGTTAACAACTTTGCGCGAAAACTATTGGTGCGATATTGACCAAAATTACAGGGATGGGCTATGACCTGATAACCTGATTGAATTTTGGGCCTAATTGGGCCATGGCCCAGGCTGTAGGCCTAAAAGATGTCTATCTATATACCTAGGCTGCTTCCCCCAAGGAAAGGGAGGTAGCCGAGACAGGACGACTCACTCTCAATTTACCCATCCATTCAAACACATTCATTCGCATCTTAGCCCCAAAGGGGAGAACGGACAGATCCTCACCGCATCACACCGCACAAGGGTCAACTGCGCAATGCAAGCAGTGACATCCACAGCAGGGCCCGACAGCAGAACTGGTTTACCCCTGCCACATCATAACAGACCCATCCCCTTACCCGCACCTGACCTGACTAGCTGATCAGACCAAATGCGGGAGAATATCCCCTCAGGGCTGTGTCATCACTATTCATTCACAATTTCTCTCCATTTATTTCTGTCACGCACAGCCACTCTTCCTTGCTCAACAGACATCCCTCTCGCATCCAGCGCTCTCTTCACACTGTCCATCCATCCTATTCGTGGTCTTCCTCTCAGTCTTACACCTCTCACATCAGATCTAGTTATCTTTTTCACCAATCGCTCATTATCCATTCTCTCCATATGCCCAAACCATTGCAACACCCTCTGCTCAACTCTACCAGCCATCTCCCGAACAACTCCAGTTCTCCTTCGCACTTCATCATTTCGCACTCGATCCATACGCGTCACTCCACACATACTCCTCAGACATCTCATCTCCATTACATTCAAACTTTTCCTCTCTGCTACACCCATATTCCATGTTTCAGCCCCATATAACGCAGTCGGTACCACAACACCCTCATACAGCCTTCTCTTTACATCCATTCTAAGCGAACGACATTTAAACACTTTTTTCATTCCTCCCAGCACCTTTCCTACTTCATTTATTCTAAACTTCACTTCTGCATCTATTCTTCCATCCACAGCAACATGTGACCCTAGATATTTAAAACAATCTACCTCCTCAAGCAACTCACCATTCAAAACTATATTCATCCCCCTACCATCTATCAACCTCGTACACTTCATCACTTTACTCTTATTCTCATTTACTTTCAATTTCCTCCTTTCACACACCCTTCCAAACTCCTCTACCAACTGTCTCAATTTCTCCTCTGAATCAGTCACCAGTGCAGTATCATCTGCAAACAGCAGCTGCTTCAGATTCCACTCTCCTCCATCAACATTTACCAGACTCAGACCACCTAAAACTCTTGCATTCACCTCCCTTACAACACCATCCATGTAAATATTAAACAACCAAGGCGACATCACACATCCCTGTCGCAGCCCCACTCTCACGGGAAACCAATCACTCACAGCATTTCCCACTCTTACACACGCTCTACTATTTACATAAAAACTTTTCACCCTTTTAGTAACCTACCATCAAGTCCATACAATCTTAAAACAGTCCACAAAGCCTCCCTATCAATTCTATCATACGCTTTCTCTAAATCCATAAATGCCCAAAACACATCCTTGCCTTTCGCTAAATACTTTTCACACACTTGTCTCACAGCAAACACCTGATCAACGCATCCCCTCCCTCTCCTAAAGCCACACTGCTCATCACTAATCACTCCCTCTGTACCCTCTCTAACTCTCATAATTAACACTCTACCATACACTTTACCTACAACACTCAACAGACTTATACCCCTAAAGCTAGTACATTCATACTTATCACCCTTGCCTTTATACAACGGGACCACACAAGCACTTGCCCAGTCAATTGGCACCATACCTTTCTCAAAGCACACATTCAATAATCTTACTAACCAGTCAACAATAGTCACTCCACCACCCTTCAGGCATTCCACAGCACACCCATCCATACCTGCAGCTTTACCTGTTTTCATCTCCTTTACTGCCTTCTCCACTTACTCCTTCGTGATCAAAGAATCATTCAACTCTCCCAACACATTTATTCCTTGCACCCTTCTATCTGCCACAATCTCAGCCACCCTTTCCTCCTCTACATTTAACAATCTTTCAAAATACTCTGCTCCATCTCTTCCCTTACTGCATCCATCTCAATTAACATCCTTCCATCCTCTGCTTTTACTCGTTCTTCCTTCCCAGACTCTCCCTTTCGCACCCTTTTCACCTCCTTCCAAAACATTTTCTTATTCTGTTGAAAATTCTCTGTCAGCCGCCTACCCCACCTCTCATCTGCTGCCACTTTAGCATCACGCACAGCCCTTCTCGCTCTATTCCTCTTTTCCTTATACCTTTCATATGACATCTCATCCTTCCTCTGCAGCCACACTTCATATGCACGTCTCTTCTCAGCCACAGCCATACTAACTTCCTCGCACCACCATTCACTTCCTTTTCTTACACCACCACCCACACGTCTCACACCACACACCTCTTCTGCATGCCCCACCACAGCACTCTTAAACAACTGCCATTCCTCCTCCACGCTGCCATTTTCCCGATCTTTCACTGCGTTCCACTCATCTTTCAATTTCTCCTGATACTCTATCTTTTCTCTCTTTATCCAACTCACTCACTTTCAAAACCTCCCTGCCACACCTAACCCTCCTAGCTCTCACCCATCTCTTACCTACTCTTAACTTTCCCTCCACCAGGTAGTGGTCAGACATACCTCCACCCTCCCCTCTCAGAACTCTCACATCCAACAATCTTCCTATTACATTCCTAGACACAACCACATAGTCCATCAAGGCTCTATCAACAACCCTTCCACCCTCCTGTCTCACCCATGTATACTTATAAATATCTTTCTTCTCAAACAGCGTATTCCCAATCACCATCTCTCGCTCAACACACATCGCTATCATTCGTTCCCCATTTTCATTTCTTCCAGGCACACCATGCATACCAACTACGCCTTCAACTGCTACATTTCCCACTCAAGTGAGGGGGACGGGTAAAAATCTTTTTTTTCGCCATAACTCCTTTCAGATTCGTTATATCGACATGACACCAACACCTAAAGGCGTATCTTTCAAATCTGCATCCTATAACATGCCTCATTGCATGGGGGGGGCAGCCTCATTGCATTGGGGGGGGGGTCACCCTCCAGTTAGCGGTAGGGGGCTCAATGTCAGGTGGGTGGGTCGGGCCTAAAATTTCAGATGGGCATAAAATCGTCAATTTTCACTCGATTTACCCCAAATTTGATATGTGACACCTTTGAATAGATAACCTGTTGTGTTTATATGTCAGCAGTAAGATGACTGCAGGGGACGGGTTTGCTGTGCCTTGGCACCGCTTCTTGATTATGTTATTATTATTATTATTATTATTACTGCTACCACCACCATCACCACCATGATCATTATTATTATTTTTGTTATTATTATTATTATTATTATATGGTAGGTGGTGGCGACCATCATCCACTCACTTGATGTAGTGCTGCCTACTTCTTCCTAAGCCTTTATCATTCTTTTTCTGTGGCTGCCCTCCTCTCTTCCTATTTCTCCCATCTTTCCTGTCACTTCGTATTGCTTTTCTTTCCGTTACAGGTGGCTTTTACATTAAGTGACAAGCCAAATGGTTTCCGTTAAGCCAAGAAACCATTTACAACGCAGGGTGGTAACCATATAACCAAACCATACGTGCTCCCTACGTGTCAGCAGGTGGGTTAGTGGAGGGTTAGTGTCCGTCCCTGTAAAACAAATAACTCAGAGTCGAATGGCCTTATGGCGTCTGGCAATAGATAGATAGATTATTATTACTTTTTTTTATTATTATTTATTATTATTATCACTACTACTATGCAGCAGTCAGCTCCATTTCAAGAGCAGTCTAATCCAGTTTCAGGAGATCTGTTTTGGTTGACACGCAGTTGGTTTCATCTCTGCTTCCAAATCAGTACCCGTCCATTTACCTGATACAGGTTTAATCGTTCGAAAATCACATTTGTTTCACCCGATCTTAGCTCTTTCAACTAGAGCATTGCATATGTATTTTATTCTGGCAGCTACAAGGCAGTTTTGTTCAGCTGAGGAGGGCAACCTGGTGGTGAAAAATTTATTGCCGAGTATTGTCCTCCAGTTCGAAAAATCTATCTATCTATTGCCAGACGCCTCAATCCCGTTTGGGGTGGCCACAAACAAATCGCCTCCACGTCGTCCTGTCCCCCGCCATTTCACTGCCCTGCTCCCAACTCACACACCCTCTCTCATATACCTTTCCACCCCATCCCTCCATCTCATCCTCGGCCTCCCCTTCCCTCTTCCTCCCTCCACCTCACTCACATACACTCTCTTCGTCAGTCTTTCACCCTCCATCCTCTCCACATGACCAAACCACCTCAGTGTGTTCCTCATAACACTTCCTATCACATCCACATCCACACCACAACGCTCCTTTATATCCTCATTCGTCAGCCTGTCTCTCCATGTGACTCTACAGGCTCCTCTTAAATAACTCATTTCCACTGCTCTCACTCTTGACTTGTGTCCTTCCAACAACGTCCAAGCTTCACTTCCATACGTTAGAGTCGGTATCACAATACTGTCATGTAGTAACTTTTTCACTTCCATGCTCACTTCCCTGTTTCTTAACACTGCTTTCAAAGAAAAATCACTTAAGATTAATACAGTTGTTTGAAGGTCGCAAGAACTTAACAAAGTCACCGTACTAAAAGGAGATGGAGGCAGTAATGATAATTTCTGTTGATGCAAATTCTTACAGCCCATTTTAAACGCAGCTGTCTTTCACCCAGGTCATACAAATTTATCCAGCTGCTAAAACAATAACCTTCTAGAGAATAAGCAAAATCTTTCTGCTCCGGTCACAAAATCAGTTTCCTTCCAATATAGAAGCAATAATATATTGCTGTCTTTAGACGATTTTCATTTAAACAAAGGAAGGCTTCGTACTAAAGGGGTTAATAGTGGCCGTATATTTTTTTACATTGTCGCGTGGCATTCAGGGACTAAAATTATCTCACGCACGCTTGGCCTAGAAGACTATCTTGACCTGACCCACTTTCTCCCGTCTGTTCATTTTTGAGCTCAGATTTTTTTTTTTTTTTTTTTTTTCTATTCCATAAGGCCACTTTCGGTGTGAGGGAAGGTATTTTTGTCATAAAATACTTTACTTTCGGCTGCTGGCTTTGGAGTGGTCGGGGTTGTAGGAAGCCGCTATTGCTCCTCAGAGCGTAGTGCGGTCTGTAGTAACTTGTTACGTTCAAATCTTTTTTGGTTAGGTTCGATTAGGTTAGTTAAAAAATGCAAATGAGTGAGATCTCTGAATTGAGGTAAGGTAACGAAAACTAAATCCATCAGGTAAAATAGATAAATGAATGAGTAAAATTATAGAGCATCAATATAGACCATTGATTGTTTGCCTTAATGACCGGTGTGAAGTCAGTAAGCATAAATCCTCAACTCACTTCTGTACAGTATGGTCTGCACTGGTGTGACTCCGATGGCCTGCTCATCGTCATCACCGGCTTCCTGCTCCTGGGGATTGCGTACTACCAAGTGAGACTCCACATATTCCTGGCTACTGTCTGAGTTGCGCTCTGTGAGGCATTATTGTCCCCTTACTAGCACCCACTTGTACCTCACATGCTCACGTTCATGTCTGTCAGCATCATCATTATCATTAGCCTCTGTTCCATTATTTTTACCTTCCACATGACAAAGTCAGAGGAGGGTGTTATTACGGGCCGCGATAGCGAAGCTGGTATTGTCTTCAGTTTGCGTGTGTGTGTGTGTGTGTGTGTGTGTGTGTGTGTGTGTGTGTGTGTGTGTGTGTGTGTGTGTGTGTGTGTTAGTACGATAGCTTAGCAACCACTCAAGCTATCGTCACGAAATTTTACATGTGTGTAGTAGGGAAAAGAGCGATCACGAGTTCGAAATTGGTGAAAGTAGGTCATAGTCAGGCTGCCTGTTACCACGATAACTTCGCAACCGCTCAAGATATCATCACAAAATTTTACAGGTGTGTAGCAGGGATGAAAATCTCGTACGAGTTCGAAATTGGTGAAAGTAAGTCAAGGTCAAGATCATATTCCGAGCCGCGCTAGATATGTATCGGCTCGCGGCTGGTGTGATTCCCCCCCCCCCAGGGGGGCTCTGGTTATCACAGGGATCAATAGGTGTCCGTCCGTAGAGGTGGGCGGCAGGCCGGCTGGCTGGGCATAGAGATTTCATTTCTGAGCCAGAACTCAGAAAGTTTTCACTGTAGATTCTTGAAATTTCACATGTGTCTTATAGTGAGCTGGTGTCTTTTAATAGGTAGAATACTACGTCTTAATTTTTTTAAATAATGAGAAATTAAAAAAAAAAAAAAAAAAACAGATTTCATTGCAGCCTGCGCAAGGATCTGAAGGACCCAGGTTATGTGTCCTCAAGGCGTTATCCTTACGCCCACCTTTAAAAGAAAAGATTGGGGGGGAGGGTCGTTATGTGCCTGGTTAGATGTGCAGGGAGGTTGGGGGGGTATGTGCTTGGTCAGGTGGAGCGCTGCAACAGCTTAGCGTTGCCTATTTTTTTCTTTTTCGTTTTTCCTTTTTCTTTCATTTATCTGTAAATAAAGGCGATTATGGAACCTTGCTGTACTAAGCTTTATAGCTCATGTTTTTATTGCATCTCTCTTCTTTGACTCTAGGAAGGGTTAGAGGGTCGCAGATGCTTGCATTTTGTGATAATATGCCCCAGTGACGCGTCAGAATGACGTGAATTACTTAAAAACATTTCCCTCTAGAACAGTTTATAAGAATTGGATGCGACACCAGCGTCACTGAAAAGTGGACCCTGAAAATATCTGCCGCAGCAAACAGTGATGGATTGAAATAGATTACAAGGGCTTCCAAGCAGCTTTTTTTCCTACTTAGTGATAATCCCTTCCTTTGCACTCCGCTTTTCCTCGCACTTTGTCTACCTACCTCATTCTCGATCCACCTCTTTCATACACAGTCAACTCCCATACACTGTCCTTCATACTTCACCAAGTCCCTCCACATCATTCTTACTATACGATACCTCGTTTTGCAACCATCTTTTCTTTACACCTAAATATTCAAGCATCACCTCTTTTCTTGGTTCTCTAGATGCTCCCACCTTGTGTTCAGCTTAAAAATGTCTTCCATGGAACACCACACCCTTCTTGCAAGCTAAATAGTCTCGCCACTTGTCAAAAAATCATGAAGCCAGTCAGTGCCTTCCTCGACAGACCCGGAGGTTTGTTACTCTTAGGGATGAATTACTACCACATATTGGTAGGTTAGAGATGAGTTACCAACACATTATTAGGGCAGGGATTTATTACTGTAGTCCGTTTACTGAAACTTGGGCCAGATTTCTATCATTTTGCAACTTATTTACCGTAACACAGTGGCTTAATTAAACACTACGGCTCTACATCCCTTTCATAGCACTTTTTCGTGACGAACATCGCATTTCAGTGTTAATCTGTTATAGCTCACCATTCAAGAAAGAAAGACGACAATTGGAAATCAGGTTGAAGTGAACGGGGTATGCCACGTAGTGTTAGGTTTGTGATGAAATGCTACCACAGATTGTTAGGTCAGTAATGAATACGACCACATTTTTGTGATGAATTATTAACATATGGTTAGGTTAGGGATGAAATACTGCCACATACCGTATTGTTAGGGATGAAATATTACCACTTATTGGTATGTCAGCGATTGAATACAACCACATATCTTTGGGTTAATGATGGAATAACTACATCTTTTCAGGTTAGGTTATATAGGATTGGTGATCTGATAACTTGTACATATTCCTAGTGTGATATGAATTATAGCCACGCCGGTCAGCACAAAACAGATCCCTAAAGAAGACGTGCTCCTAAGCCCACACGAATGTGATCGTGATAGTGTAGATGCAGATGCGAGTTTGGGTGTGGGTGGGTGTGGTTGTGGGTGTGGGTGGGTGTGGTTGTGGGCGTGACTAAGGAGTCGGTGTTTGTGCGTCTGGTGGGTACCATGGGCGATATTCGCGGTGCCGGTGTTCCTGGAGGTGGACGCCCGTGACAACCTGAGACGCCTCCATCCCCTCCTGGGTATCGTCTGCCTTCTGCTCATCGGCTTCACCTTCTCTGCCGCTCCCAGGCCCACACTGTGGATATTTGTAAACAGAGCTCCTCGTACAGTATAAGGAAACAAATGAAAGTACGAGCTACATCATAATCATACGTTCCGTTCACATTGCTGGTGTTCCTCGTTTTGCAATTTTGGTGATGCAGTTTCTGGCAAGCTTAATGTAACAAGAGCTCTTGAATCGTGCATGTAACTTTCATTTCCAAACTTACGTCATTCGATTTTTACCAGCCGCAGTAGCGAAGCTGGTATCGTTTTCAGTGTGTGTGTGTGTGTGTGTGTGTGTGTGTGTGTGTGTGTGTGTGTGTGTGTGTGTGTGTTAGCACGATAACTTCGCAGCCGCTCAAGATATCATCACAAAATTTTACAGGTGTGTAGTAGGGAAAAAACAATCAAGAGTTCGAAATTGGTGAAAGTAAGTCAAAGTCAGTCTGTCTGTTACCACGATAACATCGCAACCGCTCAAGAAATCATCACAACATTTAACAGGTGTTTAGTAACGATGAAAATATCCTAGAGTATTGTTTTCAGTTTGATTGTCTGTCTGTGTCTCTGTTAGCACGATAACTTCCCAACCGCTCAAGATATCATCACAAAATTTTACAAGTGTTTAGTAGGGACGAAAATCTCCAGTGAGTTAAAAATTGATGGAAGTAGGTCAAGGTCTATGTGTCTTTTACCACGATAACTTCGTGACCACTCAAGATGTCAGCACAGAATTTTACAGGTTTGTAGTAGGGATGAAAATCTCCTACGAGTTCGAAATTAGTGAAAGTATGTCAAGGTTATATATATATATATATATATATATATATATATACTGTATATATTATGATGGTGATATATATATATATATATATATATATATATATATATATATATGATGGTGATATATATATATATATATATATATATATATATATATATATATATATATATGATGATGGTGATCTATATATATATATATATATATATATATATATATATATAAAAGATACGTACTGCATATTCTTGCAAGGTTAAGACCATTTTCACCAGGTATGGAGAGAGTTTTCGAACTTGAGGTGTTAGAGAATTTAAAATTTTCAGTACCAGAGCTAAATAAAATGGTTGTATAATATCGTCCTGTGGTAACAGGTATGAATTACGACCAGTGGCTGGCTGGATGAAGGCATGAAGCCCAGACGTCCATTCTACGTCCTTGGTGGCCTTGAGTAAGAAACCTGTAGCCACCTCTTGGGGATTCCAACTTATTACAACTTATACTCCGGCTGGCGTCACGAGACCTCGCTTGTCTAGTTTACTTTTGGGCGTAACCTTCCACGCGGACGTATTTTTATACTTGTTTTTTGTTTAATTCTTGGCTTCATGGATAAGTGATTAAGTAAAGAGGCCGGTAGAGATCGAGCACCGTGGAGAGCTCCCATTAGGTGACCAAGGCCGATGCGTGCATGCATGTTGGAGAATTTTTAAACAAATGGAAAGGAAACGAACTTTCAAAGATTTATTTAGTTTAGTAGAGACTTTCTTGAAGAGAAGGCGGTTAATTTAACATTCTTTCATCCCTTCAGTGCGAGAGACCACCCCTAAGCAGAATAATATAAAATCGTCCGAGGACAACATGATTGAAAAAAAAAAAATCATCGTACCGAAGTAATTATTAGGGTCAAAAGTGATACTCTCAGTATGTAGGAATAATTTATTGCTCGTAAGATCGTAATATACACAGATCTTTGCTTACAAGATGAGATATATTTTCATTCCACATACCTTTATTACGCTCTACAAATAGAAATATACATTATTGTACGTATGGAAATCTCGTTTAAAAATATTTAAACGGGTAACAGAAAATACATATCTATTTATATTAATGCTGTACTTATACATTTATCAACAGTACGCTATATACAGCATATCACACAGTATAACGTGATGTCGCATGTGTGTGTGTGTGTGTGTGTGTGTGTGTGTGTGTGTGTGTGTGTGTGTGTGTGTGTGTGTGTGTGTGTGTGTGTGTGTGTGTGTGTGTGTGTGTGTGTGTGTGTGTGTGTGTGTGCGTGTGTGTGTGTGTGTGTGTGTGTGTGTGTGTGTGTGTGTGTGTGTGTGTGTGTGTGTGTGTGTGTGTGTGTGTGTGTGTGTGTGTGTGTGTGTGTGTGTGTGTGTGTGTGTGTGTGTGTGTGTGTGTGTGTGTGTGTGTGTGTGTGTGTGTGTGTGTGTGTGTGCGTGCGCGCGCGTGCATGCGTGTGCTTGTATGAAGCGCAAGTACAGTGTAATGGACTTGATCAGTTGATCACACAAAGTTCCTGATGCAGTGAAATAGGATGAAGTAGATGCATCACAGTTCAGTTAGTGTATAATCCTGCACCACGTCCTACCTTCCACTTCCCGTTCATCTCTTAAACATACTTAAGATAAATACCCTGTCCTAACTAAAATCTGTTTTGCAGGAAGAATGTGGAAAGGAGAATGCAGGAGCTTTCTGTGTCTTTTTCTACATGCAGAAACAAATCGTAGTTGCGAGAGGAAAGTCTTGTGTGTGTGTATATATATATATATATATATATATATATATATATATATATATACACGCACAGGTATATATTTATTAATAGCCCCGAGTCTATACACCAGTGTGAAGGGTTTCAAAAATCTGGATACACCTGTTGCCTATGAGGCATTTCTGGGTGTCCTAACTTTTTACCCAGTCTATTTTAACCCCTTCAAGCAGGTGAGGTATTTTCTATCACATTGTAACTAATACAGACGATTTTTTTTTTTTTAAGCTTGAGAAGGAGATATTCCGAACTTGAGAAGTTAGTGACAGCCTTGCATAACATGAGCTTTCGTAAGTAAAATAGAACCGTCCAGTTGTAACGAGAATAAAATATATAATACTCAGTTCTCTGAAGCTTATGAACCCATGATCACCGAAATTACACTGCAGTATTTTATCACAGGAAAGGAAACATTTAGCAGTGGAAGGAATGATATAATCAGTTTAACAAATGAGATTAAATTGTCAGCCATTGTGTGTGCAAGCGAGTTATGTACAAGCAATTCCTGATAAAAATAACAGAGGCTTTTGTGCTTCTGTCTCATACATGAAAATTTCGAATGTGGTAATACGGAGTTGGGAGATTCATCCTCTGTACAACTGACACATTTTATAAATCAGGCTGTATCTTAAATTTAAATCAGCCTTTTCAGTAAAGGGCCTGTTTACATTCATTCAAAATCAGGATGGCTCGGAGATTATAGAACGTATTATTGAACCTAAGATTGCCAAGAGGAAGGCAAACCACTGATTTTTATACAACTGGTTATGAATGTAAAGTGGAATGTATTGAAACCATTTCCTATTCCTACAGTGTAAATAAAAATTGTCCGCCGTCAGTTGGGGGTTTGACATCACTCCTGTACTCGTTTAAATAATACAGCTGTACAGTATGACGTTGCTGTGAGCCTGTTTACATAACATTTATTCGAGCCATGATTTTTCAGCCTACTCGCACAGTAGCCTATATTTGTAAGTACAGTGAACAAGCCACTTGCCGAACAGTTTCCATTCAATGAATTTTATTATGTCTACATATTTCGATGACGTTGAAGAGTCAGCATCATTGGTATTGTATGTGTCCTGTTCATATCGCCCTAGTCTGTTCACGATTTTAAGCATTAGGTGGGAAGATCACTTTCTGGAACTAAAATACAGGGAAAGGAAAGTTCCATTTCCAGTCTGATCCTCTTGCATCGTAAGAGCTACATTGATGCCTGCACCTCAGATGGTAAGCGATACGACAGTCACATGCCTAACCATTCGTCGCCCTCGTATGCCCTGTTTTTTGCAGTTAAGGTTAATGTAAATAATGAAAAGAGGCGACAGTGAATGAACTCAAGGTTAGGTGCTTGAGAAGTGCCTGTGGTGCCTGCCATTCCAGGTGAGGTGCCGGTGATGTATGCCCTGGATGCGATAACTGCTGGGAAGTATTTAACGGCAAATATTGTGGTCCGAGTTAACGTATTCCAAACTGGACGGATCTGGCTAAGCCTAAGGTCCCTGCATGACAAATAGTAATCCTAAAATAACTGTATGACGAATTTTACGTCATGCCGATTATAATACTGACAAATGCACATTTAGAAAGACCTTATTGTCGAGAATTGCAGTCGAAGTGGGTCCCGGTTGGAGCCACACTAATGCTATTTTACCATACTAGCATTTCCCAACAAACCCGGATCCATAAAACATTTCCGATGGCGTAAACCCAGATACATCCGCATTTTCACTCACTATCCTGCGTCCTCCTCATGAGGTGACAGGTTGTAGATAAGTAAAGTTACACTTGTTCATGAGGAATGTACACTTCCAACTCGGAGTTTAGTGTAATACTGTAGTTCCTCGTTTTCTAATCAAGAGAGTTAATTACGTTTTGATTACGCCTTAAAAAGGAGCACATATCAACAGCTTGACCTGCGTCTCGCCAAGGCACAGTCAAATTGGCGGGTAAAGAAGTGGGTGCAGTGAACAAGAGAGCATGGAATGGAAATCTGGTGGGCGCTGGGGCTGGAGCAGGAAAGTATACCGTATAGAAATGGACGTTGTACGACTAGTGGTCTGAGGGCAGCGAAGTTTTCCCCAACAAAAAGCAAGAAAGCAGTGAAGAACGCAGTCAGGGTATATTTCTTGTTATATTCCGGGAATGAAAGTATCACTGGGGATCAAGAAATTGGCGTGGGGCATAAAGAAGTGGGTGAGATGACCTGGTATTGTAGTGGGGTGTTTGAAGGATCCATGAAGGAATACCGTGTGAAAATGGATGCGATAGGATTAATGGTCTGAGTCCAGTGAAGGTATAATTTAATGTTTTCTCCAACGCGAGCAAGATAACATTGAGCTCTTCTTGCATTCCTGGCGACTCGCAACACACCCTGTTTTGTGGATCCGGGCCATTGAGAATATAGTTCTATGGAACCTGTCTTGGTTAGTGCTTTAACAAGATTCCTCGTCTGAGTTTGGGAGCGGTGAGGCGTTGGTGTAAAGGAGACGGCTGCGGCAGTGGTGTATGAGCGGCATCGTGATGGCCACCAAGAAAGACCCCGCCACCATGCTGCAGCCCATCAGCAGGTACAGCGCCAAGTAGCTCTCCGTTGCGTCGAACAGCACACCTGCACAAACACCATATTAAAAACTGTCGCACACCATCAGAAGCAAAAATTAATGACTTTAGAATTCTCGTCCTATAGATAAAAAAAGTAATAATTACTGAAGTTGTCAATAAAAGATAACCATTAGTCTATGTAAGTTTCTGTTTGCTTGAGTTTTGTACTGTGATAAATATTTATTGTGACTACGGCCCAACAACTGTATTAAGCTTGATTTAAAAATTAAGTGCGGTTTATAAGTACTGGAGTACAGAATGAATTTTTAGTTTTATTGACGGTTGTGGGCATACGAAGCAAAGCTATTTCCTGGCTTCCGGAGATCGGATGTAAGGCTTTACAAAGCCACTGACATTGGAGAATTTGCTTGCTCTACTCTGTCAGTCCAAATAAGCATATTGAGATATCGCTTACTCCTCCTTAGTGGAGAGGTTTGCTCCTATAGTGATCTATGCATGAACTGAGACTCCATACCAGTCATCTGTGGAGAAACGAAGTTCATCAACCCGTTGAAGAGCCTGACCAGGCCGTACGAGGCAGCGAGATGTGAGGCGCCGTGGTGATGGGCGAGGATTGGGGGGACCATGACAAACCAGGAGCCCACCCCAAACCCGTACACCGCCAGCACTGCTGTCAGCCCAAGAAACGTGGTCCCCAGGGGCACCAACAGCACGGACACACCCGCCGCCAAAGAGCTGAACACAAACACATAATCTCATCAGTTCGATAATCTCTCTCTCTCTCTCTCTCTCTCTCTCTCTCTCTCTCTCTCTCATTATCATATATACGCTGGATATTTTTTCAGTTAATTCATATTATTACCGGGTGATTATCCATCATAGAACACACACACACACACACACACACACACACACACACACACACACACACATTTCTCAGTGTTTAAATGGGCATTTTATATCCTCTGTGAAATGTGGTGTTATGTTGATTGATAGGTATTCGCAGTTAGATCATAGTTCCTGGAATTTTTAATATTTTCTCTATGGAAATTGAACACATTGTTATTATGCATGTGACCCACTGAAAATTGTCAAAATAATGTTGAAACTGTAAAATGTGACTAACCAAACACAGTAGATGTGGTGAAGCTTGAAGAAACCCAGGTCTGATACGAATCCTGTTCCTAAGCGACCGATCAAGTCGAAGACGGAGGATATGGAGAGTATGGTGGGGATGTAAGAAGTTGGAATGTTGACGGACTCAGCATAGGCAGGCACATAGAACAAGGTGAAGGGTGCCCCACAAGCCATTAATACCACTGAGATAGCCATGGTCCAAAATAGGCCATTACGCAGCAGCAATGGATCACACAAGTCGGCACACACCCCACACCAGCGGCAGCAACCACCAGGACCCTCATCTGGCTTGGCTGGTTGGATGTCCTTGTCTTCTTCTGGTTTTGATTCTTTTTGGGTGTCTTTGGCAGTGTCAGAGACCAAACTGGCACTCTCCTGCATTGTGTGTTCATCGTTCTCCGCTTCCTGGACTGACTCCATGATTCTACTCTGGGGTACGCGAATGGAACTCTGCCGGGTGACTGAGGGTCTGGCTTCCTGACCCAGAGCCGTGCGGGACAGGGAAGATCGACGAAAACTGCCACGGTGAACTACGGAGGTGGGAGTTCCCACTCCTTCCTCCTCGGAAGACAATCTTAATACACTAGGATGCTCTGCAAAGAGAGGTAACCGCATTGTAGACAATTTGCTTCCAGTACGATTAAAGAGCGAGGACCTGCTGCCTGTGGGAGAGTCAGTTTCTTCCAAGGGTCTGCTGTCCAAGGAAGGGGAGGCGCGGCCTGACACGGACCAGGAGCGGGCATAGTGCGTTAAATCTGGAATGCTGTTCATCATCGATGCGGTTCTTAGGAAGGAAACTTGACGGTGCAGTTCTTCCTGCCTTAAATCTGTTGTCGTGGTGTGTTTTCTTGAGATCTTCTGCCACAGTGCCCTTGAACGAGATGCTGTTGGAGATTTAATCCTATCATGTGCTGACTGGCGCCATGGGGAGGCCGGGATTTGAGACAGGAGCTTATTTTTCCCAGCATCCTCATCTACCTGATTTTGCCGCTCCCTGGCTTGTATGAGGGCGTGGTGTGAGATGGGGCGGTAGAGCATGGAGGCGGCACAGATATGCAGCTGGAGACCAGCCAGGATAAGAAAGGTACCCCGAAGTCCATACTGGTCCAGGAGGAAATCCGCCAGCAGCGGTAGCATGAACCCACCCAGGGCATTGCCAGACACGCAGATGGCGGAGGCAAAGGCTCGTCGCTTCTCAAAGTATAGTGAGACGATGAGCACGCCAGGAGTCGTGGTGAGTCCAGCCCCGAGCCCTGAAAAATAAAAGTGGTATTGACCAGATTGTCATACAGAAGAAAAGCTTTAACTAATCCACAACGAGGTGTGTCTCCTAAGCTGAAAAAAATGTTTGATGGCAAATAAAGTGAAAATAGATAACATCCTGGCTAATACATGTATAATGGGTCTTCTGCAGCTAAAAATGACACAGTAGCAATACCAATAGGCTGCAGGATTCGCAGTATGTCCCGTGAATGTGATGGTGGATCTCTTACAGTATAAACTGTAAAATATATTACTGTTTAACCTTTGCAACAAAGACTTTGCACCACAACCACCACCTCCATCACAATCACCACCGTCGCCAAGTTTCCACTACAATATGGGGTGGGTAACTAAAAGGTGGTGTGTCAAAGCAGACGTTACCATCAGTATACTACTAATGAAAAGACTGACATAGACATAGATACATAGATGATCACAGACAGACATACAGACAGACAGTTAGATAGATATTCCACAATGTTTGCCGGTAGCCAGAATAAAACTGAGGTAATGTTGGTGAAGGGGTGAAGCTAAATACGACCTCTCCTCCTGATTTTACTCCTTTTGCCCACAGACGATTTTATTCAGCATGGGGAGGATCTCTAGTAGTGTAGGAGATAGAAACACTCTCCATTAACTCCTTCGTTACGAGAAGCCTTCCCTAAGCTGCAGAAATTTCGCGTTTGGTAACAAGAACAAAATGGAATGTCATGGCGCTGATGTGGTTGATGTGCAAATACAAAAGTCCTTGGTAGATGCGGAATCATCAGGGTTGTTATATAGGGCTTCATGTGAAGTGAAGCACCTTGCATGAGAATATATTTAGGGAGCGACTGACTGACTGACCCGCTCAAGTAATGCATCTTCATCTAAAAAGGGAATCATCATCAGGATCCATGGTCTTGGAAAGTTAAAAAAAAAAAAAATGTCATGGATGATGTACTGATAATGTATTCTTGCTGTCACCAGATTATTAAAGTTTGGGAAGGACGTCTTGTAGTGTAACGGTTAGAAATTTTCACCATTAACCTCTTCAGTTCTCCTTTAGCTGAATAACATCGTCTGGTGGTAGCAAATATGTGAAAAATGGCGTCATCGTAGTGAAGAGGTTATAGGCCCGTATACATGTAAGCCACGCGCTGTCGCATCTCTTCCTTACAGGTTTATTCCCACGTCAGCCCTGTCATGGTCGGGACAGTTCTTGTATTCTTGTATTCGAGTGTCCAAAGAAAAGTGAAAGTCGGTGCTTGAGTGACAGAGGCAGTAGTGGGATGATGATGATGATGCTCCACAGTTGCGTAAAGTACAAATCCCGAATATTAGTCTCACAGATAAATCCCAGTTAAGGGGTTATTAGTTCGGGGATAGGAGACAGTTACTATCTGGTTCAGTGGTAATAGTAAGCATTTTATCATTGCGAAGAGGGACAACAAGAAAACCAAAGGTGATAATCATTTCCCTACTTGAGTTTGTGGTTATCCTTGTGACATAATTATCTGTGATTTCTGTCCATATTTATTTACGTGTAAATGAATTCCTCTATTTTCGTTCATTTGATTAACCTTTGAAATCGTTACTGATTTATAGTATTGCGTTTGCATGGTGTAGTGGGGGAGTTAGAAATCAACCATGTTCCGTCCATATTATCTGCAACAGAAGTAAGTGGGCTTCGTTTTCTACAGCATTTCCAGTGAGTATGAGTTCGCTTATTGAACTGAATTCGGCATTTCAATGCATGAATGGAGACTTAATGATTACATGGCACATTTTACAGGGCGCTTTGTCGGCAGCTCCTAGGCTTATATTGTTCTTTTATTGTTTCTTGGATCATACGTACCCAGTCATTGTAGTGTTGGGAAATTGGGTTGTGGTGATTGATGCTTCTGATGATGGTGATGATTATAATTATGAGGAGGAGGAGGAGGAAGAGGAGGAGGTGGACGAAGAGGAAGAGGTGGAAGAAGAGGAGATGGAAAAAGAGAAAGAGGAGGAGGAGGAGGATGGAGGAGGAAGATGATGGTGATGGAAGATGGGTGATGATGAGGGCTGGTGGGGATTGATGATGATGAATCCTCTCCAACATGCCTAATATCTAATAGCGTACACATCACTTCGTTGTATTATCGCCACAGTTACATTTTATAATATTTTGTCCCGTAAAGTCAGTCCGCTTTGTATTTCTACTATTTATGTTTTCACCGCATCAGTGCGCATTAATATGGCACCATTTACTTTTCGTCATACTTGCATTAATTACCATCATCACTGCTTTATGCTACACACTGAGATCGAATGAATGCTAGGCAGGACATACAATCTTTCTGTAATTTCATGCTCTTGCAGCGTAAAGTGCTTGGTTGATCCGTTGATATTCGTTTATTGTCCTGTTTCATAATTTTGTCCACTATGAATTCTTCGTGGCAAACAAGAAGAATGTTACCTACGTAATCATATGTCGAAAGAGACAAACACAAGGAGCTAGAGTGGGAGACAGGAAACCCTACCACCTTATCGTGGCATTGGGCTATATTGAGCCCATCGGTCACCAGCTGGTGCTGCAAGCAGTCTCATACTTTATACGACGTGAAAATGAAAAATATTTTAACGAACTATTGGAAGAAATAAAAGAGCCAAACCATAGGTTTTTTGCATGTATGTAGGCTAAGTGTACTTTTGAGAGATGTACTGTAGCTGCGAGCTGTCCTCCGTGTTAAGCGCCAACACTCGTTTTTGTACTACAGTATAGATATCGAGTGATAATGTTCGTGTGAATAGATATAACTAATATGATATCTCTAGATGGGAATAAAATCTGATGGTACTGAGTTCAGAAACACGGTTTTAATAATTGTATTACTTGTAGACATGACGCAGCCAGGTAGCCGATTAACGTAAAGTCGTAAAGCTGTCTTCACACCTCGGCTTCCCCAGGGTGTAAGTTCCGAGCTTGGATCGAAGCATGCACTTGTTACCAGGAGCGAGGAGGAGGAGGAGAATGGAGGGGGTGCCAGTTTGTTTGAGAGAGGACAAAGGTAACAAGGGAATGCAGGCAACAGACCCTGAATTTGCTAAACGTTGCATGCCAACAAACTACTCTGTAATATTACCCTTCGTCCTCCACATACTATACTCGGTCGGTCAAAATATGGTACTCACACCTGTGAACGCCAGGTATCAGAAATTCCACTCAGATGACTCCTCTGCAAGGGTGGTATGCCTGAATGGGAAGCGGCCACACAAAGGTGTCAGTGAGGAATATACATGAGTGTCATTTATTATTGTCATTTGTTATTGTCATTTATAATTATCGGCACTATTTCGTATTAAGCTTACTCGGTACAAAATATTTGAAATATGTTCACAATAATAATAATCAACAATGGTATTGTGATAGATCTACAGTGTTGCGCAAGAACTGCTTTGAAGAACTGTTTGAGCACATTATTATTAGGTAGAGTATTATTGTGTTAATATAATCGTAGAATTATTATGATTCATTCCTCCAGTCATACCAAGCTTTATTTAACCCAGAAGGCGATCGTAGTTTTTAGGACGAATACTTCCCAGACATTAAGTGTTTATCTATTGTTTCAGATCACAATCCGAGTCATAAAGGAGGGGTCATGCCTTGATATACGTTTTAAAAATGTTTTTTGAAACAAACGAAAAACCCATTAAGAACCCCTGGCTAGAATGAGTGTCATTAGCATAATTAGATTTAGTTTTGGTGTGTCCACTTTCTGCCACATTGTTTGATTACATTATTTTCAAACTATATGCAGTTCTGTAGACTCGCTTAGTAGAAACTGTTCAGATATCTGAATCCTCGTGATGAATCTGCTGAGTGGAAAACATCCACACCTGTGATGAGCAGAGCTACCAGTATGCTGTTCAGGCCAAAGCTACTTGCCCATACTGGTTCGTCCACATTTCATTGTGTTACACTCCCTTCGGGTAAAGATCATTCTTTTACCGAGTGTACATACAAAGTATATTATACTAATTAGGGGTTGTACTTTGGCTAACGCATGATAATTTTATCCTTCAAAGGAAGGGAAGACTTAAAGGGCTTATCGTGACTAACATCAGGCTACTGTATAGTGCTTGTCATTGGAAATCCCCTCGTCCTCCATCTCCCCTCACTGACATACCTACCCGATGCATAACTCGCCTTTCCCCCCTGATCACTAGCCAGTGCTTCCATCAACTTTAGCAGCCCAGCGCCCTCATACTGTTAGAGGTTTGTTCTGAGTAAAATAATATCTTCTGGTGGCAGCAGGAAGATATAATAATACGTCATCAGTGTGAAGTTTAGAGTTCATACTTTACGGAGAGGTGCCTGCTAGCGCTACGTGGTAGGGGCGGGAGTACAGCCAACTGTACATCGATCAAAACAAGCATCTAAAGCTTTTGTCTTTGCATTCTGAAACAGTGGACGAAGCCTTTGAAGATATTCTTTGATAGTAGTTCATGGGATTTTATGTCTGCCGTTATTATCATTACAGCATAAAGAAAGAACTTCATGCACCAGAAGAAATATTGTCGATTTAGAAGTATTTACCTTCATAAAACGCGACAGGTAAACACACTTACTGTGATACCATCGACCACCTAGCTGAAGATACAAATTTGTCAGGTGTACATGAAGCAGGTGTGGAGACTACTGCATATCTCCATTGACACTGATAAGCACTAAGCATGACAGTGATGTAGATAAAACTCCTTTATTCTCTCTACAATACTTTTGTTTTCATCACTGATGAATGCTTGAATTTCCTTTTAGAGTACTAGCAGCATTTTTGTATCATTGAGGAATGCGCGTAACTTTTTTTTTTTTTTTTTTCTATAACACTGGTCCTTCATTCTTTCCTCTTTCTTCTGCCTGTGGGTGACTCGACACTGACTGACAAGCCAAATGGTTTCCTGTACACCAGGAAAGTATTTACTACTCTGGGTGGTAATCATATAACCAAATTTTGGCGCCTGGTGGTTTAGTGGGTAATTATTGTGCTCCAATCGGATTGAGCCGGTGAAGATTTATATCCAAGGGGTGGTTAGGGTTTATTGCTCACGTAATGCCACTCTGGGATGAGTGAGGTTGGTCTCTCTCATCTTAAATTTCAGGACCAACTGCCTAGCCCCGGGCTCCTACGCTCCTCATGGGGCAACGTAGGATGATGGATGGATGGATAATACTGGTCTGTCAATCTGTTATCCAGTTTTTATTGCCCCATCAGAAGCGTAGGAGCCCAGGGATAGGCAACTTAGTCCACGTATTTAGAGCGAGTGACCAGTTGCTCTTCCTTCAGCGATATTATGAAATTATTAAACTCATCCACTCTTCGGAAGAAATCCTTTATGGGCCCCATCTTGTTAAAGGGCCTTAACCTTTAGAGCACAAGGCGTCCATTTGGATATATGGTTACCACCCAACTTAGTACAGTGAATGTTTTCCTGGACCAAGAGAAACCATTTGGCTTAACATTCAGTGCATTCTTCATGAGGCGCGCCCACCTACTACATTTTTTTTTTTTTTATGCGCCTGCAGTTAATCTAATGCTGAAATAGTGCATGAGAATGTTTAGACAAGTAATTGGCACCAGGCCTTCTCATGATTGAAACTGCAGTAATTTAGCCTCATCAGTTGTGCTGAAGGTAGGGCAGCATCAAAGGCGAGCTATGATATACGTTGGTGTGTTGCTGAGACGCACGTCCAAGTAAGGCCATAGCTTTTAATAAAGAGCTCTCGGCAACAGAACCGGGCATACACGAAACTATTTTGGTTGGTTCGGGAGGATGCTTAACGCCTCTTCCTCACCGGTTTATTTAGCATATTTCAACTCATTCTCTTTACTTGGCCTGAATTAAATCGTTGGGAATCGACCAAACTGAAATGCAGTGTTCGCAGTTACCATACCACAGGCTAAAGTAGATAGTTTGTAACCCCTCGCCCCCGTTTGGAAAAAAGAAGGAACCCAAAGCTGACCGCCAGCAAATATTGTCGCTTCCAGAGAACATGGAATAAACATTAATTCCAGATTCATGTATAGTCCATTTCGAGATGTCTGGATACATTGCTTGTTAAAACTCGGTCATAGACTGTGGAGGGTTCTGCTGAGCTGTATAAAATTGTTTGGGGATTGTCACAAAGAACGTTTTTACGTCTCAATAAGTAACATATATATATATATATATATATATATATATATATATATATATATATATATATATATATATATGGTTTCGTGGGTAATTGCAGCACTCCAGTCGGATTTAGTCGGTGAAGGTCTGTATCCAAGGGGTGGTTGGGGTTATTGCACACATAATGCCACTCAGGGATGAGTGAGTCTGGTCACTCTCATCTTAAATGTCAGGACCAACTTGCCTAGCCCCGGGCTCTTACGCTTCTCATGGGGCACCGTAGGATGGATGATGGATGGATGATATATATATATATATATATATATATATATATATATATATATATATATATATATATATGGTACATATTGAGACGTATAAACGTTCTGTATATATGATGTGAAACAGAGAGAGAGAGAGAGAGAGAGAGAGGTGGTAGGGAACCTCATAAGCCCACCGGAATAGCCGTGAGATCTATACGACGGCTGGGGCTATGCTTTGCCTGGAGGCTTCAGACAACGAGGGATAAAAAAAAAAGAAAAAAAAAGTACGATCATTTCCCCGTCGCAACTAAGATTCGTTTTGGGAAGAAGGACGAGAAAGAGACACCACAATTTTCTCACGTCTCCTGTTCGTGCTGCAGAAATGTGTCTTATTTATGAGAGTGAAAGCATCGTAAGTTATTGTGTGAATCACCCCCCTGGTCCCTTGCCAACACCGAGGCCAAGGAAACTGTGGAGAGAGAAGAGAAGGAGAGAAGAGAAGAGACAGGGCGTGCCCAAGAGAATAGGTGGGGGGGGGTAATGATCATGCCTTCCCTCTCTTTCTTCATTCGCTATTCTTACCTCATTATTTTCTCTTCCTTTCACTTCCATTCTTGATATTCCTTCCTTCCTTTATCTCTTTCTTTCCTTCTTCCCGTTCTCTTCCCTTCCTGCCATCCACTATTCCCTTCCTGCCTTCAGCTTTTCCCTTGCTTCCATCTCTTCCCTTCCCTTCCTTCATTCTCTTCTCTTCCTGTCATCCTTCCCTCTCCTTCCTTCCTTCTGTCCAGCCTTCCTTCCTTCCCTTCGTCTATCCAGCCTTCCCTTCTCTTCGTCTATCCAGCCTTCTTTCCTTGCTTCCATACTTTCTTCCTTCGTTTCTTCCATCCTTCCTTCTTTCTCTTTCCTTACTTTTCATTTCATTCCCTTTCCTTTCCTTTCCCCTCTTTTCCTTTCCTTATCTTCTTTCCTCTTCCCTTCCCTTTCTTTCCTGTTCTTCCTTGTTTTTTCATTCCTTATCTGCCCTCCTCATCTTCCCGTCCTTTCTTATTTTCCCTCCTCCTCTTCCATTCCTTATCTTCACTCCTAGTCTTCCCTTCTCATCTTCCTTTCCTTATCTTCCCGTCCTCTTCCTCTCCTTATCTTCCTCTTTCTCTTTTGTTCCCTATCATTCCCCTTCCTTTTCCTGTCCTCATCTTCCCTCATTCCTCTCCTGATCCTCCCTCCTCCTCTTCCTTCTCATTTTCTTAATTGCCTTCCCGCTCTTCCCATCCCTTCCTCTCATTCTTTTCTCTTCTTCACTTCCCATCATCTCCTTACTTCTCTCTCTATCTTCCCATTTCATCATCACTTCATTTCCTTATTTTTTTTGCACGTCTTCCATTCTCTTCCGTTCTTAATCTTCCTTCCTCTTCCCCCTCTGACCTTCTCTTCCATTGCACGTCATTTTCCTTTCCTCACAGCCTCCCATTAGGTTGTCAAATAAATTACCCTATATCACACAGCTTCCTTAACTCTGCCTGCTGGGATTTCTCTGGACATAATAAAAGTGTCTGATGTCACACAGATTCCCAGGTTTATTAATACTAGAGAAAGGATAATACTCGATGGTGTTTGAAGCATGTGACTGCAAGTATTTCTCAAAGTCGAACAGTATCTTATGGTTATATACTGAGAAATGAAAAAAATAAAAGGACTAACCGCAGCGAAAAGGTGAGCTATGAATTACTCACAGCCCTATGAAATTTAAGTAATTTTTAGCTCATCATTGTGACGATAATATCTAGCTGCGGACAGTATTATAATTCCAATTTTTACTCAAAGCCACTTTTTACTCGGACGACTATAAAACTCTCACAAATTATTCCGAAAAAGAGTCGAATGAACTCCGAAACTACGCTATTGTATTTCAAAGTTCATGTTGACTCAGCCATGTGCCTAACGCCACCACCTCTCTGCCACCCTCCCTACCACCATCACCCTGCAACTTGCCATCTCAGTTTTCAGTGCAGAGTTGTAGCAATAGATTAACACTAGAATATAATGTTAATCACGAAGATGTGCTAAAGGCTGGCTAGTTGTTGCACGTCTGTCTGCAACTGAGCTGCGTGAAATATGTTGCAAAATGCTTTAAAATATTGGCCAAATTAAAGTGAAAGAAGTATAATCCTACGCCTGTGTCTCGTTAAGTATGGTAATGAAGTGTGTGTGTGTGTGTGTGTGTGTGTGTGTGTGTGTGTGTGTGTGTGTGTGTGTGTGTGTGTGTGTGCGTGTGTGTGTAAGAGAGGGGGATTTTTCATGGTCACCAGGTTATATTATGGTGTCGGGTAAATCCTTTTAAGCGGATGATGTCATACGTAATTTATTCTCTTTGTTACTGTAGTCGGTTTGTTTTCAGTTGACAGTGATTCCTGTCATTTTTCAGCTCAGTTGATGGCCAAGTGTAGTCAGCTTGGAAGGTAAATTTGACTAGTAACCAAGGAGACTCATTCCTGTCTCATAACAAAGACTTGTCGAATTTCATGCAACCAGGAGCGACCCATTTCCCCATAGATGACTACAAATTGACTATAGAAGTGAAGGGGTTATTGAAGGCTTTATGTAACCCCTCCTGTCAGAAAAGTCTCTCCTAGGCTGAATGAAATCGTCTGTAGATAGTAAGATTAAAAGATACGTCCTCGAATTGAAGGGATTGAGGAAGAGGCATGGTCTGTTGGGGAGCAACTTACAGACAAGACATTATGGCACCAGATTCTCTCTCTCTCTCTCTCTCTCTCTCTCTCTCTCTCTCAAGTGCCAAATATATTCACTTGGGGGGGGGGAGTGGAGATTCACAGACGCTTAAGAATGTTAATACTGTCACCGTTAACCTTCGCATGGTGGAGAAAACTTTAGTATTAAGTTCCTGTCAATGCTTGACGATTTTATTAAGCTGAGAAGGAGTAACACGTTCCTGAGATTTTTCATTCCTTTAGCCAGAGAACTTCACACTTACTTCGCTCATTCTGTTACTGCACGATTTGATTCAGCTTAATAAGAGTCCTTTGTGTGAATACGTAAAGTGTATGATGAGGGCTTTATTTAACACCTCTAGGTTGCATTCATTACCTTACCCGACGGAGGCCGGTGAGGTAATGTTTTTGGCTGAGATTTTTAGCAGCACTATGGAAAAACGGCCGAATGAAATTACATGAAACTTTCAGGATATGTGGGTACAGGTCCCAAAAGAAAGTGATTAAATTTGGGAGGTAAACGAGTGACCTTGAAAGGTCAAACTCAAGGTCACGGATTTTCAGAATTCTATAACTTGAAACCGGTTGAAGATAGAGATAATTACTACCATGAACATATAGGGACTTGTAATATGGGCTTTCATTTGGCGGTAAGACCTTTGACCTTGAGTGATCTTGAAAGGTCAGACTCAAGGTCACGGATGTTCAGGGGACAATAGCTCGAAACTGGTTAAAGATAGAGATATTTACTAATATCAGCATATAAGAAGTCCCTTATAGGTTTTTAACTGGTACCGTGACCTTTGACCGTAAGTAACCTCGAAAGGTCAAACTCAGGGTCATGGATATTCAGGGGGCTATAACTCGAAACTCGTTGAAGATAGAGATATTTACTCTTATAAAGATATAGGAAGTCACTTATGGGCTTTTATTTGGCACCATGACCTTTGACCTTGAGTGACCTTGAAAGGTCAAACGCAAGATCACGGATTTCTGAGGGCGTAACTTAAAAACATTAGCGCCATTACGTTAGACTTTAATTGTGTACAGTACTGACACTAAATGACAGTACTATTTCAGTACTAACAGCAATAAAACAACTGCGGGCGAGGTTTGTTGTGCCTGGCACCATTTGTTCTCTCTGCAACTTGACGATTTTATTCATCATAGAGTCCCTTGTCAAATCTCTAGTTCAAATACTTTTCCCTCGGCTGAATAAAATCGCCCGTAGATAGCAATATTAAGGTACAAAGTACGTTATCGGATTCAAAGAGCTCTTCATTGCAATTTTCAGTGATACCACATTGTTGTTTTGACCCCAGGCTCATCTGAATCGTAAACCCAGTGGACAACAGGATTAAGTTGTCCTGCAATTCACCACCTTCTTTTCGGGGAAGGGCAAGTAGTTGAGGAAAGTTTTTATAACCAGACAGTTGTGCCGCGTGGTTATATCTATGCCACCACATGACGGCGTACCTATCCAGCACCGCCTGATCTTTTCAGTATGGTTACGTGTTTTTCGTAGTTTTGTTCCTGATGATTTTATTTGCATTATGAGAGCCACCCAAATGTTGATGAACTTAATGGAGTCAAAATTTAAGTCTTCCAGGTCGAAAAGTCTACTGTATACCCTGAGGTGAATGATTTTGCCAGGAAACAGCGCAGATAAAATGCAAACAACGGTATCTGATTTAAGGGTTATATTTTGTACCTGGTTAATTTTAGCACATACGTGGCACATACGTCCAGTTTACTTTGACTTGGCTTAAAATTGCCATCTTTCCGTCTTTAATGCTGAACTGCAACAAGAGATAAGAATAAAATGTGGTGCAAATCACGAAGAAGTGCTGTGGAAAGATGTAGAGTTGTTGCATTGTCTAAAGGAAAATAAGCTGCAAAAGGACGAAAATTTCCGTCACGTTAAGATGAATGAAATGTAGTTAAATTTATCACAGATCTGACACTTGGTTAATTTTAGCCCGTCTGGTGCAGCGTCTGAAAAGTTAGCATACTCCAAGAAAACCCAAGGCCAGACGGATGTAGCATTTCAAATATTAATGACATTGATTTAAAATACCGCACCCCCCGCTTTCTCTGCTCTCTCTCTCTCTCTCTCTCTCTCTCTCACACACACACACACACACACACACACACACACACACACACACACACACACACACACACACACACACACACACACACACACACACACACACACACACACACACACACACACACACACACACACACACACACACACACACACACACACACACACACACACACACACACACACACACACACACACACACACACACACACACACACACACACACACACACACACACACACACACACACACACACACACACACACACACACACACACACACACACACACACACACACACACACACACACACACACACACACACACACACACACACACACACACACACACACACACACACACACACACACACACACACACACACACACACACACACACACACACACACACACACACACACACACACACACACACACACACACACACACACACACACACACACACACACACACACACACACACACACACACACACACACACACACACACACTACTGTTGCTACGTGTGCACATTTGGCAAGGAAAGTTCGCTATGCAAGTCACAGTCGCGCTGAGAATGAACAATCAACCCCCACACATCCGGCTATCCCCACACTTAGTTCTTGATTTCTCTGGCTCCGAACATCGACTAAGGCACATTATCATCACGTGTCCATCTTTATCCTCATCTTCATCCTTAACAACAGCAGCTGCAGCAACAACAGCTTCAACATCAAACCATTCATCATCATCACAGTCATCTTCAGGGTCATCATCATTTTTGTGCTTTCCGTCCTTCCGTTATCATATTCTTACATACGCCAAATAATTGTGCTTAGTTTTGGGAGATATCTTGCAACGAGGTATTCCTACCATAAAAAGAAAAAAATTGCCTGGTGGTAGCAAAACTGAAATACAGAAGAAGGTATCGCAGTGAAGGAGTAATCGCCTGCTAACTTAATGCCACGAAGGGTTATACGACAGTCTTGTAAATCCTCCATTAAAGATGCTCACCTTAACCCCTTCTATGGTGACGACGTTTTGCAATTTATTCGTACTACCTACAGAAAGGAGAACCCGGAAAAAGACTGATGAAGATGTTAATATATGAGAGAACATTCAGCTTAAGGGAAATTTTCGCAGTGAAAGGGTCAGTGAAGGCTCTATCGAGTCTCAGCGTTTTGGAAAATGTCCCAAGGTTCATCTGGAGACAGCAAGAGTGTAGAGAAAAATACACCATAAGAAAGAAGGGGTTAAAGAAGAAGGTGACGGGGGATTAAATTCATGCCTATCGTATGCGCGACGGTCATTAAGGCTGGCTGGTAACGATCACAGTGTCCTGGTATCGGATTTCCGTTCTGTGTAACATTATGGCACCTTTTTCTTATCCAGGAAAGTCTAGGTTATCTGTTTATTGATATCAGTCAGGGGCGTCCGCAGGATTTTTTGAAAGGGGGGGGGTCAAAATAAATTATACATATGTATGCGGTTATATCAAAATACACACACTCCAAATAGGCAGAGTCATATACTTACATGAGTTACATGACTTACATCAAATGCATAGTGATAGAATGCATGAATCGACTCAAATCACTCAATCATCCTTGAACAAGAGCTGAAACCGTTGAATTCCAAGGGGGGGGCAACTGCCCCCCCCCCTCCGGACGCCCATGATATCAGGTTAAGTTAGTTTGGTAGTCGGTTAGGTTAATCTCTTAGGTTAGGAAAGGAGGTTAGAGTATTAAAAAAAAAAGAAAAAAAGAAAAATAGAAACGAGATCATCCCTGGAAAGTCAGACTTAGAACGTAGTGCAAAACTGGTATACAGAACGGAAATCTGCTTCCCGGTCTTCAAAAATGCAGTCCTCAAAATTCTAAGTAACATCCAGGTCCTCAGTCGACGTATTAACCTTGTTACTACTAGGAGGTTCTTCCAGACTTGATAAAATCGCCAAAGTGACAAAAATAAAAATGAAAATGGCGTCATCGTACAGAAGGTGTTAAAGTAGAGCAGAGCTGAGCGTATATTTTAATGGATGTTTGCTGAGTGGGCATCGTCACGGAACACAAAGCAGGAGGAACAGAATCGATCGCCTGCACCAGACAGTAATTGCCTGCCATTCTGGGGACGGACTCTGGGTTCACCAAAATTGCAAAAGTATTTATCAAGAATTTTAAATAGTTTTCAGGATAAACTGATGTCCATGGCAGTTGACTATCATCAGAAATCTTGTTTATCGTGTTTTTCATTTTTATATTCACTTTAGTCTGGTTGTAAGGTATGTATGAATGAAGACGGAAGAATGAACAAGCAGTCAGTACAAACCGTAGGCTTAAGAAGGTTTGTAAGTATGGAATCGGCTTTCCTATTCTCGTGGAACTAGAAATCTCCCTAACTCGTCTTTCTTACAAGTTTATTTCTCTGTGTAGTACGTAAATGTCCTCCCATATACTATTTATACAACTTAGTGTGTGTGGTAAGTGGTGGCGACCATCATCCACTCACTTTATATAGTGCTGCCTACTTCGTTCTTTATCATTCTTTTTTTGGGGGTCTGCCCTTCTCTCTTCCTATTTCTCCCATCTTTCCTGTCATTGTTTACTGCCACTGTTTCCACATGAGATGGCTGTACACCAAGTGACAAGCCTAATGGTATCTTTAACCTTGGAAACCATTTATAACGCTGAGTGGTAACCATATAACTAATAATGGGTTGTTGTGGAATCAACTATGATGCCTCTGTTAACTGAATGGAGAGACGGAAATGCTGCATCCATCCGGGATACTAAACTTCCACATACTTCACCTCGCCTTGCTGTGGCGAGACGATGTTCACCACAAAGAAACATCGGTTCGCTGCACAGGACGGCCATGCAGGAACGGTTGTTTGCCTTCGGTTGATGGGTCTGTTGGACTAGACAGACCGGGATTACTCAACAACAGCAAGAAACTTAGCATGCCAGTACCCTCGCATACTGTATATAATTAATGCAAACTAGTGTGTATCTACAATAAAAGGACAAAAATGCCCAACTCATATCTTTATGGGAGATGCGTTGACAGCCTTCTAACATGATGAGAAAATCTCTCTCTGAACCTACGCACCTGCTGCCGGGGAAAACCCACATCCGACCCACTGTTCCCTGGGAAGAATTAAGCACTTCATTCTGACGGGGTGTTTATTTAGTCTTGCTTCCTTTAGACGTTTATATTTACCTTAGGTGACATTTTCCGAACTGCAGGGGTTATATACAGCCTTTATTTACTACCTCACAACTATAGTTTATTCGCTTTTGGCCCAGATTTTTGTCCTTTTGAAGCTTATTTGTAGTTCATGGCCGACGACAATGCCACGGCGCTACAGCCTCTTCATAACACTTTGTTATTAGCGTCATAGCCCAGTGTTAATCTAGTGTTACAACGCAGCATTCAAGATGGAGGGATGGCAGTTTTAGGCCAAATTAGAGTGAAAAGGGTATAATAATTCCAGCGCTACTGGGATCTTCGCCAAACTGAATGTAATCGTCTGGTAGCAGCAAGGGTAAACCACAAACTGCATCATTGTGCTGAAGAGGTTAATTGAAAGCAACTGCCTCATATTTCCCTTGAGCATTAAGTTGTCGTTACCATTATCAATAACATCATCATCGTCACCTTCGTCATCTTCATCCCCATCGTTATCATCATGTCTGACATTTCACTATAACACAAAGACTTTTTCTTAGTTTTTCTCCAGTCTGACCTATAACCTGTCGATCTGTTCTTTCAAATACCAGCAAATTTGTAGATTTCGTATTTGTGTGATTCTGTCTACTACATTCTCATACAGTATCTCCGACAGCATTCTTATTAATTTCTTCAATCCGATTACGTATCTTGCATTTCACTTTCGTCTACAGGATGCTTTATTCACGTGGGGGGGGGGGAGGATTTTTGAACTGGAGAGGGAAGATAATAGCCTTCATTAACCCTTTCATTTTCGAATATCCTTCCCAAGTTGAAGAAAACTGGTTCGTGGTGTAGTAATTACAATGAAGGTTGCGTGCGGGAAGGTATACTCGTAAAGCCAGTTCTCTTGGATGGTCATTTATGGCATATCTTTAAGTCTTATATGTGGTCAGTCTGCATCCAACATTATTGAGTGCAGTCAGCAAGTTACAGAATAACTAAGGATAGTCTGTCATTGTTATATGCTGGAGAACTCATCGTCAGAAACTGGGGTTTTGTTCAGATCTTAGTGCTCTCAGTTTTAATAATACGACCCCCTTTAGTTTCCAGTGTTAAGTTAGTAGTTCATGTCGATATCTAATTATTATTTGTACATCTCTTACTTTTGTCTCCACATCAAGTTTTTCGTTCCACACGATACCAAACGTTATCCTCTCCGTTTTCCTATAGGCACATCGAAAATATCGTTCCAGGAAGAAGAGAGCTTTGATTCAAGCTCAATTAGCACAAGACGGTCATAAATATTTCCAAGTCTCTATGGCTTATACTCATAAACCGCCTGGCTTTAGCAGGAATAAAAACTGGAGTTTTCCTTACCACTAGAAGGTTAAGGCAGACAAGTTTTGTAGTCCCAGTTTTCCTTTACAATACGACCTGCAGTAATTATGTGATGTTACATCATGGTCCCAAGTGGTGCTGCTGAGTGAACATGGATAAGGGGGAAACAGACTACGCCCGCCAGTCTGATCAGCCCGCAGATCGAAGTCTGATTAATCTAGTAACGAACTGGACGTGTTAATCAATGCACCACTGCCCTTCTCTCCCTCCTTGTTCTAGGATTTTTAATCCCCAGAGGAAGGCTTCGTAAAAGATCTTAGCCAATATAACCGGTACATAAGTGTCTTCAGCGGTTTATTATTTTCACAGATAATTTTGCTCGGGCATAATTTTATCGTCATACTCACTCTAGTGTAGTTGTACAGTGTTCAGGAGCAATATGAGTGAAGATGAAAGTATAAGGGAACAGTTTTAATACAACTTAGCGTTAAGAAAATTTTAATACAACTTAGCGTTAAGAAATTTTATGAATTATTAATACAAATTAGCGTTAAGAAATTTTATGAATGTGGTACCAAATGGCTTCTCCACTATAGTTCGCTCAACTTAATTTGACGGAGGTTAAGGATTAGGAAGGGTAGTGCATCATAGGTGAAGGAGTCGTTACTGAGTAGGGACAGAAAACCATTAATCATATTGTCGAGTTACTCGTCACAGGCAACGGATACTAGATTTTGCAGCATAACATTAGGCATATAAGGGTATCGTTGAAGACCTGCTTAACGATGCAGATAAAGACAAATAAGAAGGATACGATTGTCATTAAATCAGTCAGTCATTTTCCGCGAATTTAACCCGCCTAAGCCGGTGAAGATCCTGGTCCCAAGTTATGCTTGTGGGTGAACTAACTGAGTCTAGTTTGACAGGCCAAGAAAACGACTGGTAGCTCTTTAAGATGCGAATTAGATTTGCCAACCAGTGTAGCACCGACTTGGCCGCAGATAAGGAACTCGTGCAGATTTCTTTGATGGTGTCATCATGGGAGCAGAAGTTTTGTCTTTTTTTTTTGTTTAACAGAAATAGGTAAACCAGTTAATTCTTCATTCAGATATTCTGCATTACCTTTCCTTAAAGGTACATTTTTCACATAAATAAAAGCTAATTAGCTTCATTGCGATGATGTATTTCTCTTTTGTTTATAATTACTTTGACTAGACTTTTGAGATATTCCATACTTCGAGGAGTTCGGTACAGCCTTCACAAACAATCAGAGGTCTCCCCCAAGCTAAATAAAATCATCTGGAGAAAGGAAAAATAAATTTTAAAAGACGTCATCGTAATGAAAGTGTTGTATCTAACCCATTCTGTGTTTACCCTGGCAAGAGCGGTGAAATTTCCGTGTCCCTGGACCATCAGCTGGGAGCTTAACAACGACCCTGTCACAGACGTACTCGTCATGGTTAATTCTCAGACTCTGTGACTCATTTTTCCCCGCATAAAATCGTCAAGGTGTAGGCTATCTGTAAATAAAGTATGAGAGAAGGTGCGACCATGAGAAGGCAACTTATTCGGGAGTGACGTAGCTAGAATATTGTTCGGGCTAACTCCAGAGGATATTATTCAGCTTTGGGAGATCTTTACTTCTTAATGGGATAGTGATGTAAAACAGACTAAAGTAATCCTTCTTTTGATAAGTATCTGCAAGGTGGGGTGTGGCGGATGTCGAAATCAACAGCACGGCACCTGTTGTTAGACTCCAATTGTTGAACACCTCTTGTTAAACGCCCATTATGGAACGTCTATTGTCTCGGGAGCTTTGGTAAGTTTGTATGGGCGACGCTACTGCTAATAGCCAAGGTAAGCTTCTCTATATAGCTTCTAATAATCGCTGGCAGGTAAAGTGCAAATGTTGCACTTCAACTGTACTTTGATATTAGCAGCATAATGTACAGTACATTAAAACTTGTCTGGTGCATAATGGGCAGAATTACTATGTAGAAATAAATGAATCGAAGCAGAGGTAGCAGAAGAACGATTGTTGTTTGCAGATGTTAAATCCTCGGATCATGAAACAGTAAAGGATATAATTCATTACCATCATGTTATAGTAATTTCCATTTCCGCCTTGCATGTCTAAATATTAGTAAGGCACACCTTTAGGTATTCGTAACATACAGGTTGGATGCAGGGGACACGGATAACGTGTTTGGAATACATTCTGGAAGTTCGCTGTGTGTTTATGAATGTTTCAGGTGTCGATATCAATGCCAGAGGTGAAAATCTGGGGATAAGATGGAGGATGCTACTCCCCTCCCCCAAGTATTTTGCTCACGGGGTAGGACAGCGTTTTCCTCTCAAAATCTCAGATAAAAACAAGACAGTCGAGGGAGGTTAATATAGTGCATGAAGGTTGGAGTATTAGATCCATTAATGGTAAATCAAGGTAGGCTTGAAATGAGGAAGAAAATTTTGAGCCATTCCAGGTGAGGATTTGTTTGCAATGTTTGGGCCCATTTTAGAGTACCGGTAAATGCGATGTGAGTGAGCGTGTGTTTGTCCTGTAAATATTGGACAGGGAGAGCGGACCAGGTTAGTTTTACTGTCTGCATCAGTTATTTTGATTTCTTACCAATAGTATTCGATACTGAAGTTGTTAGATTGACACTGATACATGGAAACTCACACTTGGTGTTACACAGGCGTATCATATTTTCTAGATTTGCAGAGACAATCCCACTTTTGAACAATGGTCTCTGCATCCCATTTGGCTAGTAATTTTGTCCTGTGGGAAAAAAGAAGAAGAATATGCTGTACTTTTTTTTTTTTTAGTGCAGGTGTTTTTTATTTGTTGGCATATTCAGGGTGGGTGCGAGAGTGACGAGATTGAACCACACGGGCACAGCTGACTTGTTAACACAGCCTTTACGTCAGAAACCAGTGACTTCAAAAAGAGGAGTGTATTCTGAAGGGTTGTTCATTCCTCCAACTTGCTGACTGAAACTTTCGACATAGATCTGTTCTTTTCTATTACGTTTCGTATTTCTTTTCATATATTATCAGATATACTTTAATCATATAAGGTACGTAGCCATCCTCATTTTAATGTAGCATAGTGAATGCATATGAAACATGTCATCATACACGACAGGAAAGGTCTTTTATTATCTACAGCAACCATTATTAGGTGTGCCGAGGTACCATTTGTTTAGCGGGGCCCTCAACCATTAGTCAGATGCCATCTTGTGTTATCATTATGTCTAATCTTGCACATTCACCTTGGAGCGAGTGCACTGCCTTTCCACCTGCAGTTCAAGAGGCTTCCTAAGCTAACCAGAACAGTTTGACGGAGACTATCGTTCTGAAAGAATTTATATTTCTCATGTTTTCTAAGGATCATTGAAATAGAAAAACATTTTTCCTCTTGCAACCTGAAGCGTGTAGTTTGCCTCAAAAGAGATCTCGAGGAATTTCTGTCCTGCTCAGTAATGTACGGATGAGAGGTTCCGTATAGAGGCATGAACTATGTCTTTGTACATACAAAAGGAATTTTAGTGACTTCATAATCTAACTACTTGTAAGAAGTTGTTTCAGTCCGTCCAAGTAGATGTACACTGACTTACACTGGTAACATGTTTTAGCCTACACAATATACCATCACTGCTCTACGCATTTGTGAATTCAGCGGTACTCTCCTTCCACGACACACAGCGCTCTCGTTTATTCGTATTTGTATATTGGTATCATCATCACCATCATCATCATCATCGTCATCATCATCATCATCATCATCATCATCATCATCATCACTGAAACTGGGGTTATACATAATTTTGACAGATGCAAAACCTACGCAAGCAAAGCTGATCCTGTTTGTATTGTGTCAGTATACTTATAATTCACTTTTTCTCGGCCGGAAGCAAATTGTGTGCTGCACAGAGGATATCACGAAAGACATTAATGGGCAATTATGTATCACGCCATAATAATTTATAGTAGCTCTACCGAGAACAACGTACTCATCACCTAACTGTCTGCTGCATAAGAAATCATTATCAAGCATCGACCAAACTAGTATTATTAATTCAGACGAGATTTAAGCTTTATGGGATGGTTTTGTGGCTAATAGGTACCTCATTCCAGACTTCATCCAAGATAGCCGAGAAAAAAGTGATTCATAGCCCATTTATCACCACTCACCGCCACCCTCACCCATGTACAGTTGTGAGTCAAGGGAGCAGGTCCACTAGTCAGCACACGCAACACGTAGCTGGAAGAGCCTGAGTTAGATTTTCATTCGAGGTAGAACATTCGAAGAAGTGTTAGCCTCCTTTTCCTGTTCACACTGAAATCAAAGTGGGAACCTTGATGTACATTATACTTGATTATTACTAGGGGAAGATTGTGATCGATTATTGCTAGAGGAAGATTGTGACTTGGAGGTAACTGTTTGTCTGCCTTAATGATCATCGTGAAGTCGACAGGCATTATAATAGGTCTTTATCTTTAGCTGCGATCACCAAGACTTTTACACGTTTGGAGCTCCGAGCTGACGTATATATGCCAACCCTTCCAGTTGGTTTAAATATTTCTGGGTTAGTTTGGCAAGGTCTCTAAAGGCTGCGACACAGTTACGAGACGGTGTAAAGAATTATTGATCGTATCTGTACCCTCTAACACCACTCAACGCCACTCACCCTCATTTAGTAGTAATAGTAATAATTAATAATAATAATAATAATAATAATAATAATCCAGAATTTTCTCAGAAGGGCCAGTTCTTCAAAACGAATTCACTAGCGCCTAGACCATATTTACAGCTTTATCATGACAAGAACTGTGACATTATTCATAGACAAGGCAAACATCATCAGAGAAAGGGATAACAAACACCACTCACAACAACCCCTTTCACCCTGCCCCTATCATTACACCTGTCGCCTTCCATGTCGTAATTAAGACTTATTTTGGCAGGAAGAAACAGGAAATGGGAGAGCAGAATCTTTCCATGCAGTTTTCTTCTTCTTGCAATATCAAATTCTGCTTCCCTGTTGTTTAGCGAATATCTGCCTATAAATCTTTCCACATCTCTAGTTTTTCCAGGAAAGGGGAGGTCAAAATCTTCCCATGCAGCTTTTTCCTTCTTGCAAAAACAAATTCTGGTTATCTGTTATTTAGCGAATCTCATCCAACAGTCTTTTCATATCTCTAGTTCTTCCTGCAAAAATAAATCTTGGAAACGAATAGAAAATTATCCTAAGTTGGGTTGTTGTGATTTAGTGTAGTAACTCCAGTGGGTAAAAGTGTATTGGTTTTCAGTTGTATCCTTGCCTTACACATGGATTCAAAATTCCCCGAGGAGGCAGGATATTAAAGATCATGTAATGCTGACAGGGACATTGGTCGGTCTGTTTGCCCGTAATGTTCTAATGGACTACGGTAGCGTTGCCTCGAGTTCCTACACCTCGAAGGAAAGAATGTGGGACTGATTATTACTTTATATTTTAGAATGTTAAGTTCTGCTGAAAATCTTCCTGCAAAAATAAATCTTGGTTACGAGAAGGGAAATATAAGTCAGTGGGTGAATCTTGGTCAAAATCTTTCCAGATTTTGTGTTCTGTGAAAAAAAAAAAAAAAAAAATCTCACCGCAGAGGAAAATTATCGTGTAATTTATGAATCTGTTGACTAACCTGTGAGGAAGCCAACGGAGAATATGAGCTGATTCATGGAGGTCGCGAAGGAGCCCAGGAGCAGACCCAGGAAACACAGGAACCCGCCCAGGAACGACACCTTGCGCGAGGTGAAGCGACGACACAACACTCCCGTCACAGGTGCTGTAGGAAGAAAGAAGCATTTACTTCATACGGTCTGACTTATGTAATTATCAAAGGAAACGAGTGATAATGATGGTGATGATGATGATTATGATGATGATGATGACTTGGGATGTGAAGGAACGGCACATCAGTCCCGTCACAGGCACTGCAGGAAGAAAGAGACAGTTACAAGTTTTCTGATCATTATAATTATCAGCAAAAATTAATAATGAAAGTGATGATGGTCATGATGAGATGACGGTGATGGAAAAGATGACATGAAACATGAAGGAATAGCATAGCACTGTATTCACAGGCGGTGGAGGAAGAAGGAAGTAATTAGTTTAAAGTCTGTGTGATTATTATAAACAATGATGATAACATGTAAAGTGATGATGATGATGATAATGATAACATCCATGACATAAAGGCAAAGCGATGACAGCGTACTCCTGTAACAGACGCTGGAGGCAATTGGAAACGCTAATATGCTGGATTTCAAAACATTATCGAAATTCATCTTAAAAAGTGGCAGGGTAATAAGACAAGGATGGCCGCCAGCTAAGGAAGGTTATGGAGAGAGCACCCCTGGACGGACCGAACAACAACGAACAGCCACTATTTTGCAGGCAAGAATCGGTAACCCCTGGGTCCTACCGAAGTTGTTCCTCCAAAGTCTTTTTCCTGCCTGAGCGTCAATATCTTCACGACCCCTGACAAAGGCGCTGCAGGAAAGGGAGTACCACCGAGTGTTTCTGAGGACTGTTCATGACGCATTACCATCTGGTACCCTCCACAGGCAAATGCGTTCAGCTTCACCTGCAGATATCAGCAATGCCATCCCAAACGATGCCGAAATGGCTGACAAAAGAGTACTACAGAAGTGTTAACAGACCATCTGGCACTGACTTCAAGCGATGGGCCCCACACTAACCCTGCCGAGATAATTAGCACCACACCTAGCAACACTTCAGCACCTCCTGAAAGAGGCTCTGCACTCTGCAGAAGGAAAGAATCAGAGTTTTCCGGCAGAACACCATAACACCCAGTGAGGAAAACAATATTGTTATTAGTAGTAGGTAGCTGCTAAGCGCATCGGTGCTGCTCATTGTTGTCCTTCACGCTCCATATATACCACTGGTACCCAGACTTCGTAAGGAGTCTTTTATTACTGTCGTGCTGCTGCGCCCTAGGACGGCTGGACTGAGAACCCTGACGTGGTCATTGCATTTGAGCGGGTGTACCCATGCCTCAGTATGGAGCTCCGTTTATGAGGAACCCTCAGAAGGACACGAAGCACTAACTAAATACCCAAGACTAGAGATGTGCCACAACAATCCTGCTACATCAAGAGATATCCTATTAGCTTCGACGTGATGGGAGGAGGATTAGAAAGGGCAACAGAGTATCCTACTGTATCAAGAAATGCAAAGCGATTACTGTCCATCGTTACTACATTTCGACCTGGGCTAGAGATACCCTACAACTAACTTACTATGTCACTGGTAGGGTGACTATATTGGTGGCCCGAGCAGAGCGCAGAGTACCCCATAAAACTTCTGTATACATTAGCAGCAAGCGCAAGGTAAGCCCACCACAAAGTTGCTCTCATACGCTGGTAGTGACTGGCAGCCCGCCGATCTGCCATATCTACCACTATGTTTAGCTTAGGGCCAGCTTGGGACTTACTGTCGGATATAGCCCTTCACACACACACACACACACACACACACACACACACACACACACACACACACACACACACACACACACACACACACACACACACACACACACACACACACACACACACACACACACACACACACACACACACACACACACACACACACACACACACACACACACACACACACACACACACACACACACACACACACACACACACACACACACACACACACACACACACACACACAAAATTCGTATCTTAGCCCCAACGGGAGAAGAGACAGGAATAAGGCAAAAAAAAGACAACGAAGGTAGAATAGAATAGTATAATATCTAGTAAAGGACAAGAATAAAGTATAAAGAAATATTGTCACGGAAGAGAAAAATAAAGTAACATTCGAGTGCGATTGAGAGGAATGAAATGGCAAAGATTCCCAAGAATATAAACAGTATCTGTGTCAGGAATAATAAAAGAAAATCAGGGGTTAGAAAGAGGATAGGAGAAATACAAGCCACAGATAGTGACGCGGAAATTGTTGAAGCAGACAGTGGCATGGTGTAGGTATAATTAATTGACTTGCGGATAGGCGTTAGTTTGTGAGCGTCCATTCCACAAACTGTGGACGTCGGTGGGGCACGAACCCACCACTCTAGAGAGCCCTACGAGTGGCCCAGATCTAAACCGACCGAGCCACGGAGTCGCCAGGAATAATGTAGGCAAAGCGGCCCTCCCCTACATCCACCTTGTTCAATGTGGTTAGGTGGCGGAGGTGGGTGAGGGGCGGGGTGGAGATCAGGGTCACGGGAAGCGGGGGCCTCTTCTTGTTTTTTTCACAGCAGGGGTTGTTTTGTTTTTTTCATTGTATGGTACGTTATTTACTTGTAATTTTTGTGTGTCTAATTCCGCGGATGGCATGTTAGTCTTGTATTTTTTTTTTTTTTTTACTTCGGTCGATAAGTATTTAAGAAGTGTAAAGAGCATGCGAAGTAATACTAACCCTTACAGTACGAGTGGCATTTCCTCAGATGAATAGAACTGTTTGGAGGTAAGAAGAATATAATAAAAAAATAAAAAAATAAAGAGAGAGAGAGAGAGGCGTCATCGCAGTGAAACCCATACTGGTAGTATAGATTATTTTCTTTCATCCTTTCTTATATGAGAGGATTTTTGCAAGTTGAATACAATCATTGGTTAGGAAGGATAAAATGTATGAAAAAGCGACATCGAAGTGAAGGGGTTAAGATGTACAAGCAGTATGCAAGATAAATCCCTGAGGAGGAGTGCTTAGGAACCTTGTATGTTCGTCTGGAGGTGGGCAGAAAAAAAAAAAATAGCCAAGAGATCATTGATTTTTAATATCATTTGAAGAATAAATTACAAAGGATGTCATTATTGTGAAGGAACTAAGGTGTATTGTGTAAACTAAATTGCTAAGGAATAGGCGTTACGGATCTTTCTAAAGTCACGAAACCCCGGCCCAAGGTGAAGAAGAGGTCAGACTGAATGCAGGGAGAGACGGAGCGGGGCGTTGTCGGGTGCCAGAAGGCGGGGTCCTCCTGGCATGGTTGTATCAGTTTACCGCAATTGCATCCTCGTGGTTACTTATTCTGTTGCGGTATATGGCCTTATTCTGGTTGCCAGAGGAGACTGACTAGGAGAGTGGATGCGGGTGAGGTAGAGGGGTGGCGGAGGAGGGGGAGACGAGAGTGAGATGAAGGAGTGGGGTGGATAGGTATATGAGAGGTGTGTGTGAGTTAGAGAAAAGGCAGCCTACTGGTGGAGGACAGGGTTACATGGAGGCTATAATTTGTGATCACTCGATCCGTGTTTAAGGCATCAGAAGTTGTGAAAGTCCCTCCTAAGAGTAAGAGAAAATCGGATGTGGAGGTAGCAAGAATATTTAAAGAAGATTATAGTCTACAACTGAAGAGGCAATGGGTCTTGTTCGGTGTGAGGTTGGCTATGACATTTCTCCAGCCAGATGTAGGATTAAAGGATGCCCGGAGACTATACTCGATTTGTTTTCATTTGACGGAACTGGGCTACTCTTACAACTTTACGTGTCGTGGTTGCATGGAATTCATGAATCCTTCATTATGGAACAGGAATTAATCTCTTTTGTTGCTAGTCAGAGCAGCCCTCCAGTTTGACTTTACAGCTTTATTTCTATGTCGTGGTTGCATAGAATTCATATAGCCTTAATTATGAGACAGACGCTGATCTCCTTGGTTAATAATCAATCCTTCAGTCCGACTTTACAACTTTATTACTATGCGTGATTGAATGGAATTCATTGTCTTTATTATGAAATAGGAATTAATCTCCTTGGTTACTAGTCAGATCAGCCCTTCAGTTTAACTACATCTTCCCATCAGCTGACATGAAAGGGGTTAAGGATGTTTGTCAGATTCGAGTAAAGAGATTATATGATGAATTAGTGATGTCCAAAGAAGATTAATCTGTTGTCATCAGAATATGCGTATGATGTTCACACTGAATTTAGAATGTCACAGGCAAGCGATATATGGCTTCCTCATTAGCAAAAAAAAAAGTATGGGTGTAAAATCATCGGGCAAATTGCAATGGCCATAATCTGTGTTACGGCATGTGCATTAACCCCAGTATTTTTTGAGCGAATGTACAGCGATATGTATATTTTTTTTAGGTTGCGAATTGGAGGGGGCAGTTCCAGATATATTTAGTGTCCACCTCTTCCACCTTCCCATGCCCTCGAAGCTGCGAGGATGCTTTCAACAAATGGTAATCGCTGAGGTCACTGTATTCCTAAGCCCCACTCCTTCCCCATTTTAGTCGCCTATTATGAACCTCCGGAAATATGAGGTATTCTTTCTTGAAAAATATCCGTTGCGAAAAATTGTAATAATTTGGAACTATCACACAACACTGCTCTTCGAAGTATGCATCAGTTGCTGGAAATTTGCAAAAAAAAAAAAAAAATGGTATTTGCAGTTTTCATAAAATAGAAAAATGACCAGAAGAATGGTGTGCTGATTATTAATTGCCGGTTTTAGGAACAGTTATTGTTCGCTTCCTTAATACTGAAATGAGAATAAAATATGGGAGAGTCTGCATGCGTGACATGAAACCATGCAAGGGACTTTATACATTATAGTAAATATCATTGTACAGTATACATAAATTTAAAGAATTATGTATTAAGCACATGCAATGAGTAACAAAATATAAACAGCTGGAATGTAGAACTAAAGTAGATTTGCTAGGAACAATGTTTTATTAGCTTCATTACTGAAATAATCCGGCTTTTTTGAAGCGATATTATTACGAGCCTCATTTGAGAACACTGTTGCATTTTTCGTGTGGGATGAGAAAAAAGTGTGGCATCCACTTAATACATTGTGGGTCGTGCAAGGCAACTAAAAGGGCAGACATCAAGAAACTAGAGTCCCATTCCCTCACTGTACATGCATACTGATGTGGTAACCTCACTCCCACCAGTTCTGATGTAAATAGCCTAGGAAGTGGAGTGGGGAGATGCAGAGTTTGAGTGGGGAGATACATGGTTTGAGTGGGAAGATGCTGCACGTATTTCCCTCTCGTCTGATTCCAACACTGAAAGAGATCAACGAGCCCAGATCTGAGTCATGCTTTAATTACCTCCCCCCCCCCATGTGAATAATACGAAAAAGGATGATGATGAAAAGGCGGTGAGTTTGGTGGTGCCCCATCAATGGACACAAAAAAAGGACCCTATTACATCGCTACACACAGCGAATGTATTGTTTGGTCTAGTTAGCCTCCTTTGTGAGCCGCCCTGTTCTGTGTAATATCTGCTTCACTCCACCGCCTCCACTGGCCTGTTAAACGGGTCACCTTGAGGTTCACATGGAGGGCATTGAATGTATACCGAAGAACACGCTTCGTAGCCTGAAGGTATTTATTACGGTTATTATTATTGTTGTTATTGTTGTTTTTGCTATCATAATATGTGTTCATCATCGTCTCTATATCTTGGGTGAAATATGTATATCAAGCAAGTAAAATTCTTGCGAAATATATTCAACTCCTTTATAGGGCAGTGACATGTAGTCTTAATATAAAAGGAACACTACAGGTATCCACGTATCACAACTGTATATTACCATTGCCAAAATCACTGTCATCGTCACACGTTGTTCGTTTACTCATTCATTACTTCTTTCCCCATGCTGAAACAGAATAAGGAGACCGATTAGTTGTGAAAGATCCACCGATGTCTTCCGGGACTAGAGAATGCAGTCCCAACTGTCTCTTGTGTCGCTACATCCCTGGGTCAATATTTGAAGGGGGGAGGGGGTCTCTCTTCCGGTTCTGCCTTTTTTAGACCACTTTCACGTTCTCACTGCGATGGTGCCTGTTTTTACATTTTCTTTCTACCACCAGACCATTATATTCAGCTTAGGGGAGTCCTCGCACAGTAGAAATGTTGCAGAAGACTGTAGATAATCTCCCCATATAGGAAAGGCTCCCCTACTTTTAATCATTAACGTCTGGCGGAGGGAAGAACATAAAGTCACACACACATTAACAAACTGTAGCATCTGGCAATAGATAGATAGATAAATAGCATGTATTTTTTTGCCTGTTACCATAGTTGGCGTTCAAACAATTCATAACTTACCTGTGCTGAGTGGCCATTAGAGTCCGCAAATAATAAAAATTTCGCCACATGTGCGTGTCGGGTCAGCGGCTGTGAGAAATGATAGATGGAGTGATATTTCCGGAATGGAGTGCTGTCATTACGCCTCCACCTGCCCCTCCACACCCACCCACTCTGCTCTAGGATACTCCACTCCAATACGCCTCATACTACTTTAACAGCAATGTACTTTCCTAATACCTCGATCAACCCAGCTGCACTCTACACAACACTACTCCACTCCATTCCACCTCAGTACACTCCGTCTCGACCACCCCATTCCACCCCACTCCAACCTACACCACCCCACACCATCCCATTGCACTCTACACAACACTACTCCACTCCATTCCACCTCAGTACACTCCGTCTCGACCACCCCATTCCACCCCACTCCAACCTACACCACCCCACACCATCCCATTTCACTTCTTCCCACCCCACTCCACCCAGCTCCACTGCAACCTATCCCATTCCAACCCACTCCTTCTAACTCCACTCCACTCAACTCCAACCCACTTCACTCCAGTCCACTTCACTCCACCCCAACCGAACCCACGTCACCTCATCCCACGCCACTCCACCTACCTCACCCCATCCCGCTCCACCCTACGCCTCCCCACTCCACTCTACCCTATCCCCCTTCACTCCTCCCCACTCCACCCTATCCCACCTCACCCCCCCCCACCCCACCCTACCCGACTCTGCATCAGTCCACTATAAATCTCAAATCACGAGTCAACTTAAGTCCCAACCCATGCGCCAACTTATGCTGCATCTCAAGCACCAACATTAATCCCAACTCAAGTGAAACCTTAGTGCCAACTTGGGTAAAAACTCAAGCGCCAACGTAGGTCCAAGCTCAAGCGCGAACTTAAGTCCCAACTCAAGCGTTCCAACATAAGTCTCAACTCAATTGCAAACTTAAGCCCCAACCCAAGCGCGACCTTAAGTCCCAAGTCAAGCGCAAACTTAAGTCCCATCTCAAGCGCCAACTTAAGTCCCAACTCAAGCGCCAACGTAAGTCCCAACTCAAGCGCGAACTTTGAGTCCTAACTCAAGCGCCAACTTAAGTCCCAAATTAAGCGCCAACTTAAGTCCGAACTCGAGCGCTAACCTAAGTCCCAACTCAAGCGAAAACTTAATTCCCAATTCAAGCGCCAATTTAAGTCCTAACTTAAGAGCCAACCTAAGTCCCAACTCAAGCACCAACTTAAGTCCCAACTCAAGCACCAACTTAAGTCCCAACTCAAGCGAAAACTTAAGTCCCAATTCAAGCGCCAACCTAAGTCCCAACTCAAGCGCCAAAGTAGATCCCAACTCAAGCACCAACTTAAGCCCCAACTCAAGCGCCAACTTAAGTCCCAACTCAAGCACCAACTTAAGTCCTAACACAAGCACCAACCTAAGTCCCAACTCAAGCGCCAACTTAGGTCCCAACTCAAGCGTCAACCTAAGTCCCAACTCAAGCCCCAACCTAAGTCTCAACTCAAGTGCCAAAGTAGCTCCGAACTCAAGCACCAACTTAAGTCCCAACTGAAGCACCAACTTAAGTCCCAACTCAAGCACCAACTTAAGTCCCAACTCAAGCACCAACTTAAATCCTAACTCAAGCGCGAACTTAAGCCCCAACTCAAGCGCCAACTTAAGTCTCAACTCAAGCGACAACCTAAGTCCCAAGTCAAGCACCAAAGTAGATCCCAACTCAAGCCCCAATTCAAGTGCCAACTTAATTCCCAACTCAAGCACCAACTTAAGTCCCAACTCAAGCACCAACTTAAATTCCAACACAAGCACCAACCTAAGTCCCAACTCAAGCGCCAACTTAAGTCCCAACTCAAGCTCCAACCTATGTCCCAACTCAAGCGTCAACCTAAGTCCAAACTCAAGTGCCAAAGTAGCTCCCAACTCAAGCACCAACTTAAGTCCCAACTCAAGCACCAACACAAGTCCCAACTCAATCGCCAACTTAAGTCCCAACTCAAGTGCCAACTTAAGTCCCAACTCAAGCGCCAACTTAAGTCCCAACTCAAGCGCCAACTTAAGTCCCAACTCAAGCGCCAACTTAAGTCCCAACTCAAGCGCCAACTGAAATTCCAACTCAAGCTCGAACTTAAGTTTCAACTCAAGCGCCAACTTAAGTCCCAACTCAAGCGCCAACTAAAGTCCCAACTCAGATGCCAACTTAGTTCCAACTTGTCCCAACTTAAGTGCCTAAAGTGGCACTCAGATGGCACCTTTCCGGAAGAGTTCTACTTTAGTTCCACTAAGTTCAAGTTCCACTTAAGTGGTACTTAAGTGGCACTTAAGTGGCACTTAAGTGCAGCTTAAGTTCCACTTAAGTTGCCCCTAAGTTCCACTGAAGAACCACTTAAGAGGAACTTGAGTGGAACTTGAGTGGAACTTCAGTGGCACTTAAGTGGAACTTGAACTTAAGTGCCACTTAAGTAGAAAACTTCCACATAGGTACAATCTGAGTGCCACTTGAGGCACTTGAAGTTGGCACTTAAATTGGGACAAGTTTGAACTAAGTTCGCACTTGACTTGGGACTTTAGTTGGCGCTTGGGTTGGGACTTAAGTTGGCGCTTGAGTTGGGACTTAAGTTGGCGCTTGAGTTGGGACTTACGTTGGCGCTTGAGTCGAGACGTATTTTAGAGCTTGAGTTGGGACTTAGGTTGGCGCCTGAGTTGGACATAAGTTGGCGCTTGAGTTGGAACTTAAGTTCGCGCTTGAGCTGGGATCTACACTGGCGCTTGAGTTTTGACCTAAGTTGGCACTTAAGGTTTCAATTGAGTTGGGATTAATGTTGGTCCTTGAGATGCAGCGTAAGTTGGCGCTTTAGTTGGGACTTGAGTTGACTTGTGAACTGGGACTTAAGTTGGTGCTTGAGTTGTAACTTACGTTGGCACTTGAGTTGTGACTTACGTTGGCACTTGAGTTGGGACTTCAGTTGGTGCTTGAGTTGGAACTTAAGTTGGTGCTTGGATTGGGACAAGTTGACGCATGAGTTGGGATCTTAGTTGGCACTTGAGTTGGGACTTAAGTTAGCGCTTGAGTTAGGACTTGAGCTCGTACTTGTGTTAGGACTTCAGTTGGTACTTGTGTTTGGGCCCAAGTAGTACCTGTGTTGGGACTTGAGTTGACGCTTGAGTTTGAGCTATAGTTGGTACTTGAGTTGGGATTTAAATTGGCGCTTGTGTTGGATTTAAGTTGGCACTTGTTTTAGGACTTAAATTGGCACTTGTCTTAGGATTTAAGTTGGCACTTATTTTGGGACTTAATTTGGCACTTTGGTCGGAGCTTAACATTTGAATTGGCACTTACGTCACCACGTGAGTTTGCACTTAAGATGGCATTTAAGTTGGCATTTGAGTTTTCTCTTAAGTTTGCATTTGAGTTGGCACTTAAGTTGGCACTTGAACTGGCACTCACATTTGCACTTATCATTTACGATAATACTTTATTTGGCACTTAAGTTGACAGTTAAGTTTGGACTTAAGGTAGCGCTTGAGTTGGGACTTAAGCTGGTGCTTGAATTGGAACTTCAGTTGATGCTTGAGTTGGGACGTAAGCTCGCCCTTTCGTTGGGACTAAAGATGGTGCTTGAATTGGGACTTGAGTTTCCGCTTGAGATGAAACATGATGGAGCTTGAGTTGGGACTTAAGTTGTAACTTAAGCTAAGACCCAAGCTGGCGCATGAGTTTGGACCTGCGTTGACGTTTGAGCTGGCACTTATTTTGTCACTTGAGTTGGCACTTATGTTGTCACTTGAGTTGGCACTTGTGTTGTCACTTGAGTTGGCACTTATGTTGTCACTTGAGTTGGGAGATATGTTTGCGCTTGAGTTGCAACATAAGTTGGCGCTTTAGTTGGCACTTAAGTTAGCTCTTGAGTTGGCATTTACGTTGGCACTAGTTGGAGCTTTCGTTGGCACTTACGTTCGCACTTGAGTTGGAGCTAACGTTGGCACTTGAGTTGGGACCTATGCTGACCCGTGAGTTGTGATTAAGCTGGTGCTTGAGTTGGGACTAAGGTTGGCGCTTGAGTTGAGACATGGGTTGGCACTTGAGTTGGGACCTACGTTGGCGCTTGAGTTTTGACCCAAGTTGGCACTTGAGTTGGCACGTTGTCACTTGAGTTGGCACTTAAGTTGATTCATTAGTTGGGACTTAAGTTGACACTTGAGTTGTAATTTACGTTGGCACTTGAGTTGGGACTTAGGTTGGCGCTTGGGTTGGGACGCTTGAGCTGATACTTAAGTTTCCGCTTGAGTTGGGACTAAGTTAACGCTTGAGTTATGACTTGAGTTGGTACTTGTGTTAAGACTTAAGTTGGTACTTGCGTTTGGTAACTGTGTTGGGACCTGAGTTGGCACTTGAGTTTGAACGTCAGTTCGTACTGGAGTTGGGATTTAAATTGGCCCTTGTGCAGAGAGAATGGGGAAGGGTAGGGGGAGGAGAGGAAGGGGGGAGTCGTAGGGGGAGGAGAGGAGGGGGGGAGAGGGTACGAGGACTGGCAAGGAGGGGAGAATAGGAGGGGGCGAAGGAGATAATGGCAGGAAGGGAGGAAATGCTGAAAAGAACAGGGAGGGAGAAGAGGGAAGGATGTGAAAAGGAGGAAGGAAGGAAAAGGAGTGGAAATGGTGAAAAGAATTAGGAGGAGGAAAAGGGAACTGGATGGGAAAAAGTGAGGAAGGGGAAATAGGGAAAGAGACGTCGAAGAAAGGAAGGAATTAAGGAAAAAAGGGAAGGAAAGAAGGAGTTAGCCTGAGACGTAAAGAGAAGCAAGGTCGTTCCCACAAAGGTTCGAGACAGGCAGACAAAATATAAGAGAGAGAGAGAGAGAGAGAGAGAGTTATCGTGCTATCGGACAGACGTAAACATGAAGCAAACTAAACATTATAATGCTAACAAAAACAACACTAATTCTACTGTAAATTTGTGTTTATCTGACGGAAGTGGGCCACTGACAGCTTGAATATTATGTTGTGGTTCCATGAAATTTAGTCAGCATTATTCCTGCTCTAAAAATGAGTCTCCTTGGTTACTATAGCCGCGGCGCGCGACTCTGAGGTTGTTATTATCGTGCCCTGGCAACCTACGATTCAAAAGTGCGTGATTTCGCGTATAATATCAGACGCATGTAATTCGCGTATAATATGTTCGTGTGGAATATTATTCGTGTATAATATATTCGTGCATACTTATATTCGTCTGTCATATTATTCGTGTATAATATATTCGTGCACAATAATATGATTCGTGTATAATATGTTCGTGTATAATAATATTCGTGTATAATATATTCGTGCACAATAATATGATTCGTGTATAATATGTTCGTGTATAATAATATTCGTGTATAATATATTCGTGCATATAATATGATTCGTGTATAATATGATACGAAATCGGACGCACTCTCGAATGGTAGGTTGCCAGGGTACGATAATGACAACCTCAGAGTCCTGCTCCGCGACTACAGTCTATTCAGTCCTCTAATCTGACTATAGAGAGAGAGAGAGAGAGGGTAGATGGGGGAGGGAGGAGGGAGACAAGAAAGGACGGAAGCAGAGGTTTAGAGAGAGAGAGAGAGAGAGAGAGAGAGAGAGAGAGAGAGAGATGCTAGATGGGGAAGGGAGGAGGGAGAGAAGGAGGGAAGCAGGGGTTTAGAGAGAGAGAGAGAGAGGGTAAGTCCGTTGATGAAATGCGAATATGGATATCCAGCTCAGATTGAAGCAAGGGGAAAACTGCAGACAACTCTGTCTTGTCATCTTCCAGGAGTCAGTCAGGTGCTGTGACCTGAGATGCCAACTTACAATGTCTTGATGACAGGCGAATCAAGCTCAAAAAAAAAAAAAAAGTAAAATAAAAGGAATAATATGCTATTAAATCTAAATATACAACGAATAACTGGTCCAATATTTTTCGTTTATTTTTAGCGCTTTAACTCAAAAAAAAAAAAAAAAAAAAAAAAAAAAAAGTTGCATCCAAAAACAGGAACCACAGTTCATATTGACCTGTGAGCATAGCGGGTCACTTATACCCATTCACTGAGTGTGTGTGTGTGTGTGTGTGTGTGTGTGTGTGTGTGTGTGTGTGTGTGTGTGTGTGTGTGTGTGTGTGTGTGTGTGCCTCTTGACCTCAGGCCTTGTCCCTGGCCAGCCTGTATTCCCACAGGTCGTTAAATCAGATGCCTTCGGCCTTTGACAGTGACTTTGGAGTAAAACAGATGATATTCTACATTCGTTTTTCCTGAGACAGACTATACACTCTACTCCACCCCGCCCTGCCCCTCCCCGCCCCACTCAACCTCACTCCGCCCCATCCCACCCGGCCCTGCCCCTCCCCTTTCCCGCCATGCCCTGCCCCGCCCAACCTCACTTCGCCCCATTCCACCCCACCCTGCCCTGTCCTGTCTCTCCGCGTTCCCGCCCTGCCCCGCCCCACTCCACCTCACTCCACTCCATTCCATTCCATTCCATTCCATTCCACCCCACCCCGCCCTGCGCCCCCCCATTCCCGCCTCACTCCAACTCACTCCGCCCCACCCAACCCAGCCCACCCCACTGCACTCCACTCCACTCCATGCACCTCTTCTCCCTCCAACCAACTTTATTCCACTTAACACCACACCATCCCAGTATCTACTAGGGCAAAAAAAAATAGCCACTTTTCAAGAGGTTTATATGACGAACATGCATTCTGTCTGTCTGTCTGTCTGTCTCTGTCTGTCTGTCTGTCTCTCTCTCTCTCTCTCTCTCTCTCTCTCTCTCATATTGACTTCCTAAACCCCTCTGATACCTTTCAAATTGACAGCAGCTTTTTTACAAGGCCAATTTCTCTCTCTCTCTCTCTCTCTCTCTCTCTCTCTCTCTCTCTCTCTCTCTCTCTCTCTCTCTCTCTCTCTCGTGTAAGGGGGGGAGTGAAGGTGTGTGTAGGTGTTTGTGTGCCCAACTCTAGCAAACACACGCAAAGCACCCGCATTACCAGCACTTCACTTCACTTCCACTTACCCCTAATTACTTTCTTCTTTGCAGTTTCTCATACGCTTCCACCTCTTGTCAGTGAAACTACGAGCGTTACTAGGAATCTATTTTTACTGTCAGGTACTGGGCCTTATTCTTGTTGCCTTAGATTTCATAACACTTCATCCTCAGACCACTCTACTTCGCCCTACCCCAAACAGTTTAGCTACATTCCACACTAACATCACTCCAAATTTCTCCACTCCATTCCTGTATAGTCCGTTCCATCTCAAGGCACTCCACCTCATCCCAAGCCACCCAACCCTACGCAGTCCCACTTCACTCCACCCCATCCCACCACACGCAACCCCATTCACACATCACACCATACCACACCACACCCTACACAAGCCCACCTTATCCCACGCAACCCCACCCCACTTCATTCCACTCCACATCACTCCACTCCGGCTGACCCTCTTCTCCCGGAGCCAATTGTACCCCACTTAACCCCACACGCCCCCACAACCCACTTGGGCAACAACAATGGCCAATTTTCAGGAGGGTTTTGTGTGATGGATATGCGAGGCGACTAACAAGCACTTCTCTGTTCTTTTGTTCTCCCCATCTACTATTTTCTCTCATTACTTTACTTTCTCCTCTCGCTTATACCATCCACCCTTCTTTCTCTCTTGTTTCTTTCTCCTTTATATCCTTTCATTCTAACCCGTTTCACTTATGTTTCTGCCATCACTCCCTTTTTGAACTTTTCATTCTCATTACTCTCATTTTTGCATGAATTGTTTCTTCACTCCTTTTTTTATCTTTCTGTCACTTCTTTCACTTTCACGATCCCTTTCTTTCATTTTTCATAACCTTTATCAGTAATTTCGCCCTTCATCTTCTTTACTCTTGTACTGCTGCCTTTTTGCTTTGCTCTTTTCACTCTCCATTCACTGACACTCCTTCCGTCTGCTGTCTCCTTCAGTTCTCTTCTTTTGTTCTCCTTTCACTCTGCCTTCTCTCTCCTTTCACCGTACTTAAACTCTTCACAGTTTCTCTCTCTCTCTCTCTCTCTCTCTCTCTCTCTCTCTCTCTTCCCTACAGCTCGCCTGAACCAACTCTGAAAACTCAGGGTGACAAGTGTTCAGTGGAAGAAAAAATTTATTGCAACATGATGGTTTAGATTTAGGGATGGAAAAAGTGCAGAAACGAGAGTAATAAAGCACAGAAACATGAAAGTATATGATATGGGAGGATACGCATAGTTCTATACCCATTACTACATTCTGCCAGCTATAAACGTTTTCTGGGTACAGTATGGAATGTAGTAATGAGCAAAGAAGTATGAATCTCCTCCCTTCCCAAATGTTCTCTCTTTTTCTGTGTTTTATTCATCTCTTGTTTCTGTAATTTTTCCATCCCTATATTTTAAGTTATTTTAGATGATAAATTTTCGTTTTCTAGTTTATGATCTTTTTATGGAAGCTAGCTACCAAATACACATAAACCGTACTATAAAACGACTTTACGTTGCATAATTATCACTTCCGCAGTAACTGATGCTGTACACTATACTGGCCGTAAATTGCCAATGTGGAATGGGGCAACACGAATCCGTGGAATTTTGCATACTGTGAGAACAGATCTGAGTGCTGGAGAATATTTTTAGGCAGTAACTCCCGAACTGTAGCTCAAATGCTGTACTAAATACCAAAGAAAAAAAAATCCCCGGTTGTTAAGCTGCGTTTTTGTGCGTTAACATGCTCGTGCACGCCAGTTCGTCTGGAGATACGACCGACGAAAAAACAAAGACTGAAAGAAATAATGACAAAAAAAAAAAATCGATATTTTTGCGATCCGATTTTTAGAATCCTAAGCAGGGCTTTGCGAGCAGCTTTGCACTTAAATAGCTGAGGTCTTGTAGTTTGTATTCTTCATGCTGAGCGTCGCGAGCGGCTTGGTGGAAGTGCCCCAATCGCCAATGTACGGGGGAATACATTTAAACCTGCACCATCTCAACATGGTAATCACTCCCCCCCCCCTCCAATTACCTATACAGGCTTAGTCGTTTTACCCCCTCTCTCTCTCTCTCTCTCTCTCTCTCTCTCTCTCTCTCTCTCTCTCTCTCTCTCTCTCTCTCTCTCGTTATTTCTCATTAATTTCTGCTCCAGAAAACACGCAGTCGAAGCACTCGCAATACCAGCACTTAGGTTCACTTCCATTCACTCAGATTACTTTCATGTTCTGTGTAGTTTATTTTCCACTTCTAATTGTTTCCGATGCTGCTGAGTTCGTTACTAGGAATCCATTTATACGTTCAGGTAATGGGCAGTATTCCCACTGTCTTAGATTTCGTTGCACCTTATTCTCAGCGATTTATTTGGCATTTTACTCTTTAATATTTTCTTGTTCGTTAATAACGCAAACGACGTCGATAATTAGGTAAATAACATAAAAAAGATTATTGTTTAAAGTGCATAATAAATCGCAAAGAAAGAGGTGCTGCGATGTCTCCTGTCCCAACAAGAACACGGTTTAATGAGCACTGTTGAGTCAAACGCGATCACACTGCTTGTATTACTTCCTAACTTTTATCTCTCCATGTATCTATCTTCTGCTTATTACCCACCACCGCATTCTGTAAGATGTGGCCACGAACAACTGGCCTCTATGTACTTCTTCCCTATTCAGTAACAACCCCTCTTCCCACGACACAACACCCTTATAATACATTCATCCGCTTTATCATTCCGTCGACTTTGGAAATTAAGCTATATATCGTTTTTTTTTTCAGATGTCCTTTTCATATCATTGAGCTTGAGCTCAATGTAATTGTTATTCCTGTTATTATGGTTGTTATTATTATTTACTAAGGCCCCTGGTGGTTTTGTAAGTAATTAAGGCGCTCCAATCGGATTGAGCCGGTGCAGGTTTATATCCAAGGGATGGTTGGGGTTTATTGGCACATAATGCCACTCAGGGATGAGTGAGGCTGGTCACTCTCATCTAAAATGCCAGGGCCAACTTGCCTAGCCCCGGTCTTTTACGCTTCTCATGGGGCAACACAGGATTAGGTGATGGATGGATGGATGGATTATTATTATTTATTAGTATTAGTAGTAGTAGTAGTTGTAGTAGTAGTAGTAGTAGTAGTGATGGTAGTAGTATTTTTATCATAAAAGTAAGAAGTTGCGCCAACCTTTTCCGAATACAACCAGCCTTAGCGAGATCCATAGTAATGTTCTCAGACTGCCCGGCACCACGCAGACTGACTCACTAACAAACACATTCCCGTTTTTATAACCTGATGAGATCCCTAACTCCCCTCAGTTCAGTTGATGGCCAGGTGTAGTCAAACTGGAGGGCAGGTATCACTCATTCCTACCTCCTAACCAAGACACACAGAGTGTCATGCACCCACAACGTAATATTCCGGCTGTGGGAGTGGATCGGTAATAATAAACCTAATGTAACCCAGCCTGACCAACAACTCAATCCAAATACCGCAGGGCTGTCAATATGTCCACGTCATCCCATAAGCTTCGACCGCGTACGAGGCGGAAATAAAGTGATGCGTGTGTATAGATTTCAGATATGCACGGCTTCAGACTTTGCTAAGCTACTGACTGTATTGTCGTGGCGTGGGAGGCCATCTAACACCCCTTCCGCTTTCCAAGCGATCAGTTTATGTGACGGTATAATTCTTTGTGTGTGTGTGTGTGTGTGTGTGTGTGTGTGTGTGTGTGTGTGTGTTTACTTCGTAACCCAGAGGACAGCATTTTATCACATTCCTGCTGTGTCCTAACTATTTTATTAAGCTTAGAATTGACTTTTCGAACTAGAAGAGTTAGATACAGCCGTCACTATGAGGGGGCTCTTCGAACCTGAATAAAATCTGGGTTAACGTGGCAGTAGATTGGATAAATAAATATGAGAGAATATTTATGTATTATATGCAGAAATAAATGGTAACAGGTTGCTGTGGAGGCTCAAGGCCCAGCGAGAATACGACCCAGTCATGCCACATCTCGTAGTGTGGGAAAGAATTTTGCTTCATGTCCAACCTCTTCTTCATTTCATTTTCTTTTATTGGATACTGTTACTAAGCTGAGAGAGATTTTATATATTTCTTTATCTGTAGATGATTCTGTCTGATATGTCAGAGAAAAGTGACGGACATCCCCAGGTATGAAGTAGGCGATGTGGAAGAGTATACTAACTTTTGTCTCTGAAACGCTATTTCAGTTTCTTGTGTGTTGGCGCCTCAGGTGAAGGTGACCTTGCAAAGCCACGTGCGGGCGGGCGTTTGTACTCAGTAATGGCCCTGTCCCTCAGCACACCACTCTCCCTCATACTCCTCATCTTATCCCTTCATCTTTGTTATTCTTGGTCTGGGGAGGTCGGTGGTGCATTGGTTAGCACATCAAAAGAACTCGAGATCTGTTCCCGGCCGGTCAGACCTTTGGCCCATGTTTGTTTCCCCCTTGTCCATGTTCACGAAGCATTATAACTGGAGACCTTGATGTAAATCTAGAGCGTACGGGTCGTACTCTGTGGAAGATTGGAAAAAAAAAAAAGAAACAAGTGCCTTAATGACCCTCGTGCAGTGTTTGTGTATGTGTGTGTGTGTGTGTGTAACGAGTTTCTAAATGCAGAATATAATCCTTTGACGGTAGAAGGAGTAAAATAAAGAAAAGCATCATCCTAAATAGGTTAATTTGTCTGCTTTCAACTTCATCATCACGAGGCTTGTTCCGTAAGTTCACTCAGTTCGTACGGCGGGTAGAGGAACGATATAAAAAAGTAATCGTGCTTAATAAATTAACTTATTCGCTACTAAGACGTCCTTTTCATTTTATTCCTGTTATCCGAGACAATTTTATTCGGCTTGTGAGAGACTTTTCAAACTAGAGGGATGAGCAAGAATTCATTACCCCCTCCACAACCAGAGACCCTCCAGTAAGTTTAGTAAAATCGATTATAGTTCTTTCACCTTAACTTGGCCCATATTTTCGTACATATGCAGCTTACTTCGCGTAGCTCAGTGGCAGAAAGACATTATTATGGCCCTACATCTTTGCAGTAGCACTTCATAGTGACTACCATCATGGTCTAGCATTAATCTCTTGTTTCAGCTCAACATTGGAGATGCAGAGATGACACTTTTAGACCAAGTTAGGGTGAAAAAAGTATAGTGTTAGTAATAAAAATAAATACATCACCTAAATGAAAGGGTTAATGGCAAGTGGTTCGAACCCCATCACTCCTAGGGAGTCTTATCAATGCTGCATGATATCGCCTGGTGGTATCAGAAATATACGATAACAGAGGTGATCACATCGCAGGGACAAAAACACCAAGATGCAGAGAAGTTAACCGCGTCAGTGTGATGTCTGATTTGTATTATAGTTATCCCTAGACGATTTTATTCAACTGGGAAGCCTGTCGCATTGAAAGAGAGAGAAACAATGCCCATCGTCCCGTTCAGTATATCTTCTTTAATTATTGCTAAGTCCGCACTGATTTTATTAGACTTAGTAAATGCCTATCGCAGTGAAGGGCTAACAACTATTTCAGTCATTTCGGTACAAGTCTCTCACTCTCTCTCTCTCTCGCTCGCTCGCTCGCTCGCGCACGCGCGCGCGCTACTGGCAGACGATTTTCTTAAGCTAATTGGAGATCAAGAAATAGCCTCCAAATGACCCTTTCACTATGTTGACAATAAGTTCTAGGTACGGACAGACAATTCATTCAGCCAAGGGAGAGAGGTTTAATAGTGAATGGAGTGTAGTAGTATAGGATGAGGGTTAAAAAGAGGTTTCGAATGCACAAGGTAACTTATGATCAGATCCCCAACGTAACCCAGACTATTTTTTGCAGGGAGAACAAGAGCCATACGAAGATTCTGCACTCTCCTGCTCTTGTCCTTCATACAAAAACAATTCTTACTTACGATACAGAATTAATCGTAAGTTTGCTTGTGATCTTAAGTTTGTGATTCCGGGCCCTGAAATCCACCACCAGATAGCTTAGCTTTATTCTTCATTGCGATAATTTTCTTCTGTTCATGCTACCATTAGACGATTTTATTCGCTTAGGAGAGACTTTTCGGTACAGGAGAGGTTAAAAATAAATTCTTAACCCCTAAGCTGTATAAAATCTTATGTGGGTTGCAAAAATAAAACAGGAAATCGCCATCAGAGTTAAGAATGATATAGGAAATCACCGTCAGAGTTCCGTCAGAATGAAATAGGAAATCGCCCTCAAAGTTAAGTAAGAATGAATTATGAAATTGCCATCAAAGTTAAGTAAGATTGAAATAGGAAATCGCTATGAAGGTTCCGTAAGAATTAAATATGAAATCGCCTCCAAAGTTAAGTAAGAATGAAATAGGAAATTGCCATCAAAGTTAAGTAAGAATGATACAGGAAATTGCCATCAAAGTCATGTTAGAATAAAACATGAAAGCGCCATCAAAGTAAAAACTAGAAAGCGCTCAGAGAGCGCATACCTCCGCCAATGCCGTTGTCATTAAAAAGTATCCGGATCCGGATCCGTGGATATAGGATCCGGATCTGGATCCGTCTCCAAATTTGATCATTTCTTTCTTTGGCCCACCGTTCCACAAAATTTCATCAGAATCCGGTTATAACTTCTTGAGTAATCCCGGGTCTGGATCCGGATCCGGATCGGGATCCGCCCCAAAATTTAATTAATTCTTTCTTGGACCATGGGACACCTTTCCACAAAATTTAATTGAAATTCATTGGGAACTTTTAGGGATAGTGTGCGGGATACTCCGGATCTAGATACGGATCCGGCCCAGAATTTAATAATTTCTTCTATGGGCCATGGCTCATCTTTGCACAAAATTTCTTCAAAATCCGTTCTTCACTTTTTGAGTAATTCTGCCAACAGACAAACAAACCAACGCGGGGTAAAACATAACCTCCTTGGCCGAGGTAACGAAATGAGAAATCGCCATCAAAGTTAAGAATGAAACAAGAAATCGCCATCAAAGTTAAGAATGAAACAAGAAATCGCCATCAAAGTTAAGAATGAAACAAGAAATCGCCATCAAAGTTAAGTAAGAATGAACAGAAAATCGCCACCAAAGTTTAGTAAGAATGAAACAGGAAATCGGTATCAAAGTTAGTTAAGAATGATAAGAAATCGCCATCAAAGTTAGTTAAGATTGACAATAAATCGCCATCAATGTTAGTTAAGAAGGACATAAGAAATCGCCATCAAAGTTAGTTAAGAATGACAATAAATCGCCATCAAAGTTAGTTAAGAATGACGATAAATCGCCATCAAAGTTAGTTAAGAAGGACAATAAATCGCCATCAAAGTTAGTTAAGAAGGACAATAAATCGCCATCAAAGTTAGTTAAGAATGACAATAAATCGCCATCAAAGTTAGTTAAGAAGGACATAAGAAATCGCCAGCAAAGTGTAGTGGTTAACCCTTGCACCACGATGACGTCCTAAAATCTTGACAACGTATTTAGATTTTATTCGTCTGTGATACGTAGGGGTAAATAAGTGTGACCTGTATTTAATTGACAAGACTTTAGTAGTTCTTCCTCTTTCGATTTTTTTTTTTTTTAAATCTTACATCACCTCATTTTGAAGTGAAAACAGAGGTCGGGATGATAATGGTAGTGATGATGATGATGATTCCTTAGAGGGATCTCTCTGAAAGAATCGGGTCAGAGGCAAAATTCATTAACTCATTAGTTCTCTCTCTCTCTCTCTCTCTCTCAATTTTTTCTTTCTGAATCCTGCCTCACACCATTCTTAAGTGCGAACAAATCGGGATGATGATGATGATGATGATGATCTTTGAATGAAGTGGGTCAGAAACGAAATTCATTAACCCATCTCTCTGTGATAATGATTTTCTTTTCTATTTCAGTCTGACTCCCTCCAGAAGTTCTTATGCGTCTTCGGAAGGACCTCTCGTAATGAAGGGGCTAACAACTGCTGACGCCAAATGTCCTTATAAGGTATTTCCAAACATCTTTATTGTTTCATGGGCTCTGATTTTGTGTTTCCTTTTCCAATTTGTGGATTGTACATCCCTTTTGGAAACTGAATGAGGATACTGATGATGATGATGATGGTGATGATTAATAAATGATTAATGATGATTGCTTGTGGGTTGGCTCGGCCTTCGCTCTGGTCCTCAGGCAGTGTGAGCAAGTAATACGACTTAGAGAGACAATTTATCAATCACCACTACACTTTGTCAAGCATCCCGCTAGCTAATGGCCACGTATTGCCGTCTGGGGAAGGAAAAATGTTGCCAGCTCGATTTAGGTGAACCGAAATATTATTTAATGTGTATTGAGATCTGCGCGTCTTATATTGATTAACTGGAAGAATTATATCTGCACAGCCTACTATGTAATAAATGTTTTCGAAGTAGCTGTTTATGTCTGAATGTACGTCATTGTAAGATTATCACCCTGTTTATGTCAGCGTGGTGGAGGGGGAAAGGGGGGAGGTAACCGAATATGAGGTGGAGGGATGAGGTGGAAACGTGCATGAATGAGGCTGGTGTGAGCTGATGGGAGGATGGCCTGATTGTCGGAGGACAGTGTGACATGCAAGCGATTTATTTGTGGTTACCCTCTCCTGGTTTAAGACATCTTGCTGCAAAAGGATAGGTGGAGATAGACACAGACAGACAAACTGATAGACAGATAGATAGATATAGATGGACATAGAGAGATAGACATAATAGATTCAAAACATTTTCTTTTGGACTATGTACAGTATTAACCTATGTTTGTTTGTTTGTCCACACGGTATCTCCGAAAGTTCTCATATTAAATTTTGTGGAAGGGTGGGCCATGGGCCAAGAAAGAATTGATTAAATTTGGAGGCGGAGCCGGATCCTTCAGTGGCATTGGTGGCTGTATGCGCTCTGAGTGCTTTCTAGTTCATTTTAGGAAGTGGCGTATTTCCCTCGGCTGTGTCATAAATATAACCTTGCCAGGTATATATTAATCTAGAGACTGAAGTGAGATATGTGTAGTAGTCGAATATTGAGCTACAGTTTCTTGACCTCGTAAGAGAAAAAAAGGATGGTAAATGCCTTATTTAGTTTTTTTTTTTTTTTCCGTCGATTTCATGCATAGTGATTATATCTGAGCCCAAATATTATTAGAATTCCGTAATCACTTCAGCAAAAATGTGCTGTTTCAACAACTGTGTGGCCATGACTGTGAATGATTGGCTACTTTCATGGTTGTAAAAAAAAAAAAAAAAAAAAAAAAAAAAAAAGGTTGGTCATCCATGTCGTAACAGCTGTATAACAGAATAGATAATATACAAGAAAACACATGAACTCTACAGAAGTGGTAAAAACTAACTAAAATTAAACCCAGATGACCTTTGAGCAATTCTGTCATTGTCCCCGAGTTCCCGTGGACCTTTGAGCTGAATAGGTCAAGAGGCCTTCCCAGTATCATGAATTGATATCATAGTGATGGAGTATTTGGAACGGCTACAAGTTAAATTCATTGTATTAGAATCAGATGGAAAAAAAAAATAAAAAGAGACAAGTTTTAGTAGGAATTTCTCGCATTTTACTAGGAACCAGAAACTTGGAAAGCACTTGGGAATGCATTTGTTGAAAGGTGTGTGTGTGTGTGTGTGTGTGTGTGTGTGTGTGTGTGTGTGTGTGTGTGTGTGTGTGTGTGTGTGTGTGTGTGTGTGTGTGTGAGCGAGCGAGCGAGCTAGCTTTAACTGTAGTTGTTATTCCGAGACTGCAAGCCTCATTCCAGGAATGCCTATGGCTCTCACTTTACCGTATTAGGGCCCGTGCATTTGATGACCCTGGACTGGAATCTGTGTGCCAATCCGTCTCTGATACTAACGGAAGTGATAAAAGCGTAAACTATCATGTTATTGCACGTGAGACGGGGTTTTGATCTCAGGTATCATAGTTAATACAAGATACTCATAAAGCTAGTTGTGTTTGCCAAATGCGGCTCATCAAGCATTTAGGTTTTTACCAGCAAGCAGACACCAACACGTGTTTTGTTTCAGCATCCTGAATTCAAAGAATGTACCTTATCCAAATGCTGCAGCTTTAGCACGTGAGGATACAGGTTTCATTATGTTCGAATGATGTATCCACAATCAAACTTTCCTAGTGCGTCACAGAATCCTGATAAAGTGTTCCTTTGTCGTACGTACATTCATCAGGTGTGACCAAAATGAGATTTCAGCTGTGATGATATCAACTGCATCACCACCCATTCCCTTATTATATAGTATCTTCAAATTTTTACCCGTCCCCGGCCCGGAGGGGCTCGGGGCGGGTATTGTTGCCACTCGGCTTGTCTGTCTGTCTGTCTGTCTGTTAACTATACTCGAAAACTACTGGTGCGATTTGGACTAAAATTAAAGGGATGGTGGGCTATGATCTTATGATCACCTGATTAATTTTTTGCCCAAATTGGGCCAAGCCCCAGGCTGTAATGTAAATGTAAAAATGTAAGAAACAAAAAATCGTTTTTTCCCCGTAACTCCTTTCAAATTTGTCATATCGACATGAAACCGAAGCCTAAAGGAGCATCTTTCAAATCTGCATCCTATAACGTACCTCATTACATCAGTGGGTTCACCTCCCAGCTAGTGGTTGGGGGTTCAGTGTTAGGTGGGTCGGGCCTAAAATTTCAAATGGACATAAAATCGTCAATTTTCACCTGATTTACTACTCCAAATTTGATATGTGACATCGCTGACTAGATATCATGTTGTGTTTATACGTGAGCACTGAAATGACTGCCGGGGACGAGTTTGCTGTGCCTTGGCACCGCTTCTTGTTTAGATGATTGTCTCTGAAAGTACCATTTAATCGTTTAATAATTGAGGGAATTAATAAAATCTGTGTAAATTGGCGAAAGGAAACAATTTTAGGAGCGATTGTTGGTATGAATAGTGTGTAAAACAGAGCTGAGTTAACAAGAATATATCGAGGTTGTCTGGACATATGGAACGCATGAGGATTAAAATGTTATCTTTCTGGATCCCATGACATATTCCATATTTCATTCATGTTACCTTCTGGCAGTTTATCCAGTTTAGAGAGACGGGGGAGGGGGGCTGATATATCCATCCCTCGCCCCATCACTAGAAAAAAGTTTGCTAGGTTATAAAATTGTTTGGAGGTAACTACAATAAACCAACATGATACGTCAAAGTTTGGGATACGTCAACTGCCTCTCTCTCTCTCTCTCTCTCTCTCTCTCTCTCTCTCTCTCTCTCTCTCGTGTGTGTGTGTGTGTGCTCGTAGGTGCGTGGGTGCGTGCCCTAGAAATAAAAGGAGGGGAAAACAGGGTGTGTCATGGACTACTTAATTCAAAAACTCTTACTTCTGAAGAGCTTTTTAAAATTTGACGAGTTAGTGTCAATTAATTATTTCAGTACTAGACACCCTAAGTTGTATAAAAATAGTTGGGAGGTAGCAAATTATCCCGATACGTTCCAGCTTGAATGAGGTTGTATTTTATCGTATGCGACGTATATGGTTTGTATGTAAATCTGTATCAGTGAGTGGACGGAGAAACAAAATTACAGCCGTTTTCTTTGTTGTGAGGGCAGACTTTCACAGCTGCTAAGGTGTAACTAAATTATATCGAATGTTAGGTCGCTTCGCCATCAGCGACAGTGTTCCCCACAGTGTTGGAGTTTGTACCGCATGGTAAATAAAGAACCAAAATAAAAATAAAAAGGTAGAATTAAGGATAAAACATTGCATAATTTCCACTTGTTCTGCTCATTTACACATGTTGGTTAATATTCCAAAGCTGAGAGGGGCTGGCTACATTTTTATGTTCATGCTGTATAGTATATGATTGTTTGATGTGATGCGTTGGTGGAAAAATAAAGACATGCAATAAGTGTGAAGCAGACTCACTGAAACAGTAGGGGAACTATTGTCCCTGACTCTACCATTGCGAATAAAACTATCGCCCCACTTTCTTCGAATAATATTAGAACTCTTACATAATATAATGAAAATAGCTGCTTCTAAGGAACGCATACTGGATGTTGAAAGTCACCGTTTCCTATCGTTCTTTCTAGGAAGGAAGTGAATCACTAGCTGTCCCCGCAACTGTACGTAATATATATATATATATATATATATATATATATATATATATATATATATATATATATATATATATATATAATATACTTATCTTCAGCGTACAGTGTCGTGTGTGTGTGTGTGTGTGTGTGTGTGTGTGTGTGTGTGTGTGTGTGTGTGTAATATATACATGTACACACAGCGTCCTCTCTCTCTCTCTCTCTCTCTCTATCTATCTCTCTCTCTCCAAGATACGTAAAGATAAGGAGAGAGGAAGTTTACAGATAAAAGGACAATAGCTATAAATAGAGTAGGAGTAGGCGTGGTTGGCAGGTTGTGTCGCGGTCTGGGACAGTGTCTGGGTGCTTTATTTGCCACTGACACTTGTATGTGTTCCTGATTGTCCCATATCCACAAAACAGAGCCTGCGCTTGTGTTAAACCCCGACTCTGTCATTTGTTTGGTTTTCACCAGACAAAGATTCCAAACTCCTTTTTACAGTCAGGTGTAGTCAGACTGGAAGATATATATACCTAGTAACCAGTGAGACTCATTCCTGCCTCGAAACAAAGGCCCGTGGAATTTCACGTAACCACGACTTAGTATTCAAGTTGTGAGTGTGGCCCCGCATCGTCAAATGAAATCATGCAGGTTACTGTTTATTCTGGGATTCACTTCTTCCCCAACTAATTCTTCCTTCCGACCCATTGACAAATCTCATTATATTTTGGTGGTTTCATTGTCAGGCACAGGTAGAAGACCAAGGAGGTGGAGGGTTGTGAGTGTGTGAGAAAGTTATGTATGGATGTTGAAGACGCGTGACATTGACAGGGTACCGAACTGCATGCGTGGATATGCAAAAAACGAGAACCGTTCTCCGTTTTCATCTCATTTGTCGTTGAGCTGACTTAACAGGTGTATATGAAATGCATTATAATGGAACAACCAATGTGTTTAAGCCTTATGACATTTGATTCTGAGGTAGAGTCAGTACTTCTGGGAACTTGAATGATGTTTGAATGATTGAGTGGCCATTTCATTCGATAATTTTCCTACTTTTGTGCTTTCTCGTTCTTTCAGGATCATGCTGCCTTCCATCTCTTAGGTCGGTATTAGGGTTGCGGTAATGTTGTTCGCAGCGTATTATGGGAATGAAGGGCGGGAATGAGGGATACTGATTAGGAGTGACTGGAGGAAGTGTTGATGAGTATTCTAGAGCTGACGGGGTTTTGTTACGGCCACTTGAGTGGACTCTGGGATTAGTCAACAGATAGAGACGTGATAATTGAGGATGCAAAGCCCCTCTTAACCCTCTTATGATTGGGACAAGTCTAGCAGTGCTTTCCAGCATACTTCACACGATTTTATCCAGGTATGAGGTAACTAAATGATGATCCAGGAAGAAAAATGAATGCAAACTACTCTGAAAATGGTATGGTCATGTGGAAACAATGGATAGCAATAGAGTGATGGAAAACGTATATCTGGTCGAATTTGAGGGAGGGGGGAGGCGAGGTAGGCCAAGGAGAAAGTGGAGAGATATGGTGGATGAGTGTGTGAGGCAGAGAGGTTTGGAAGTCGGTGAAGCTAGGGAACTGACAAGAGATCGAGCCGGCTGGATGAATGTTGTGAGAAGAAGTGCATGATCTGAGATTTGGTACCCCTTTTTAACGTGACAGCGTCCAGATGATGATAAGTTTAAAAAGAAAAAAAATCAGTTGCAAGGATAAAAGTGAAAATGTTTAACAAGTCGCTAGAACAACTGACCTATGAGAAGACCAACGGTTGAGAGGAGTGATGGGAGCCATGAGGCGTGGTAAGCGCTGGCCTCCGGGAAGGCGTTGCGTACGGCCACGTAGATGACACCATAGCTCTTGATGAAGCCCACGATCCAGACGTTGATAAAGCAGGCCGACAGCGCCACCACCCACCCGTATCCGCCGTCGGGAGGGGTGAAGGGGATGGGCTTTCCTTTGGCTGCCATCACGGAGAGCCGGGGACTGCCCACAGATGGAAGAGGGCTGCTCACGGAGTCCCGAGGGCTGAATACCCTCCCATCACGAGCTTGTGCTCCGTCGTCCCCGCCGATGTAGAAGGATGCAGCTTTGGAAGACAGGTGTTCCCGTTCGTCCGAGTCGCCAGATGCCAGGGAACCGTTTTCATGCGCCTCCAGAACTGGCTGAAGACGGACCACAGATGATTTGGGATCCATAGAGTTCGTTATGGCCCCGTTGCTTTGTTGAGGGAGAGTTGTGAGGTCTGGCAGGGTGTGGCGCTCTGGCTGCTCCTCCTGGCCGTTGGCACTGACACTGGCACTCATGCCCACCCCCATGGCTAGGTGAAGCGCCGCAACCTCGTCCTCGCTCAGGGAAGTGTCTTCCGTTGACCACCCTTCTATCGGTGCTAGAGCGGGACTGCTTGCAACCTTCTCCCCCAACATCACCCCCGACACAGTGCTTGTGCTTGGAAATTTTCACTTTTATACACAAATTCACTAGCGTTTTCTCCTTGGGCTTAGTTATTGCCAGAAATATTTAGTTTTACGCAGAGACGTTCAAAAAAGCACAGTGAACTACAACGAATAAACTTCAAAACAGTCACTTCTTAATGTTCAGTCACTGTCGTCATTTTAGAAAAGTATTAATAATTACACAGAGATTTTTGTGGTATAATTACAGCGACTTGAAAACTGGGAGTTAAGGTAGAGCGTCATAGTGTGTCTGGTGTGCCTCTCCATGACCAGGGTCACCTTGCTTGCTTGAGTTGCCTGCCGCTCACTGACTCACAGTTGGCCATTCCCGTCACAACTCCTCTCCCGCCGCTCACACCCTCTACCCAGGACTGCAGCGGGCAACTGACTGGCAGGCGGATGAAGTTGAGATTTTATATACACGTGCGGAAACATCCGGGCGCTTGCGCAGCTATGAGTTGTTATTAGTACATTTATCGGTACAGTTCGTGATCCCCAGCAACACAGATATATATGCCAGCTTTGTGAAGTATTTGAGAGGCATGTGGGTGGAGCTGGGCAGCACAGTAATTACAAACAGTTATAACCTTTCCCAAGAAAGTTGGAGCAGTTTCGTCATGGAGGTTTCCACTCACTCAGCGATCAATACCCAGACTGGCGAGGTGACTGGAACTCTCCGCTCCCGTGTACTCCTTTGCTTCATTTTCCACCTTCGCACCCAGGACCACAGGTGTTAGACAAGTTCACCACGAATTTCACGTGTACTCAAACGCCTGTGTGTAGGAGTAATGCTTAGGTAGCGTACTAATTCAATTTGCTGATTATTAAGCGTGGGTTGGAGATTTTCCCTAATCTGTGCAATAATGATTACCTCGCTGAGTGACGAAACTCTTACGTAAACATGTACGCCGGCGGCCCACGTGTACTGACTGCATAGTACATCATAATTTCGTCATGTTCTCCGTTTAGTTGCATCATTGTTCTTTTATCTCAAGTGTGATTGCATCACCTTCTTGGTCGACTTTCTAATCAGCCACAGTATCACCTTTTGCTTTTCCTCAATTCACACCTATAGCGAATTTTTCACTTCAGTCAAACTGCCACCGATCAGTTTTATTCAGCCATTTTATATAGCTGTAGCAGCGAAGGGGTTAACTGGGCCATCTACCCCCCCCCCCCCGCAGTTCGAAAAGTCTCCCTTAACTGTATTTGATCGTCTGGGTGTTATAAGTATAAAATGAACTGACGTAAATCGGGCTGAATGGGTTGGCAGTGGAATCACATCGCACATTTTTAAGTCACTTCATTTAGACTTTTTACGTAATTGCCTTTAATTCACGTTGTTATCGTTTCATACTGCAGAGAGAGAGAGAGAGAGAGAGAGAGAGACCATCACCTTATTTTCATGTCACCAGTTCATCTTAACACCATAGTCACAGTTTCATAACTTCATAATCATGCAACACTCACTTAACCCTCTCATGGTAAGAGTAACTCGAGTATTGTATTACAGCTAATGTCAGATGATACGGTTCCGCTTAGAGTGAGTCGTATAATCGTTAGAATTACAGTCTTATGCGTAAACATCAGTGGAGAAGCACTACATTGGTCCCTGATCTACGAAGTAAGGAAAACACAGGCAAACCCTGTTTTTACTTGGTATACAAGAAAGCTTTAAAGGAAAGGAGGCGGTTGGTAGCCCTGCATGACCATTCTTACCGGCTTGAGGAACAGTTGGTACGACGGAAACGCTTTATGCAGACTCCCGTAGGGCGCGGAGTCGCCGTGAGGCCAGTGACAAATCTTTGTCAAGACGATGCCAGTCAGGACAAAACAAGACGATTCCAAGTCATTTGTTTACCAGTAATGTGCGCTTTGTGAGCGCGTGACGAGCGAACGAGTGTTTGTACATACGCCTATCATCATAATTTCATCTTGATGTAAACTTTCAACGTTTATGGTGAGGTACTTGAACAATAACAGAAGAATAAATGCGCTAAACAATCTACATTCTCATGTTCTCCCTCTCAAGGTTTGTCTCTGGATGTGCATATAACTAGGCTCCGTAGCATTTATTGCACATGCAGTGTTCAGTTCTCTGCTACCGACCTGCCGTGTCAACGAACTGCGTTGGTAAACGATTGTCTATCGAGCGAATGATAAAACCCTGAAATGGGGCGATTACCCTTGCTGATTTCACCCCGTAAACATGGAAAAAAAAAAAAAAAAAAAAAAAAAAACATGTAAAATTGTGAGCGTAATATCCAATATGTTATTGTTTGAATTCATGCAAAAAAATTTAGAGTTACAATAGGAAGTCTTTTTTTAATTCGATTTCATAGTGGAGCATGTCAGTTGAAGCCCTCCGTACATTTCCTTGGGAAGCTGGGATTCCAAGGGGTTTCTTTGGTCTCATGAGTAATATTTAGCCAAAAGCAAAATTTATTGAATGTATCTACTACCTGCTGAAAGAATCTCTTCTCTGTCTCACATATTAGACAAGTTGTTAGCCTCTGAAAACCATCGCGGTCGGGCTGTGTCGTGTCGGGCCGCTCATTTTTCAGCTGAACGTAAACATCCCTTCGCCACGCTTGCTTGCTTCTCTTGCTGCACTTTTTCGCTCGTAATGAACATTTGTTTGTATGTGTGTGTGTGTGTGTGTGTGTTTGCATATATATATATATATACTTGTACAGCAATAAACTTCACAATCAATAGTTATGTTGTAAATATGATAGCTAGGACTAGAGTTATAAATCAGTAGTTATGATTAGGATGCTGCTTGTAAATATAAAGATCGTTTCGTTTCGTTTTTAAAGGCACCAACATGCATGCATGCGTCGGCCTTGGTCACCTAATGGTGGCTGTCCATGTTGCACGATCCATTGCAGCCTCCCTGTTCAGTCCCTTAACCCTGAGGTCACACTTAATGACCTCGTCCCATGTCTTTCTCGGTCTACCCCTCACAACCCCACCCCCAATATTAACACTTCTCACCTTCCTCACTCAATTATCATCCCCCATCCTCTCCACATGTCCAAACCATCTCAATCTACCTCTCCTCATCACAACACCAACACACTCCAGTCCCATCCTACCTCTCAATTCTTCCATCGTAAACCCAGCCACCCTAGACTTGCACGCAGGGACGCACTACACATCCACCTAATCATTGTCATTTCTGTACGTCTGAGCCGGCGAATATCCTCCTCCTTTACTGCCCAGGTCTCGCTACCATACAGCATTACACTCCTAACACATGCTGCATACAAAGACCCCTTAGCACGTAGGGAGAGTCCTCTCAATGTCAGGAGAGGCAAGAGCTCCCTGAACTTCTTCCAACCACTTCTCACCCTAGACACAGAAATAGCTCCAGCCCCACCTCCAGCACACAACATATCTCCCAAATAACAAAACTCTTCCACACACTCAAGAGATTCATCAACAAGTTCAATCCTTTCACGCCTGACAATCTCCACCTGCTCTCCCCGACACGCCGTACACATAAAATCAGCATTATCTCGCAGTCTACCTCTGATACCACTACATCTCTTGTGCACCCATTTATCACACACACCGCACAAGATGGAATTATTTCCCATGCCCTTGTGGCAAACTGCACATGGCCACTCTCCCTCGTCTTTGACAGTACCGCCACCAACCCTAGATATCATCACTTTTGTTTTATCTGCATTTACCCTTAAGCCCTTGTGCCCCATACCATCTCTCCACTTCCTAAACCTTTCCTCCGCCTCTCTTTCGTTCTCTGCAATCAACACCAAATCATCAGCATACAGTACAACATCTCCCACGGGAGTCCGTTTCTAAAGTCACGTGAGAGAGCTTCAAGTACCATGCTAAACAACATGGGACTCAAAACTGACCCCTGATGCACACCAACATTTACGGAAAACTCATCACTCAAATCTTCATTCACTCTTACCTGGGTGCGAGTGGTACAAAAAAAAATATATATATATATATATATATATATATATAATTCGCAGTGCCTGAGAATAAAATGCTAAGATGATTTGATGCTGTCACGACGCTTCATAGTTTGACCAGTGTGCTAAGAACAGTACCGGTAACTTTCTCGTCATATACGAAATATTAACATGTATATTATTACCTATAACATTGACTGAACGTCCGATATTCAGTTAAATCACGTGGTTTAAGTATGTTAACCTGATCTTACCATACGGTTAACCTGTAAAAATAGAAAATGACTGCAGTTCACCAGATGTCATCACTAGCACAGATTAGGGCCCAAGCTTGCCCTTGACCAGGTACTCGGTAAGGTAGAGCCAGTTGGTTTTATTAACAAACAGTTCATTTGTATTGTACACTTGTATGTTTAGCGTGTTAAAATAATCATTATATAATTTATTTACATTACTGAATGCTTTCTGCAGGTACAGGGCTACTTTGTTACGATTAATTAGATATAGGATTTGCGAAAGTCGTTGAATACTTCCCTTATAGGTTATGGAGCAATCCCCACAAACTAAGGGGATCATATTCCACTTAAACTTTTAAAAGTTTGATGTATGGGCCTTTAAGCATTTAGCCGTTAATACTTTCGCCATTAACCCTTTTTCTATTAGGACAACTCTAGTATTCTGTTCCAGCTAACGCCAGACGGTTTTATTAAGCTTAGTGAGTTTTAGGAGCCTGATAGATAGTTAACGTCTAACAGTTAAATTTTATCCGTATCATCACTATATCGTCTTCACATTACCATTTCATTTACGCATCACCGTCCTTTCATCTTCATATTATTTCACATCAGTCAAATCACCATCACATCATCTTCATGGCTGTCACATCACCATCACTTCATCATGTCACAATCACATCATCACATCATTCAGATCACCATAACACCATCTTCAGTTCACCATCTCTTCATCCTTATATCACAATCACATCAACATCGCAACAGCCACAGTCCCCTTGTTCACTTCTCGCGCCGCACCCCACACCACAACAAAGGTCCAAGTACCTTTGTCAGCGAACTCCCTATCGCGTAAGTGAACTCCCCACCGCATTACCCAGGGTCAAGATCATAAACAATGCCGGGAGAAAACTACACATCTGTTGGTAGTTATGTCTGTCATTAATCAAAACAGCACTCATTTGAACCCGTGAGTAGAGGTTTCTCGATTTAGAGCAAGGGAAAAGCCCGCGTACAATTGGATCGGTGAGAGGAAGTTTGTTGATATGATTTGAAACAAGGAAAAACCAACCCACATTTTCAACCGAGTGGATTTTCCTGCATGATTGAGAGAGAGAGAGAGAGAGAGAGAGAGAGAGAGAATGGCTGCACCCGGGAGTGTAGGTTTCTTGACTTGGCACACGCATACACAGAAAAAACACACACAAATACACACACTCACACACATCTTTACATGAACGTATTGATTTCATAATTTAGAACAAAAACTCTACTCCTGCGTCCGAGAGTAGAGTTTTCTTTTATGGTTTAGAACAAGGAAACACACACACACACACACACACACACACACACACACACACACACACACACACACACACACACACACACACACACACACACACACACACACACACACACACACACACACACACACACACACACACACACACACACACACACACACACACACACACACACACACACACACACACACACACACACACACACACACACACACACACACACACACACACACACACACACACACACACACACACACACACAAAGGCCCACATCTACACCCAAGAGCAGATTCAGGGCAGCGAACACTTGACCTTTGTTTTAAGAGTATTTACACCCACACCACTTCAGTACGAGGACTTTTTTCACCTTTTCTTTTCAATTATTACCAACAGAGAATATTACTCAGAATAAAACTTTTCAGACAGGAGGGGTTTGACATGGCTCTCATTATTCACAATTGAGAAGAGGTCGCCAGTAAGATGAATAAAAATCGTCGCCAGTAAAATGAATAAAAATCGTCGCTAGTAAGATGAATAAAAAAATTGTCACCAGTAAGATGAATAGAGAAATCGTCACTAGTAAGAAGAATAAAAATCTTCGCCAGTAAAATGAATAAAAATCTTCGCCAGTAAGATTAATAAAAATCGTGGCCAGTAAGATGAATAAAAAAATTGTTGCCAGTAAGATGAATAAAAAAAATCGTCGCCAGTAAGATGAATAAAAATCGTCGCTAGTAAGATGAATAAAAAAATCGTAGCAAGTAAAATAACAAAATTCTCGACAGTAAGATGAATAAAATCGTCGCTACTAAGATAAATATAAATCGTCTCTAGTAAGATGAATAAAAATCGTCGCCAGTAAGATTAATAAAAATCGACGCCAGTAAGATGAATAAAACTCGTTGAAGATGAATAAAAATCGTCCTAAGATGAATAGAAATCATCTGGAAGCAGCAGGACTAAGAAAGACACCAGCGGGATTAAGGGGTTTGTAGCTTAAATCGCAGGGGAAAAGGTAATCCCTAATTCTGACGGTAATCTGTGACGCATGAGACAAAAATAGAATTTGTATTGTCCCTTTGTATCGTTGCTGACTGAACTCGACAGTATGGGATGGAGGCACATGATGATGATGATAATAATAATAATTGTAGTAGTAGTAGTAGTAGTAGCAATGATAATAATAATGATGATGATGATGATGATGATTGAGGTTACAGAAAATGTTCATCAGAATTTTTGGATTAGCCTTTCTCTTGCCGCTGTAAATTTTAAGCCTGAAAGCCGCATTCTCCTTGACTTTGCAAATTTCGTAATGTTTCTTCCTCATCGATTTATTTGACACATTATAGCCTTTTATCGCCCTGTATGTAATTAATGCACACTGTGGCGACATTTAATAGATATAAATAACGTACGGGAAACTGCTGAGGTAAAATTTGCAAAATAAGTAGCTATGGAAATATGCAAAATAAATCGCTGTGGAAGAGATATTGCGAAATCTCCCATGTTGATGAAAATACGGATCTTATGGCCATGTAAATCATCTGAAATTCCTCCTTAAATTATTCACTTCCAGGAACGTTTTTTTTTTTTTTTTTTTTTTTTCTCTCTAGACGATTTTGTTCTGTGTAGAAAAGATGTCATAGTAGAGAAGGGGTTAATGATGACTCTGTTTAACCCCTTGAAACCAGTGACGTTTACTTAGGTTTATTCCTACCGATTCCGGACGATTTTACTCGACATAGGAATGGCATTTTGTGCTGAAGGGGTTTAATAAGGCTACATCCAATTCGAAGTCTCTCCTTAGCTGAATAAAATAGTCGTAGTTTGGAGCCAACAGAAATAGAATGAAATACACGTCGTCGGACTGAAGGAGGTAAGGGAATGTCCTAACCCGGATAAATCGTCTGGAGACAGCAAGAAGACATAAAAAAAAAAATATATAAGATGCATCCTGATGTTGAAGGGGATGATGAGAGAGAGAGAGAGAGAGAGAGAGAGAGAAGCCCCGGCATCGCATTTCCCCTCGAGTGGATATTCAATTTTTACCTTCGCCAGCGAACTTTGACGGGGGTTGTTTATTCACTCGTGTCTGCATTTCTGTATACAAATCTCAAAAAAGTTATCGTGTTTCAGTGAATTCTGGTGGATAGGTGGGTAGTTAGTCAAGGAAAGGATTATATTTTGAGTTGCATCCGAATTCAGATGCAGGAATCAGTCATAAACTTTATTGGCGTTGGCGGAGGTAATTAGCTTAGAGATTGTGTAACAAGGCAGACTAAGACCGTAGAATTATATGACTGCTGAGCGTGAGACCGTAAATGTGTTCCTCTGATATGAGAGAGAAATTACCGTGGTATTTCATGAATTCTATCGGCGTTGTCATGGGCATGCGGTCTACCAAGTGCTTTCCAGTATTGTGGTAATTTGAAACATTAATAACTTTTTTATCTCAACAGGCCGGGTTATTCAATAAAAGAACAACTACAACAATAGCCCCCTCATCAGAAGCACGTTATATTTCTTATTCCTGCAGCCATAATAGAACCAAGACGATGCTGTTCACCGTACGTAGAGCCGCCTATTTGAGAAGCGGTTGATGACGACTTACCAAACGCCTCCAGTTTGAAAAAAAAAAATCTCCCTAAGCTGGATGAAATCGCCTTCAAATAACATGAATGAGGTTAAATTACGCTATCGGATTCAAGGGATTAACTTCCTGATAATATACCAAGTTCATCATCCTTTAAATACCTTAATCCTTTCAGTTTGGTAACATTTTTTTCTCTTCCGTTATCCTCACTACAACCAGACGATTTTTCTTCAATAATGATAAGCCACTTGTAGGTGAAACGGGTAATGAAGGCTGTTTTTAACTTCTCTGATTCAAAAAGCTGAAGAGAATAAGTTCCTTTCGTGGCAGTAAAAAAATAATATAACTGACGTCACTGTATTGAAGGAGTTAATCCCGAAATGTCTGAGAAAAAGAGAAATTCTGTAACGACATTTATTATTAGAGATTTTGACGTCACTGGAAATATCAGACATTATACATTTTATTTTCATAGACCTTGAAGTTGCTTTTATGCGTCGAAAATTCTACGTATTAGCTATTTTCAACATATCTTGGGCATTTAAAACATTGAATATTTTACCCTCGTGATTTTTTTTTTTTTTTAAACCAAGGAAAGCATCCTTCTAAGTGCCTAAATTCCGAAAAAGATACGAGGGTAGAGGCTTGTGTTTTCGTCGGGCTAAAGAATTCTCGCAACACATCTGTCTTTGCGATTTATTATGCATCAGCGCCCCATTATCATTTCGAATGTTACAGATGCTGACCGTAGTTCATTCATTTTAACTAGGCGGATATTATCGTTCTTTTGCGGAGTATTTCCCATAGCTCATTGGCAGGATAAGAAAATACTGTGGCCTAGCATCCTTACCAGAGCACTAATTTAAGATGGTGAGATGATACTTTGACGCGTAGTTAAAGTGAACAAAGTGTAATTCGATGTTTAGAGGATACACGAGATTGTTAAAGGTGTAAGATGTCAAGTAAGTCGTTAAGGAAGATGTGCTGCGAACCCTCTTTTGTCTAGGAGAGGACGACTTTAAGGGCCGTTCTCCTAGTGACCTATAAGGCTTCGCCGTATATTTTCCTTAGCGATTTATTTTGTATATTACACCATAACATCCCCTTCTGTGTTATTTGTATCTTTTTAATATCGACCAAGATTGCATCAGTAATATAAAGGAGGATGTTGAAGTGTAACCTGCTGAATATATCGCTTAAGAAAATATGTCACGGAATCTCCAATGCCGCTGATAATACGGAGGACAGAAGCCTCGACACGACCAGGCTTCACCCGTCTCAACACAAGGTCGTTTTTTCCCCACCTCCTGAGATAATTTTGTGACCTTGAGCTCTTGCCGTGGTGAGACATACCCGCATAATTCACACTTGGAAATGACACAGCAAATAAATATGTGTCATCTCAATAAATGTTACTGAGATGTGATGCTAACTATCTCTTCAGGTGACGTTGTTTAGTTTCGTTCTTGATGTCTCCAGACGACTTTACTTGGTTTAGGACATTTTTCGAAGTAGATAGGTCACATTTAGTCTGCCGCCTTAACCCCTTCTGTACGAGAGACATTTTCGAAGTTGAATAAGATCGTCTGATGTGGCAAAAAAAGTCATGAGATTGAAGTGATTGTGATGCGTGGCTTGTGCGTGGGTGAACCTCTAACCGCACATGTCACCACCCATACGCATCAATCCCTCTCTCTCTCTCTCTCTCTCTCTCTCTCTCTCTCTCCACCTCACGCTTTGTTGCAACCCGATCCTTCAAGAGCAACAAAGCACCTGACGTTGACAAAGTGTACAGTTGCTTATGTTTACATGTTTGAAGCACTCGTGTTCGATTCTTGACCCGGTCAGACTGGTGGGCTCAGTTCGTTAACCTTCATCATCATATTCCCGGCAGTAGAATAAAAGAATCATTATCCTTTTAATTTTGTCAGAAGAAAACTTACAACTGACGAAATGCAGCAACAATCCTATCTTTACTAATGATTGTATTAGATGGTTCCTTTGTATTCGTCATGCTTTGGGAAGGTATTTATTTCTTTGACTACATTTGTCCACCTGGATTTATTCTAGGGGACGATTACGACTTAGCATGGGTTGATTATTTGTCTTAATGAACCTCGTAGAATCAGTTGAAAATCTTTTGTATTGTTCTTCTTGTGCTTTTTGTTCTTTAGATTAACGTGTTTGTTTTGTACTTCTCTCGTCTATATTTTCATTTGTATATCCTAAACGGTGGAGTGTATCTCATGATTATATCTTGTCATGGATACTTTCTATAACTTCACTTTCAAATGCAACACATCTCTTATATCTCAAGTATGCTGTGTCAGTTGTTCCATAAATTGTACCTCAACTAACCAATGTTCAGTTTTGTTGAAATATCATAATGGACACCGAGGCTCATCTTTCGTAAGCGCATATATTTTATGCAGCCTTTTCTCCTCTTCTTTTCTCTTCACTCTCATACCCTTTACAATCTCCGAGCGGTACAATACGGGGCATTGAACTTGATTGCGCAGTAAAAGTCAATACCAAACCTCTCACTTGTCACATTCCGCACTGCCGCTTCTCCCACACATTCATCATACTGCAACACCTCCCACACATACTCGTACACCATAGTGCCACACCTCCCACACATACATCCCACAGCAACCCCTCCCACACATTCATCACACTGCCACACCTCCCACACCTACATCACACAGCAACCCCTCCCACACATACAACCCACTGCCACACCTCCCATACACACACACATTACACTTATGCATTTCACACTGCTACACTTCACGCTACTGCCCCGTGCAACACAACACTGCTCACTATCACACCACGCACTGCAATACTACACAGTAACACATCAGTCACACAACACACACACACTTAACGCACACCTGACATTTCACACTGCCACACCTTAAACCACCACAACTAAAACATATTACACTTTGTCACATCGCACAGTGTCACATTGTATACAGTTAAGCCACATACACAGCCACACCACACACTGCCATAATATATACAGCTACACCACATACCTGCCATATCACGCACTGCCACACTCACCACTAACCTCACACTGCCACATCACAAACTAACACCTCACGCATTTCTCAAAGTGCCATATTGCATATTCTTTCAAATTACACAGCCACCTCTCGCATTTCACACTAATACCACACACCATTACACGGCACAGTGCCACCTATCACTTGGCACAAATACATGTCACACCAGTCATAACTCGCACATCCCCGCCAAAAACCGCCACACAACACACCACCACACCAATCACCACACCACACATCACCACACCACACAACATCACACCACACATCACCACACTACACATCACTACACCACACATCACCACACCACACATCACCACACCACACATCACCACACCACACATCACCACACCACATACTGCCACATCACACAAACACATCATACACCGCCACATCATACACTGATGCACCTAATTCACGCTCCACACTGCCACTCCGCATCATGTCACACCTCGTACATGTCTGACAGTCACACCTCACACTGCCATACCACTCGCAGTTACATCTTATTTACACCTCACACTACCACTTCACACCTTGCCACGCCTCACCATACCACCTGTTACCAAACCACATACTGCCATACCACACACTACCACACCACATACTTCCACACCTCACAGCTTATGCCTCATAGTGCAGAGCCTCACATTGCCACACTTCCTGCACACATCACATTGCCCTTTCGCATTTCACCACACACACACACACACACACACACACACACACACACACACACACACACACACACACACACACACACACACACACACACACACACACACACACACACACACACACACACACACACACACACACACACACACACACACACACACACACACACACACACACACACACACACACACACTGCTACACCACATATTGTTATATCTCATACTGCCACACCCCACACGCTCCTCATAATTACACGTAACAATTCTTTCCCACAGTATACCAAACCTCACACTACCATACCTCCCATACCTTACTGCATCGAGGCTTTTCCAACTCTGTATATGTCTTCTAAGTTATTCGTTTTTATTTTCTGAACAGGCTAATCGTGTACATATCTTCTTTTAACTTCGCATCTCATAATATTTTGCTTTATATGGTTTAGTTTTTCATCCAGACCTGTTTTCAGTTTCTCTCCTTTATCTTGTGTTGCAGTTTCTATTCCTTACCTGTTCCCGTTTCTGTTTCACACCTGTTTCATTTTCTATTCCACACCTGTTTCATTTTCTTTGGCTTAACTTGTGTGTTATTTTCTCTTCCATACCAGTTTCTCTCTTACCCATGTTCCGATTTCTCTTCCTTATTTGTACTTCGGTTTCTTTTCCGTACCTGTTTCTCTCTCTCTCTCTCTCTCTCTCTCTCTCTCTCTCTCTCTCTCTCTCTCTCTCTCTCTCCTGTACTTCATTGTATTTCAGTTTCTCCACCTCTTGCCTGTCCCTCATTTTCTCATCCTAACCTATTTTTTTTATGTGGGAGCAAAGTAGAAAAAAATAATATGCAAGCCAACTCCCCTCAGGCCCAAAGAAATGAGGTTAGGGCAAGGTTCAGGGGAAATCCCAGCGTTGCTACACCTGAGGCTTCCCACCTTCACTCTGCCCACCTACCACTTTCTCTGGGCTGCGGTTAAGACGAGTCCAGAAGCTTCTCTTACCACATCACCATGGGGGCTACAGGAGTCTCTTTTTTTCGATGACCCCAGGAGAGTAGGCATTAGCTCGTAGTGCAGTTCGCCCACGTCATCTAGCAATGAGTCCAACAGGTAGAACCCATATACTGTACATCCCAAGTACTTCATTGGACAAAGGGCACCATTATGTAGGTCACACTTCAAATACATGGGTACAAGGAGTTACACTTGGGTTCGAACAGGGTACAGATTGATCTCTGGAACAGGATTTTCTTTTTTTTTGTCCTTGTCCTGACTTTAACTCAGAATCTGCCTCATTTCATAGATCATCTCAGAACAGTCATTTGGACACAAAGACCTGTATTCTCGTCAGTATGGGAGGTTTCTTAGCACTTTTTTCATGCCAGTTTGTCCTAATTTTCTCATATATGTATCCTACGTGTATTAGGTCGACATTAAAGAGGCCTAATTAAGACACAAGAGAATGGTAAAGAGATACAAGAAAGCCTCGTAAGTTAAGAATACGGCCCCAAGAAACAGATTTTCCTCTTTGTCTTGGCTCATATCAGTCACCCACACTTCATGCAGGTGCTGGAGAGGGACACCTTCACATGTTGGTAACAATATGACTGGTTACACAAACGTCCCTCAGTACCCTCCCTATCTTTCGAAAGGAGGATGGTGAATTGCCGAAGAAGGGCATCTGCAGCCTGTAGTCCACTGGTTTCACGTTGGGATGAGCCTCCTTCTGCTGCTGCTGCTGCCGCTCATTCATTCATTCATACATTCTTTCATGCATTCGTCCATTCATTCGTATATTCATTCATTCAGTCAGTCCAGCACGCAATCCCCCCCTCAGGCGAAACATTAAACTCTACCATTTGAAATTAGTTGTGGTGGTAGTCTCGCACTCCTTGACCCAGCACAAGAGCCTTGATGCAAGTAACAGATAAAGGAAGGTGGTAGAAGGAAACACGGGTGAAATTAAGTTGAGATTTATTCCCTAGTTCTCCTGAAGAAGCCTTAGGCAAAACTAGTCGGTAATAAATCTCTGCTGTACACATATTTCACCCGTGTTTCTTCCACCTCCTTACATCTCTCTCCAAAACAAAAACAGCCCTACAGTGAAGACACCAATCGAACACGTGTACATACTCGTACACACACACACACACACACACACACACACACACACACACACACACACACACACACACACACACACAAGTACCTCAACACTTGCCACACACAACACCAATAATTAAATCATCCACACTCGCCACGTAACGGTCATGCCCTTCTCTTTGCGAGTGTGAGTAAGAAATAACGATCAGGTGAGACATTCTAGGAAACAATAAGTCAAAACCGTCCTAGTCACTATTATGATATGTCCACCTGATTCTCTCTCTCTCTCTCTCTCATATATATATATATATATATATATATATATATATATATATATATATATATATATATATATATATATATATATATATATATATATATATATATATATATATATATATATATATATATATATATATATATATATATATATATATATATATATATATATATATATATATATATATATATATATTATACATATATGTACTATGTATTATATACATGATATATATTATTCATTATATACTGTACATGTTTATAATATAAGTACCATATATATATATATATATATATATATATATATATATATATATGTATATGCAGTCCTGATTAAAATCTGTGAACTATTTGTGTCACCTTTCCGTGTTGATTGAAGAATTACTATTATTATTATTATTATTATTATTATTGTTGTTGTTGTTGTTATTGTTATTATTACTTGTGGTAGGTGGGGGCGCTCACCATCCACTCACTCGATGTAGTGCTGCTCTCGGATGTCAGCCCTTTCCTCTCCTCCAGCCCTCCTTCCTTCCATCCTCTTCTGTCTTTCCTTCATTCTTTCCTCGTCCTTCTGCCTACGGGTGACTTTACATTCCCTCTTTTGTCTTTCTTTCCTTCATTCTTTTCTGTTCCTTCTGTCGGAGGGTGACTTTACACTGAGTGACAAGCCAAATAGTTTCCTGTGCACCAGGAAACCATTTACTACGCTGGATGGTAACCATATAACCAAATTATGGCGCCTGGTGATTTAGTGGGTAACTATAGCGCTCCAATCGGATTGAGCCGGTGAAGGTTTATATCCAAGGGATGGTTGGGATTTGTTGCTCACGTAATGCCACTCATGGATGAGTGAGGCTGGTCACAGGCTCCTACGCTCCTCATGGAGCAGCGTAGGATTGGATGATGGATGGATGATGATAATGATGATGATGATGATGATTATTATTATTATTATTTTTATTTTTATCTATATTATTATTATTTGTCTTACGTGTTTCATTTTATCTTTACAGGTTTTAACTTATCTTCCTAATTTAAATGTTTCTCCATACGTCTTTTAGTATCTGACCCACACCTGCGTCAGTTTCTTATCCATCCCAGTTTCAGTTTCTCCACACATGTTTCTCCTTAATAAATGTTTCGGATTCACCAAGCTAGTTTATTTCTACACAGCTGTTTTTCTTCCAAGCCAGTTTGTTTCAGTTCCCTCTGTACACCATTTTGTTTCCTCTCCTGACCTGTTTGTTTTTCGTCCTTACCCATTTTTCAGTTACTTCTTTCTCTGTGCGTCCGTTTGCATTGTTACCGTATCTGTGCCTCATTTTGCTTCCTTCCTTGTGTGCCTGCTTCTTTACTTGTACTTAAGTTTGCTTCGTTAGTTGCATTAGTTTACTTATTTGTGCTTCAGAGTGCTTTTTTTCTGCTTCATTTGTGCTTCAGTTTGCTCTCTCTCTGCATCATTCATACTTAGTTTGTATCCTGTGATTTAGTTTGTTCGCTTTGTGTGTGTGTGTGTGTGTGTGTGTGTGTGTGTGTGTGTGTGTGTGTGCAAGGAGGAAGAAACCAAGGGCCAGGAGCCCGCAAATTTATCCTCCAAGAAAACACAAAAACATAATAACAGAGAGCCAAATTAAAGATCGTTCATTTCAAGATGCCTGGATACACTGCGTTTGAGAGACTGGAGATCATAGACAGTAGGAAATACAGAGGGAGACAGTTCCAGAGTTGACCTGTTGCGTACATGAAGGACAAGGAGTAACGGTTGACTCTTGCATTAGAGAGTTGGACAGAAAAGGGATGAGAGTTTGTTGTTTGACGGGTGCTACACCACGCCCGCCGTAGTCGTGGAGGGATGTGTGCTTCATTTGACTTCCTTCTGTGTGCTTTAGTAGTGGAGAGATTGATGTTGGTTGTATCTGATCCCTCCGGTTCGAAACGTCCCTCCTGATCTGAATAAAGTAGACTGGCGTTGACTACTCGTCGATAAATACAGGGTGATCCGTAAATAGCTTTCAACTCGAGACTCACCTGGCGGTACCTTGTGTGTTGTGGGGATGGCTGTCGCTGGTATGGACATGGGTAGGTCAGTGGGAATACGATATAAGGAAATGGTGCGGGATAGACACTGGTACCGCTGACTGAGCCGTCCCCGCAACACATGCTAAATCTCCCGGCGGAGTGAATGAAGAGGGTTATTTATAGACCACCCCTAATATTCTACCTCCCTTTAGGAGGTTCCACATAACATCTGTTCTTATTAAGGTCTTATTTGTTAGTTTTGCTGCCGCCAGAAGGTTTTTATTTATTAATTTATTTATTTATTTTAGTTTGGGGTAGCCCGCTCGTAGTAAAGGCTTGAATACAGTCGTCTGGGAGGAAGGCGAAAATTTTCATATACCCCATAATAAGCGAGGGGTTCATGCAACCTTTTTGTTTTTTTACACTAAGAGAAATGTCCCTCACCGCTGAGTAAAATTGCTTGGCCTTCATGTAGCAAGAACTAAATTAATCCCTTGAATCAGGTTATTTACGAGTAAACTGTTCGTTTCTTGTTGCTGCCTCCAGACGGTTTTATTCATCCTACGGGAAACCTTTGGTAGCGAAGGGGTCGATGAAAGCTGTCTCTAAGCCCTTGTTCGAAAGGCCTCCAAAACTCTAAATAAAATTAAGTTGTCTGGAGGTAACAAGAACAAAATAAAGAATACGTCATCTGATTGAAGGGGACAGGGGCCCGTATTCTCCTTCAGCAAGGAGAATCCCTAGCACCTCTTCTTCAGTAATTTATTTTTGGATCGAGTTGGTTAAAATAATTTTATACATTATTTATGAAGAGTATGGCGGTATTATAATGATTTAAGCAACACAACAGACAATAGTAACGTATAGCAAGCAAAACGTCGCTTAGGAACAGGTTTTAAAGAGCTTCCTAACCGACGAGAATGCGGGCCAAGGGCACGGGGTCGCATTACAAACGGCTTTTGCAGATTTCTTAACATACTCTCTTTAACGAGTTCTTCTGTGCATTACACCGTAGTATCCTCTTGTATAATGGTAGAAAGGGGCGCCTTCTGGCACAGGTATAAATGGTTGGCTCTCCTGCCCGGTTATACAAACGTCCCTCACTAACTTCCCTGTCCCCCGGAAGGAGGATGTTGGACTGCAGGAGGAGGGCAGCTTCAACCTTCAGTTCATCGGGTTCACATTCAGATGAGTTTGGGGTTGCAACAATAAAAAGCAAAAACTGCCGCTGCTTCTGCTGATGCTGCCGCTGCCGTTGCTGCTGTTGTTGCCGCTGCTACTGCAGCTGCCTCCGATAATAATGATGATAATAATAATAATAATAATATCCGCTCTTGTCACTGATGCAATCGATATCGCTGTTAAAACGATATAAATAATACACAAGAGAATGCTAAAGTGCAACATGCAGAATAAATAGCTGAGAAAAAGGAGCTACGAAGCCTATAATCATACTGAAGGGGGTCTAGGGATGCCATGACGTGTTGAAAGTGCCATGCATGCTGGTGGCACTATGTATATTTAACACTCTATCTGCACCTTGGCATACTTTCCACTTGACAGCTGGGATGCCATGTGGCGGTTGTAGTTGTGATTGTGATTCTGGTTGAAGTCGTTGTGGATGTAGTTGTGGTTGGTGTGGTTGTGGATGTGATTGTGGTTGGTGTGGTTGTGGATGTGATTGTGGTGGATGTGGTTGTGGTTGTGACAGCTGTTATGATTGTGGTTTCATTTGAAGTAGTGATCGTTGTGCTTGTGTTCGTTGTGATTGTGGTGGTTGTGATTGTAGGTGTTTTGGTAGTGGTTGTAATGGATGGTGATGTGTTTTTTGTGTTGTGTTTGTGATGGTTGTAGTTACTGGTAGTAGTTTTGTGGTGGTGGTGGTGGTATTGGTTGTTCTGGTTATTGATGTTGATAATTGTTGCTGTAGCTGTTATTGTTCTTGTTGCTGTTGTTGATGATAATTGTTGTGGCTGTGATGGTTGCAGTTACTCACAATAGTTGTTGTTTATGTTGTTGCAGATGCTATAATGCTTGTCTTCGTCATCAGTGTTGTTGTTATATTGTAGGTAGTAATATCGCTTTATTTATTTATTAATTATTATTATTATTATTATTATTATTGTTGTTGTTGTTGTTGTTATTGTTGTTGTTATTGTTGGTGTTATTATTGTTGATGTTGTTGTTGATGTTGCTGCTGAAATTGTTGATTGTTGCTACCGATGCTCTGATACCTAATGATTACCTTTTTTATTATGTTGCCTGCATTGTTGTTGTACCAGTAACTGCGACTGATTACAGTTGTGGTAATTACGGTTGTTGTTATTTGTTGAAGTTGTTGATTTTGTGTGCTGCTGCTGCTGATGATGATGATGTGAGTGTGGCTACCTTTAGAGTTATTGTAATTGCTGTTGTTGTGTCGTTGCGTCTAAGGTGATGTGCTAACTGTACAAGTGGTTATTGTTAATATTAGGGTCTGACTTCAATTTTTATTTATTTTTTTTTATTTATTTTTTGACAGGAGTACGTGATGCTGCACAGTGTGTCCACAGGAGAACACGACATGGGTTTGGCAGCTTTTTATATTAACTTTATGGTCGACGTAGTATCTTGCAGGTTTAAGTCAAGAGCACCTATTAAAAAAAGGCAAAAAACAAAAAAATACATGCTTGAGTCAGGATTCTGTGTGACTGAAAGATGTATGGATGAGCATCTGGCCATTTCACTGGGGATGGTGTTGATAGCGCTTCCTCTCTCATCTTTACCCTTTCCATTCTTTCTGGATCCTACCTCACCCCATCTTTAGGTGCAAAAAAGGCTAATTATAATGATGATGATGATGATGATGATGATTATAATTATTATGATTGTCGTTATCAGCTTGCAAAGTGTTGATGTTTTTCATGGAGATGTTTTCAATATAGTTTCAGCGCCTTTTCTCTCAGTGTTAATATTTGTATCTTAATTTGTAATCTGATATTTACATTACACTACAGATATATGAGGAACCATGAGGCTGTTTCGCTAATACCGGCTTTTATGATATTTAATTGTGTGTGTGTGTGTGTGTGTGTGTGTGGACCCTATACGTGTGCGTGTTGATTTGTTTATGTGCATGTACGTAATCAGACTGGCGTAACAAAAATAACGTTATCTCAATCTCTTTATCTCAGTGCCAAAGATAAACTGATAACCTGGCCGAAAGTGTAATAAAAAAAAAAACTCGTGGAAGAAAAAATGTTTCTCTATCGTAGCTATAAGGCCGAAAATAGATAAATAAATAAATAAATAAACATAAGCAATTAGTGATGATCTCTAAAAGGACATAATAATCTGTTTGGTATGACAGTAGGGTCAGGCGGAGAATGGAACGAAATGAATATGAGTTGTGGTGTCCTTACTCAGATACACACGCATAGACATATACAGCACGTACACAAGTATGGTGAGAACACAGAAACAGGGTCACATGGATATAACACACACACACACACACACACACACACACACACACACACACACACACACACACACACACACACACACACACACACACACACACACACACACACACACACACACACACACTTCCTCACGCACTCTGCACCTCTATGCAGCGAAACCCTAATGTGCGGCGGTGTAAGGGTAATTTTGGCGACTCTGGCAGGATTCAGGTCATTGATCAATATTTACTTTGCTTGGATTGTGGTGAAAGGGAGGGAGGAAGAGGTGATAGATGGGGAGCGTGAGGTGGTAGGGAGGGAGAAAGAGGTGCTTGTGTGTGTGTGTGTGTGTGTGTGTGTGTGTGTGTGTGTGTGTGTGTGTGTGTGTGTGTGTGTGTGTGTGTGTGTGTGTATTTTGACGGTTGGGTGTAGATGAGGTGGGGTAGGGTGTGAGTGGGTGTTAGTGAGAGCCCACAGGTGGTCGAAGGTGTCGTTACCTGCCCGTCAGTGTCAAAGTTGCCTGAGTGGAGGTCTAAAACCAGGAAAATAGAGCGACATGTTGTTTGCTTGGTCCTGATTACACTGCTGGAGGTTTCTCTTTAAAACTTTCTCATTGCCGCGTCTAGCTGCTCCTCTTAAAGGTGAATTACTTTCGTTTGTCTCTGCTGTAAACTCTTCAGACTTGTATCCTCAGTGTCTGCTGTACCTCCCAGTATCTCGGTTTCATGTGTCCTGTAGTTGGTTTGTTTGCACCTGAGGGAACTGGGCCGCTGTCATAAGTTGAATACTAAAGTCGTGGTTATATGAAATTTGATGAACATACGGTTGTGAGGTAGGACTTATTCTCCTGGGTTACTAGTCAAATTTTCCCATAAATCTGACTACGCAGGGTCATAACTGAGGTGAATGGGGTCAGGGATCTTTGTCAGGCTCGAGAATGCACACTATAGTATCGCAGTTTCATGGCATTGTAGTAGGTAATGCAGCTAAAAGGAATGAGATAAAAGTAGCTGTGGCGTATCTCATTGCTGACGGTTTAGTATTGCATCCCATCTGTGTGTACTCGTAGTGTTGTCTGTTGGCACGGGGGAAGACTGCTGGGCTCCGTGGTGTTGTCCTGGCGCATATACAGGGTCACGTAAAAAGAGTGGTGCGTAAGTGTTGGTGTTAGGGACGGTAGTGATAGTGATGCTTTTAACCACTTCAATTCAGTGATGTATAATGCACGTTCACGAAGCAAGAGGTGGGTGTTAGGTTTTCAGCGGTGTGTGTGTGTGTGTGTGTGTGTGTGTGTGGTTATGCCTACGTTTGTGTTCTGTGTTGTGTTTGTGCTTGCATGTTCATGTATATCTGTGTGTTTTGCTTGTGTTGTTTGCGTATTTTTATGTATGCGCATGTGCATTGTTTGTTTTGTGTTGTATGTAACTTATATGTTTCTGTGTGCTTGAGTGTATTTGTTTATGTGTTCGTGTATTTGTTCCCCCCCTCGGGGGGTGAGTGTGATTTGAACCAAAAATAGTGAAAGTGTTACAGGTCAGGCAAGAGCGAATTAATCCGATAATGACAGCAATCAGTCAGAATTGAAGGTCACAGGGCAAAGTCAATTATTTGGTCTCTAGCCCAGATGGTTGCTAGGTAGAGAAAGAGGGAAACACGTGTCTCCTTCCACAATAGACACACCCTTCCACTACACGTACGGCCAGGATATCAGTTTGTCAGTGAGCGAGATAGAGATTAAAATAATGTTACTCGTGTTAACCCAGCTTCATTACCTACAGTACACTATCATAAACAAACCAACATGCACACGGATAGGGTACACACACACACACACACACACACACACACACACACACACACACACACACACACACACCGCTCGCTGGTGCAGTGGTAACGTTCCCGCTTGCCAACTGGTGGACGGGAGTTCGCGCCTCGCTCAGGTTACGAGAAGTTTCACTGACGAAGTGGGTGGTTACTGTCCCCCTTGAGCAAGGGGACGGGTGTGTGCGTGTGTGAAGGTCACAGCCTTGCCCTTAGATCGGACTATATGAGCTCTCAGCTCCCTTCCGGGAGGGTAAAAGCTGACCATCACGACCATCAAGTGATCCTGACCGACCCGGTGAATTACACACACACACACACACACACACACACACACACACACACACACACACACACAAACACACACACACACACACTAAACACAATCAAACATGGACACAAAAATACACGAATATACACAAAACACTCACGCACAGACGGAAACACATACAAAGAATTCTTGTTCTATTTTTTATCTTTATTTATTTATTTATTTATTTTTTGTCATCGCCAAATTATCTCACTCAGCTTAGGACAGACCTCTAGTAGGGAAAGGGTTGCCGAAGGCCATGTCTAACTTCAGTTCGAAAGGTCTCTCCAAAGCTGAAAAAAAACCGTCTGTAAGTAGGAAAAATATAGTGAACCAAAATCGACCGAAGGAGTTAATTACTAAGATCATTACCTACCTCCGAGCTACCTCTTTGTTTTCTTAAATCAACCACCTCAGTGATATTGCTCGTTTACTTTGACTTGGCGAAAGTATTTGTCATTTTGCAACCTCCTCGTAGCGCAGTGACAGAAGATAATACTTGTGTTCTGCATACGTTCCATAGCACTTCTTCGTGACTAGCATCGTACTTGTGTTAATCTCTTATTACGGTTCAGTACTTAAAATGGATTGATGTCAATTTTAGGTCAAATAAAAGTGGATGGTTTCTCATTGTATCTCGGCACATAAGATGGATAAACGGGAACTTTAGGTAAAATGTTAATAGTTTCCCATTATGGCATGGCACATACAATGGATAGATGGCAGTTTTAGGTCAGAGGAAAAACAGATAATGTTACTCTCTTCTCACAGCTGAGCACCGAAGATGGAGAGATGGCAGTTTTAGGTCAAGTAAGAATGAGAAGTGTAGTGGCTAAGACGCAATATTTAGTGATCTCTAGGGGTCGTATTTATAGAGGATCCAAACCAATGAAGAGGATAAACAAGCCTCCCTAACGGTGAACAAATTTTCCGGGTCGTCTTGTTTTCGTATATTGTCGCTTTAAAATGTACACATATTTGATTGTGAGGTGCTTGGTAGCTATATGAGTGAGGATAATAGTAAAAACAAACAATCCTATATACAGCCTAAGCTCAGGAGTTTATAAGTATGGCCCTAACACACTACTGCACAAGAATGTCAGGTGGTGTGGGTGTGAGGGAGATTGAGGTAAAGCAATTGTCTCACCAATCTATCCGTAGCGGAGGACGTGACTGGTTTTATCTCTTGCCACCTAACAGTCCATCCACCTCCCACACTGTCACCGTCGCCTCTCCTCCTTCCACTGTCTGTCACCTCTCCCTTTCCCTCCCAGTTTCCCACCTATCCCCTCCTTCCCTCTTCCACTGTCTGCCACCTTCCCTTCTCCCTCCCTCTGTATGTCACCTCCCCCTCCCCTTCCCACTGTCTGTTACCTCCCCCTCCGTCTCTCAATGTCTGCCTCCTCCCCGCTCTCTGCCTCACTGTCTGCCTCCTCCGCGCTGTCTCCCCCTCTTGTCTCCAGTCTTCCCCCCTCCAACACTGTCTGCCACCGGCCCTCCCCCTCTCACTGTCTGCCACCGGCCTTCCCCCCTCCCACTGTCTGCCACCGCCCCTTCCCCCTCCCACTGTCTCCCACCTTCCCACTGTCTGCCACCGTCCCTTCCCCCCCCCCTCCCACTGCCTCCCACCTTCCCACTGTCTGTCACCTCCCCCTACCCTCTCCTTCTCCCAGTGCTCGCCACCTCCCTACTCCGTTCTTCTCATTATGTATCACTTTCCCCCCTCCGTCATCCACCTCCACCTGCCCTCTTGCATCACGCCCTCACTGTCTACCGCATCCCCTTCTCTCCCGCCCTGTCGCTCGCCTCCCTCTCCCTCCCCTACTATCCCACATCCTCCCTCCCCTTCTGTCCGCATTTCCTCCCTCCTTCCCTCGCAGACAACTACCTCCCCCTTCGCCTCCAACTGCCTACCATCTCTACCTTCTCCTCTACTACATGCCACCTTTCCATCTCCCTTTCCCCCACTGTTTACCACCTTGATAAGAAGTACGTGTAGGAACAGAAATGATTGGAGGTTCTTTTTTCGAGGACACTCCTATCTGGTTGCGGCGTCATGCAGTAGGTAAACAGATGACACAGTGATGTATGCAGTCAACAGAAGAAATTTGGTTTAAGTTTCCGCGTATGATATGACCCTACCCATCTATTTCATGCAAAAAAGAAAATCTAAGTAAGTCTACAAACAGTACTGGTAATTAAATATTATGTAAAGCACACCTGTCAACTCTATGCCATGTTATGTTAATCTACCCGTTTTACTGTAACTTAGCCTAAAATTGTCGTATCTCCACCATGAGTGCCGAGTTGTTACAGTAGATTAAACCTAAAATTGCCGTATCTCCACCGTGAAAGCTGAGTTGTTACAATAGATTAGCACTAGAATATGGTGCCAGTCACGAAGAAATGCCATGGAAAGGATTTAGATCCATAGTGTGGTATTTTTCTGCCACTGAGCTTCGTGAAATAAGCTGCAAAAGGACGAGAATCTGGGCCAAGTGAAGATAAACTCTGTACAGCTCTAACGCTCTTATCGTACAGGAAAACTTGAAGTGAGTCTGTGCCAGTGGTTCTCAACGTTTTTCCGGTCGCGCCTCCCTTATCCTTGGTTCACATACGCCCCCGCTCCCCCTTAGCCTTCGTCAACATATCCTCGCCTCTCCCCCCCTTCATCCTGCTATCATCTGAGTCTCCAAACTTCTTCCTAAATTATTATTATTATTATTATTATTTTTTTTTGCCGCAGTTTCAAGTGGACGTTAAGCCACATGAATGCAGGTTGCATTAGCCCATCTACTGCATTTCACTATCCCTCTTTCCGAGGAATACGGGAAAAGTTGAGGGAAGTGTATATTTTAGCTGGGGTTTGGTCTGTCTTGCAGTATAAGACTTATTGGTATCTTTAATTTTCTTTCGAAACGACCAGATTAGAGGGGAAAAAAGCAAGAGGGCGACCAGGGGACAGAAATGAAGGAAAGAAACTAACACGGGTACATAGAAAACTGTGGTTTGAAAGCTGAAACAAACAATATGAATACTGTATATAAATTAATAATTCATCATACACACACACACACACACACACACACACACACACACACACACACACTTGTTAGTCTTTCACTACTTTTTCACTGAGGCCTCACGCATCCCTTGGAAATTGCTCACGCCCCCCAAGGGGGGGGGGCGTGCCCCAGGCTGAGAATCATTGATCTGCTGTTTATCGTGCATAAGAGAGGACGACTTGGAGTGGTGGGAAGGAGTGGTGATAAGTCATCATAGCCGAGAGGAACAAGGAGAGTCTAGAGAACTGAAATTGGTAGGAAAACGAGGAAAGGATGACAGTGATCGAGATGGAAAAACAAAGCGGAGGAGACCGTGAGAAAGGACGGCCTGGAGCGGTGGAAGGGAGTGGTGATGGACTGTGACCATGAATTTGGACTTATTTTTTTGTCGTCATCATCCTGGCTGAACTCAGAGATTGGGTGTTTGAAAACAGACAGAAAAACCAACATACGTACGTACACACACATACATACATACATACATATAAAAGCGGTTTTACAGTTCTGGATGAAAGAACGTTAGGTAGCTGGACTGAATGAAACGTTTAAAATTTCTAAGTAAAATGAACCAGACAAATTGCAATAATATTTCCCCACTGTAAATTGCTGAGTTGTGACATCATTGTTGCATTATGCCGCTTGAGGCTGTGCCAAGACTGGTATTGTACCGCCGTACACCAGGTGAAACTAATTTATACAGCACTTATCTCCTTCCTCTCCTTCCATCGCTCCCTCACCTCCTTTCTCTCTCCTTTCTTTGCCCTCCTCTCCCTCCCTCACCTTCCCTCCCTTCCTCTATCTCTCCCTCACTTAATTTTCCTCCCCTTCTCTCTCTCCCTTATCTTCTTTCCCTCCCCTTCTCTTCCTCCCTCACCTCCATTCCCTCCCCTTCTCTTCCTCCCTCACCTCCATTCCCTCCCTTTCTCGCCCTTCCTCTCCTCCCCTTCTTTTCCTCCCTCTCCTCTCCTTCACACCCACCCTATCCTCCCTTTCTCTCCCACCCTCTCCTCCCCATCCTTCGCAGTTTCCCCTTCTCTGTTGAGGGAGGTGCAGGTAGAAACACCTCCCCTACTGAAGTCAAAGCCCATCGTGGTCATCGCAGATAATTACTAGTTGTGCAGTCGATAGTCATACATCTATTCTAACTATGCCCTTTACTACTCTGACTTGGCCAAAAACAGACACATCTCCAACTTTAGTGGTGACTTCTCAACAGAGATTAAACGCTAGAATATGATGCAGGTCATTAAGAAATGCTATGTAAAGGATGTAGAACCATAGTTTTTATGTCCCGCTATGTATATGGCAGGGGCATATAGTGTTGGTCATGTCCGTCCTTCCGTCCGTCCGTCCGTTGTGCGTTTAGCTCATTTCCGAAAAAACTGTTGAAGACAACTCCAGTAAACTTGATACACAGATACATATTGGTGAGAGCATTGTAACCATGCCAGAGTTTGATGACCCTGACCTTCTGTAGGACCTTGGCCTCACATTTATTAATTTTGCGTTTAGCTGATTTTCGTGAACACTATAAAGGATGCCGTCATCTAACTGCGTACATAGATGCATCATGGCAGGAGCACTCTAGCAATGCCAAAATTCGATGACCTTGCCCTTCTGTTTGACCGCCACACAACTGTAACCCACGGCGGGGCATTCATGTCCCATGGACGTATTTCTAGTTTTTCATTACCACTGAGTTACGTCATTAGAGCTACCAAAGGAGGAAAATCTGGGCCAAGTCAGAATTAAAGCTGTACAAATAACTAATACTTCTTCCATCCTTTCCTTCTATTCTCATCCTTCCCACGTTCACTGTTTCTCCCAGCCTTCTTTCCTTTCTCTCTCTTACCTTCCACATCACATCCAGTCCTCCCCTAACTTCCCTTCCCTTCCCTTCCCTTCCTCTCCGTTCTCTTCCCTTCTTTCCCCTACTCCCACTCACTACTTTCCTCCATTCCCTTCCACACTCACACGCCTTCTTTCCCCTACTCCCACTCACTACTTTCCTCCATTCCCTTCCACACTCGCACGCCTTCTTTCCCCTACTCCCACTCACTACTTTCCTCCATTCCCTTCCACACTCTCACGCCTTCTTTCCCCTACTCCCACTCACTACTTTCCTCCATTCCCTTCCACACTCGCACGCCATAGTCCCCCCCCCCACCCCGCTTCCACTCCATCCCTTACATTTCCTTCTATTTTCTTCAGTTGCTTCTCAACCCACAGCTTCTTTTCCGTAGCTAATCTCTCCCCTCCCTTCTCTCTCACTTTAGTTGTGTCTCCTCCCCACTCCTTCCTGCCCAGTCCCTCTGTATTCCCTCCCTTTCCTTTCCCTTCTTTCCTTCCCCTCAACGTCCTGTTTTCTTTTTTCGCTGCATCCTCTTGTCTCCTTTTTCCCTTCTCACGCTTTTTTCTCCCTTCCTGCCACTCTTTCTCTCTGCCCCCTTCTCATCGGTTTTCACCCCTCTCCATCCCTCCACTCCTCGCTTCCCGTTCATCCTTTCCTCCCTTCCCTCTCTTTCCCTTCCCTTCCCTTCCCTTCCCTTTCCTTTCCATTCTTCCCTTCCCTTCCCTTCCTTTCCCTTTCCTTCCCTTCCTCCTCTTCCCTTTCCTCCATTCCACTCCTCCCTTCACTTTCCTTCCAGCCCCTGCCCTTTTCTCTCTCCCTGCAACTAACGATATACCATTTACCACCATCGCCACCTGGGTTCCCAAGCGGAAACTGTCTTGAAAGGCGCAGGAAAAGGAATTTTGAAAGTTTTTTCCTTTTCCTTCCCATCTTCCATCTCACTTCTTCCTCTCTTGTCCTTCTTTCCTTCTTCCATTGCACCTCTTCCTCTCTCACTCTTTACCTTCCTTTCCTTCTCACACTAGACCTCTTCCCCTCTCATTCCTTCCCTTCCCTTCTCCCAAGACACCTCTTCCCCTCACATTTATTCCTCTCCCTTCCTTCACCCACCACACCTCTCCCTCTCTCTTTTTGCCCTTCGCAGTGCGTCTCTTCTCTCGTCACTTTTTCCCTTCTCTCCTCCCCTTCCCCCCTCTCCTCCCTTATCCCCTTCTCTTTCCTTCCTCACGCTCACCAAACCACTCTTCCGTTCCCACCCTTCCCACTACCGCCACATTCTCACCTCTTTCAGTCTCGAACCCTTTCCACTCCATCCGGACACAGATTAATATTTACCTCTCTCTTTCTTCATTCTGATGGTTGAAATACGCATGCAGCCATTGTCATATCAGAATTTTATACCGTGGGAGTAGTTTTATTTCTCCGTATTTGTGTGCCTTGCTGAGCGCGGGGTCTGACTTCAGCGGTATTTTGAGTGGTGATTGGCCGTAATCTTTTTGCGATTCCGCACCTAGATACACTCCTCTCTCTCTCTCTCTCTCTCTCTCTCTCACACACACACACACACACACACACACACACACACACACACACACACACACACAATATCCAAGGAGCATGATTTTTAACTCCTTCCATTCCCGTAAGCCCTCCCGTTCCCCTCTCCCCCTTCCCTTACCCTTCCTCCCACCCTCCTTTCACCCACTTCTCTACCCGCCCCTCCCTTCAAGGCTTCACCTAATGATATGCCATTACCACCACCGCCACTTGAATCCCTGAGTATGAGTTGTCTTGGAAGGTACACGAAGAAGAATTATGGTGATTTCTAGCGTATCTCAAACTTCCTATGCATTTATCTGATTCTTGGCACTGCAGACAAACTAAGGGTGGTGTGGTGTATGCGCTCCCATTAAATCTCATGGGCGGGACATCTCTGCATTTCTGTTGCACCAAACTCCAAATGATTTTTTTTCTGTTGAGTCATCGGTGCATTAGTGTTAATACTGTAGCCATTAACCATCTCATGATCGGGGTAATTCATGTATTCCGTTCCATCTCACGCCAGACTATTTTCTTCAATTGAGAGTGAGTCATAAGAGCCAGAGAGTATATGATCATCCATATAAGTCGATCATTAAATTACAAACATAAAGAGAAGTACTTTCAATATAACGCTGGATTTCCACGGCAGGAAGTGTTCAGCTCCTTATTGGATGATAGGCAATGGGAAGGATGTGGTTTATTATCCATGCACGCATACATCTAAGACCAATGCTTATTTTTTAATTAAAAATGTTCTTGTCACGATATTCAGATGAACAGGTTCCTGCTGCAAGGGTTTCGGCTTCAGATATAGGTATTTTTGTGTTTAATTTATATATATCAATGATGTATCGCAGATGCATTTTATACGAGTATGTTACGACTAGCCTGCAGCTCAGACTACAGGAGTACCATAGTTTCCATTTACTGCAGTATACAGAACTTCGCAAATATGTAAAACAAACACCCACCCACTCATATATATATATATATATATGCCTGTATGTATTATACTGTAAAAAATCTAAATTTGCTTTGTCAGATGTAACACTACGGCTCTTTCTTACACAAGGACGGGTCAGTTTTTGTTTCGTACGATTGGTATGCACAAACTGGATTTTCATATCTGAAATTTTCAACAGCTTCAGCCCTGAACATGATGGCGTGCTTAGAATTGCAAAGTGACAATGAAAATGTAGATGCACGAGGACGGTGACAGGTCTTCACGGTCAGCCGTCACGGTTGCCAAGGTAACGGAGCTTCCCCTCGGGTTGAGACATCATCAAGCACTCCCACGTATACTCCCACCTCCCTTCTTCTCCCCCTCCTCCCCTCATCTTCTCCTCTCCTCTCCCCTCCCCCTAGTTTATTACCCACCACTCCACGCACACCGCCTCTCTCCTCTGTTTACTTCTCTCCCCTACCTCCTCAGAATTTGCGCTTCCCTCTTCTTAGCCCCTCTCTTCCCTCCCTTCTCCCGTCTCCTCCCTCCCCACAGTTACATCCCTTTTCTCCGCACCTCCTTCCTTCCCCTTCCTCTTCACAGCTTCATTTTCCCCTCTCAGACTACACTACTTCCATGCAATTCTTCCGCCGTGCCTGTTCTCCTCTCACTCCCCTCTTTTCCCTCATACTGCATCTCTTCCCCTTTCCTACTCCAGTTTTCCGTCCTCTCCTCCCTCCTTCTCCCACAGAACTCTCCCCACTCTCACCAAACCTTTCATCTCTGCCCTCCTACCCCGCTACCACAACACCCCCACCTCCCTGCCCTCTCTCAGTCCCTAACCTTTGCCTCTTTGTACCTAGAACTGAAACTGGAACCTAGATTGTGAATTTTACAGTTGTGCGTCTACCTTCGGGAAGATTGGGAGATTAATAATTGACTCTGCCTTTACGATCGTCCTGTAATCGATAGGCCTTAATCCTAGGTCTTCTTCCTAACCTTCTCCATTCTATCACGTGACCCCTAGTTACTTTTCCATTAAAATTTTCTCACATTCTCACTAACTTTTCTTTCATCACAGGAATTTTGAACTGGATTTTCCCAATCTATTCCCACCCAAAATTAAAACAGGAACCTAGATTGTAAATTGTTTTATGTCGTAGTGAGGAGGACTGTTTGGGGGATTTCTGTTTCAGACATATATTCTTTCATATCTGTTGGATCCTGAATACCGAGAGTATTTCCCCATTAGAGGGAGATATTTGTGATGTGCCTTGCTGAACGCGGTCTGAGACTTCAGCAGCATTGTATTGTCTTATCAGCTTCGTGATATTTCGGATGTAAGAATTATACACGCAGCTTTTCCAGCTGTGAGTCTAAACCTTCGAATACTTAACTGTCTTGTACTGCGATGGAACTCGCCTATCGCAGTTCCCCACTTTGCAACCCTTCTCGCTCAGCAGCCAGACCACTACACTCTTATTACCCGAATTTGGGCTAAAATTGTCGTATCTCCATCTTGAATGCTGAGTTGGCACAAAAGATTAATTCTAGAATACGGTGCTAATCACGAAGAAGTGTTATGGTAAGGGATGTGGAGCCGTAGCATTGGCTTTGCTGCAGAGCTACGTGAAACAGGCTGCAAAAGGACAACAGTCTTGCCCAAGTTAAGGTGAAAGAACCACAGAAGACCCTACCATCTCACCACCAAAGGCGAACTTCCCCTTTTGGGATTTTTACGGCTGTGCCCCACCATTCAGGGCCAAATGGACGCACACGCGAGGCGAAGAAGGTTGAGGGCCGTATTGGAAGTGGCATAGAAGTTCGTAAGACCTCTCCCTTAGTTTTTTTTTTTTTTTTTTTCATGGTTTCGCACAGCATTCCCTTGTATTTTATGTATTCGTTTCAGTATGGACAAAGTTGTAATGTGCAGAATAAGTCGCTGAAGAGGTGCTACAAAATCTCCAGCCACTTAGAATACAGCTCTTACATTTATGCCTGTCGACTGCACGAGGGTCACCAAGGCACACAGTCCATTTGCTAAGTTAACCGTCTCGTAGAATACAGCCCGCAAGGTAGCGCCGGTTCCCTACACGATGCATGTACTGTACTGTACAGTAGGTGTAGGGCTGTCCAACAAAAGTAGTTACGTACCTGTGGTCGAGGGGTCTGGTCGGCCAGACGGACAGGGGTTAAACAACAACAACGTCATCGTCGTCATCACATCATCATCATCATCATCATCATCCATCCATCCATCCATCATCCATCCATCATCATCCATCCATCATCCATGGCTAAAAATGGGCGGTTGAATGTCACTCCACGTCATTTCCAGCCGTGTAACCGATCGCCTTTAATGTTTCCGCCTCACCTTCACTCCTCCCTCTGAAACCTCCCCGTTCCTTCAGCCCTTCCTTCATACACATCCCCAACCCCTTTCCTTTACTTTAATTTCTCCTTGCTATGCAGTGAGAGAGATGCGGTTTATTTTATTTTTTTTTTTTCAGAAACTATTGAAACTTATGCAATTAGTCTGGCTACTGACCGACGTCTAACCTATTAAGTTCATCCAGTGTCCTACAGAATCGCGCCCACGTCTCTGACATAACTCAATCGTCCTCCCACCACTCAAAGCACCAATCCTTGTGTGCTCATCAACTATGCAGCTCTTTTAGACCCACACCTTTCTCTGTAATTTACCACCCTCCTTTCACCGACAACGTTTCCACAGTACTAAGGTACACCATTTTTTCATTTTCTTTTATTCCCACAGCATCTCTAGTGACCATCATCATCGTAAGAACACACTGAAGTTCGTTTACATGAGTGATTCTTGGATTAAGTAACTAATTATTTTTTAATGCATCCCACTCTGGGCAAAGACTTGATATTCTGTTCACCCGGCAGCTCTCATAGATGCCACACACATGGTTCGTAAAACCAACTTTTCATACTGAATACATAATAAAGGTGCGATGGCATTAGTGGGGATGTTTTTGTGACATGTCGGTGGGATTTATGGAAGACCAGTAAATTCAGTGTTAACGAAATAAAAATAAACGTTCTGTTCCGTGCCCAAGCCTGCAATTGAACTCGCGTCCCTTCAGGCAGCAGATCATTTCTATAACCACTTGACAGCCTCACAGGGATGGGAAGGGAGAGGCGGTATTAAAGTTTTGAAGCAGTAATGGATGTTGCTGGTGTCACTGATGAGTTCAACAGCCGTGACAATAAATCTTCGGATATTTTTTCGCGGTACTTCGATGGGAATGCGTTTCTTAACTACTGCCGCTTAGTTGTAAAGTGCATAGAGAGTGGCATAACATTTCGTCATTCCCTCTCATTGCTTGAAGCATTATTTATTTATTTATTTGTTTTATATTTTTATCTTCATCTGTTGTGCTCTTTTTGTGTCATTGTCGTGGGTAGATAGCATGGACAGGCATTTTATTTTCTGCGCTGTTCTCTGACTCACTTCGAGGTGTTTCATAAACGGTAATGCAGTTGTGGAATGGTTGGCTTGAGTACGTATAGATAGTGTTAGTCCTTTTGGATGGTTTTTTGCGTTGTGCGAATCGTGTGCTTCTGTCTGATTTTTTGCTTCGATTCTCTCCAATATTTTTCTTTTATTATCCCTTCTCCTCCACCGTTTATCTGGTGCTGGAGTAACTTGTGAACTATGTAGAATCTTTCTTAGGTCCATATTCTAAGGGGCAAGGGAGTCTTCGTAGCAGTCTCCATAACGATCTTATTTTACCTACTACACCTTACTATGCTCCAGTATGCGGTGTCCGGCCATTTCGCCCAGACTACGGAGTTATTTTGCTCACAAGTTATGCTTGAGGTATACTGTATTGTAAGGAAAATCACGTATAGAGGTAACTCCATTCTAGTTTAAGTAAAGACACGTAAAGTGATAGTGGCGCCGGCGGGGTCTGAAGGATCAGATCGTCCAGTTGTTTACATGGCAAGCGAACGAAAGATTTCTCAGGTCAGGATTCTCGAATCTGAATTAGTACGTGTTTCCGAGCAATTCATGACGTCACTTAAAGGTTGTGAAGGAGTATGTAGTTCTGTGCTCTGTGTAGGTTCAGCAGGTAGTTATGTTACCTACGTATGTTTCCATAACATCTGTATACATAAGGCTGGTGTCCGATAAAAATTGCGAAGGATCCAGCGAAAAGATATAAGAAATTGCAGGTCCAAATATTCGCTCTTTGTAACGAGTACATGAGGGCGAGGTAGTCTTCTCAACGTTTGAAAACTTGCTCCTATCTCAGTGGCCCAGTCAGCTGACCAGATGCTGTATAACCAAACGCCTAAACTCAGTGTATTATATAATTTTAAAGGTTCAAATGTTAGCTATTACTTGGCTCATTTTGTGTATATATCAAGTAACGTACATCATACTTTATGTATTATATAATTTTATTGGTTTTAATATTAGCAGTTAAATTTACTTAATTTGTGTTGTCTGTACATCTAGTGCATGAATTAACAAATATAAAACTTGTGGGCAAACTGACTGCAGTGTTGCGAACCGACTGCTACGTGTGGGCGAATAAACTCGAAATGTAGGCGAAAGGACTTGTGGGCGAACTGGCTGGTAACCCAGTATGTGTACTGATATCGCTTTAGTATCGACATATTTTGCATCATAAACATACTAATACGATACTGAGGCGTAGGAAGCAGAATAAATCGACAAGGAAAAAAATTTACAAAATACCCATAGCCACGTAGAATACGACTCAGTCCGATGGCGAGTTGCATTGTGAATAATAATAATAATAATAATAATAATAGTAGTAATAATAGTTTGTATGACATGATACAGGAAGGTGAGACGCTGGGTTTTTGATAGCGTGGGCCTGGATTCACAAACATTCTTACGATTAACGCCTCCTCGTACGTCAGAATTTTATTTGTAGAAGGACAAGGAGAGCATAGAGTTTTCGTATCTCTGGTTCTTTATACATAATCAGGTCTTAGTTACGGGAAGGCAAGTATCATGGTTATTTTTGTTAATGCAGGAAGGACAAGGGAAAGGAGAGAGCAGAGTAGGAATTGATTGTAAGGTATGTGTTTGGGGGGAGGAAAACACACACACACACACACACACACACACACAAAGAGTCCAAATCATGCACAGTCATTTCCTTTCTTGTATATACGAGTAGTCGGTCTTTGAAGTGTATGGAGCAGTTTCAGTTTTCAACTTGTGTCTATCACACTGTTTAATCGAGTCCTTATTTCGTACTGGAAACGTACGCAGCAATGATTTTTCCATCCCTGCCGATTGGCCTTGTTTACTGCACTCCAAAGGCACACAGATAACCATAGTTTAATAAATTCGCCACATTACAGCCTAAAAAAAAAAAAAAAAAAAAAAAAAAAAAAAAGGCTTCAGAGTACAGAGACGCGGAGAGTACTGTACTACTTTTACTATACAGTAATGTGCCTAACATTCCCACCTCTCCACTTTGAATGCTGAGTTGTAAGAATAGAGTGACACTAGCTTATGATGATACATAAAAGTGTTCTGGAAAGTATGTAGAATGGTACCAGTTACTGTTTATTTCTACCATAGAACAGCATGAAATGAGCGCAGAAGGACGAAAATCTGGGCCAAGTTAAAGTAAAAACGGTATAATCATTGTTACATACAGGTGGGGCAAAACAGAGGCCGGACGATACACAGCGAGTAAATAGAGGCTAGGTGCACGATACACAACGAGTAAATAGAGGCTAGGTGCACTGTCCTATCTCATGCTTGGCACTGGGGAGTGGGAAGAGGTGAGGGTGTGCGTGAACTAGTGCCAGCTGGTGTACGCCGGAAAAAAGCTGTACCGGATGCACCACTTCCACACATTCCTTGACGCAACCCTGATGTCACAACTCCTGTCCTTTGTGGAGGAGGAGGATTGTGGTTATTGTTTTTATCTACCAGCTTGGTTTCCTAGGTGACCATCTTTAGAGTTTGTCTTATTATATTATGCTGATGAATCATCTTTTTATTTATAGTAACTTAGTGCAATTATCTCCCCCCCCCATCTGTGTGTGTGTGTGTGTGTGTGTGTGTGTGTGTGTGTGTGTGTGTGTGTGTGTTCTGAGCCATTTTATCTACATCTGTTGTCAAACTTCCAGCCTCTGAGTGTAACTAGGATGATTCTAAGTTTCTTTTCACACTCCCATCACCAGTCACTTCCGCCACTCCAAGGCGTCTTACCTCATGCACTCCATACATTGTTATTATATCTATCTCTTGTCTGACGCCGTATCCTGTGAGGGGTGGCTGTGACAAAAGAACCTCCCCAGCAGTTATGTTTACCCATTAACACACAAGAGCCTATGACTTTTTGGCATAATAATATTCATCCGTCGTTAGCTGAAATAGGATGCCAGAGTTGTCCAGACCATGAAAGGATTAATGATGGCAGTTTTAACACTCGGGCGCTTATGACTCACTTGACTGCAAAAAGCAAAAAAATTGTCTGATGTTTGCTGGAATGGAATACTAGAGTTGTCCTGACGTTGAGAGAGTTAACGACCTTTCTTCTCTCGACACATCAACCTCCCTCATATCTTTCCACTTGATCTTTCAACCGATTTCTCGATCTTCCTCTTCTCCTTCTAACCACCACTCTCATACTCTCTTCTGGTTGGTCGAGAAATGAAGAGTGTGAGCAGCATTTGTCCACTCCTCATGAAAGAACTTCACTTTATTAAGTGATGTTATTTAGGGTACGTGTGTGTGTGTGTGTGTGTGTGTTTTAGAGAGAGAGAGAGAGAGGAAGGGGAGGGAAGAGGTTGAAACTAGGGCAGAGAGGCAAGAGTAAGGCAGCAGCACAGTCAGGCAATAAGGCAGCTTTTGTTGGCTTATTCTGGTAAGCAGAGGACAGGCAGAGGGCACGTCAGGGAGTGTCATATTTCACTCCACTTACTGACAAGCACGTATGTCATCAGCTATGTCCAAATGTAATTGTACCGTGGATTTAAGTCTTGGCACAGTCTCTCCTAGTCATTTTTTAATGGAACAAAAAGGAAAAGAAGCAAAGGCTGCAGCAGTTGTTCCTTTCACAAAGAGATTGATAGTGGAATATTCTTAGCCTTGTTCAGTGCGGTTGTTTAATTTTCACTGTCGCCTAACACCACCTCATTTCACAGCAAATTCTCTCATCTTTACAACCACACAAAGTAATCTTCACCACAATGATATCATTCACTGTTAATTGTGTAATAGCGTTCACGTTTCCCTTATTAGTGAACATGTGTGATTGTCCCTAGCGTGGGGACGCACCCGCAACACTAAGACCTGCAACTGAAGGAGCACTGGCACTGATGACACTGACCTACTATGACCCCTCAGTCGGCCATGCTAGTAGTCAAAGGGTGTACTTAGCCCAGCCCTCAATATTAGTCTTTCCTCACTGTTACTTCACTTCTCGCCTCCATTATCCCACATGCCACTTGAGGGCCTTGTTCTCTTGCTGGACCCTCACGGCCATATCGTCTTGTTGCACGCTTTATTACGTGATTGCACTCTTGGACACTCAAGTTCGCGGCTCAGTATTTCTACGACTCAGCTGCAGTCATTTTCCTGTTTAACCTTAAAGGTTGGTGATTGTGTGTCTGTGCCCAGTGGCTGTGCAGGGCGCCCCGTTTTTACCAGCCGCGATAGCGAAGCTGGTATTGTTTTCAGTTTGTCTGTCTGTCTGTCTGTGTGCCTGTTAGCACGATAACTTCCCAACCGCTCAAGATACCATCACAACTCTACAGGTGTGTAGTAGGGATGAAAATTTTGGACGAAATCGAAATTGGTCAATGTAGTGGAAGGTCATATTCCGAGCCGCGCTAGATATGTATCGGCTCGCGGCTGGTGTGATCCCCCCCTTTGAGGGGGGGCTGTAGTTACATTTGCCCCTCCACCCTCCCATACTTCTCTACCCCATCACCCTCCCTCACCCCATCATCCCTCCCCACCCCTCTACCCCCCACCCCTCTACCCCCCACCTTCCCTTTATGAGACAGGTGTATGGTGTGTGAGACAAGTGTGGGATGTGGCGGGTGTCATAAGCAGTGTTAGTAAAGATGAAAGTGGGCTGTGCATGTGCGTGACAGATGATTGTGTGCCTGCCCTGTGGCCGTGGAGGTCTCTCTGTGTACTCTTGTCCGATGTTTAGAATTAATGGCCCCATAGGTGGGTAAAATAGTAATGAACTGGTTGAGCCTCGCGTACAGCTAACGTAGAACAAATATCTGATTGTTTTTCTGGATGATACTTTTGAGTATATTTCTGCAACATTCTTAAGATAAGTTAATATGTTTATAACACAACACGTATGTGGAGGGGAATTATATTTTACAATAATTATGGAAATATGGAAAAGACTTTTTTCCTTTTCAACTAACGATATAATTGTTGTATTTTGTTGCATCATCAGTCAAAAATTTCTGCACTTAAATTTTACATATTCAAATGTGCAGTGCCGTGGGAGCGCACCGGAGCGCCTCTAACATCTCCATCCGTAAGCTTATCTTGGTCATGGAGTAGCATAATAAAGCACACCGATGAACCATAATTGTCAGTAGTCATCCTAATGTTTGTCAGTGTTTTGGTATATATCTCGTTAAGATTCACAGAGTTTACCAGCCGCGATAGCGAAACTGGTATTGTTTTCAGTTTTGCCTGTGTGTGTGTGTGTGTGTGTGTGTGTGTGTGTGTGTGTGTGTGTGTGTGTTAGCACGATAACTTCGCAACCGCTCAAGATATCATCATAAAATTTAACGGGTATGTAGTAGGGAAAAAATCGATCACGAGCTCGAAATTGGTGAAAGTTGGTCAAGGTCTGTGTGTCTGTTACCATGAAAACATCGCAACCACTCAAGATATCACAAAATTTTACAGGTGTGTAGTAGGGATGAAAATCTCCAACGGGTATTGTTTTCCGTTTGTCTGTGTGTCTGTTAGCACGATAACTTCTCAACCGCTCAAGGTATAACAAAATTTTACAGGTGTGTAGTAGGGATGAAAATCTCCTACGAGTTAGAAATTGGTGAAAGTAGGTCAAGGTCAAGGTCATATTCCGAGCCACGCTAGATATGTATCGGCTCGCGGCTGGTGTGATTCCCCCCCTTGGGGGGACCTCTAGTTCTAGATTGTAAACGATCCTTTACATGATAAATGAACAATGGTTACAAAATAACTGTTGTTTACGAATAAGCAGAGAATCATGTGGAGATATAGACGAAGCTGTGAATAAACATAAAACTTAGTGTACATTTGTGACTAAAGACTAATGAAAACACGAGCAAGAAAAGTAAGTAAGATTGCTGAAGGATATTTTGCAGTGAGTATTCTAAATGTTAGAGAAGAAAATAATGGTAGGGGAATTTGCAGAAAGGAAAATTCTTAGGATGATGAATACCGTCTTTCATAAGGGTGGACATTGAGGCGACCAAATGGTGACACAAAGTAGAAAATAAATACTGTATTTTTATCTTCACTGACACAGCTTGTGGCGGAACAATGAAAAACGTGATTGCGCTGAACAAAGTAAATGAAGAAAGTGACCACTGAGTGATGAGAAGTAGAATTACTCAATTTAAGAAGAGAGAGGAAGAGACATCGGAAAGAATCAGTCATACCATGTAGCAGTGAGAGAGGAGGCAGCAGAGTTTAGTTTGTTAGTTCAGAATAAGTACTCACAGTGTGAAAACTTGACATGAATAGTAAGCAGACAAGCTATAGAAGGGAGGCAGAAAACGCCAATAGAGCAGCAAACTGAGTAATAAAAAAAGAAAAGAAAACGAAATTAGTAGCATGATATAAGAACATGGGGAGATCATACTGAAACAGTTGAATTAAAAACCAAAATTCGAAGTCTTGAATGATGACTGATTAGATGTACAGTCCATTTCGCTAGACATTCATAATAAACCTACTTATGTGGTGTCCTGTTCCTGTATCTGAATCCTCCCTTCACATGATTTGGTGGGAAATATATGTGATGATTATACTATACAGTATATACGAAGTGTATTGGACCCAGCAAGAATTCCAAGGTACTCCACTAATGACAGGTATTCATAAAAATCATATGCCATGGTCATCAGATTTACCCTCTGTTAGCCAGTGAAATATCCTTTGTACGAGTACATTTAATTTTTAGAGCTTTCTAAGCCCCACAGTTATTATCGGCTGCCGTTAGCAAGGCGAGGCGATATAGAGTTTGTTGGTGTGTGTGTGTGTGTGTGTGTAATTTGGCAATAATATCTCGAAAAGTTGTGAACGAATTTTCACCAAACCTTCAGGAAATAGCTATTCGGATGTGTAGAAGTGTATTACTTTTGGTGAGGACTTGATCAAAGACGACCGTATGCCAGCCGTCATGTATTTTTTTTTTTTAAATATAGATTAACCTTTTGTGAAACGCGGTGACTGAATTCCGTCGTTCTGCAAATTGGTTTGTAGGTAGCTTGTACCTTAGCCAACAACATATTTTGGCGGGAGACTAGCATTCGGCCCCCGAATGTTTTTGTGTCATTCATTAATGAGAGAGAGAGATAAAGGGATTAATCCCCGAGCTAGACCTCATCAGACCATATAGTCCTGCTAGGGTTACAGGAGAGCGCTACCCCTCCCAGCACGGCAGCCACCGGGCGGGGCGCGAACTCGCAACCCAACGATTACGAGCCCGACACCCTACCACCGAGCTACCGCGCTCCCCAAGAGAGAGAGAGAGGCATGCTTTTTTACTTAGCCTAAAGTTAATGTTCTGGATTTAGGTCGTGCGATTTCAACGCATCTGGTCCTGCCGCAAGAAGTGGTTGGTCAACATTCTTTCACGCAGCCAGGCAGTCTGCACCTGGTCACTGTTTGCCACACCCTTCCTCAACCACTCACCTCCCGACACGTCCATCGTTATATCCACACCTCTCTCCATACAAACACCGCTCTCCATCTCCATCCCTCCCTTACCTCCCACTCACTCCTCTTACACCCCTCCCTCATTAACCTCACCTCTACTTCATTCTTTCCTTATGGACCTGACACATCTCTCACGAAGCACACCTTAACCTCATGCCCCCTTCATAAACCTCACCTCATCCTCATTCCTTCCTCGTCAACTTCACCTCAACCTCATTCTTCCCCTACAACCTTACATCCTTGCTCACGATATCCTCCTCTCTCTACCTGGTTAGGGTCTCCACATCACCAAACCCCTGCACATAACCTCACCCTCCACCCCCACCATCCTCTCCTACTTTTCTACTCCCACGTCTTTCTTTCCCTCAGTGCTTCTACGATCTCGATTAATATGGCATTATTAATTTCTTTAAAAATTCCTTGGAGATGTAGTTTTGCCCTCCTTATTTTTGTTTCCATTGGTGAGGCTCCCACTCTTCCTTCAAGCAGCTTACTGCAGTGCTCGAAGTACCCCTCCCAGCATTGTTCTATATATTATCTATCTATCTATCTATCTATCAATAAAATACACCCCATTTTCTGTTTTCTGTAGTTTAGCTGTTTCTTCCTCGTTAAAATCAGCTATTCCTGCAGCATATAGAACTCCGGGGAATGCCAGGCTCTTCCAGTAAGTCTTCCCAATTAAAAGTATATTGCAGCTCTTAGCCATTACGGGTTAATAATCCCTGTGCTTTCATTCTTTATGTCCCATGAAGCAGACTTTAGGATCCACTATTGTTACTTCCAAATACTTTATTGAATTTACTACATCAGTGCCCTCTATTTCAGTTGGTTTTTTCCTCATATTGAATATAATGAATTTACTTTTTGCTTTATTTATTCCTAGTCCACAAGTTTTACTCATATTTATTAGCCTTCTAATGTTCGCTTTGGCCTCTGTTTCTGACTGTGAAAAATGTAGGCCATCATCTGCAAAGAGCAAGATGTTGATTTCAAATTATCTTGTCTCTATAGCCAAGGCCTTCACTTTCAAGTTGGTTTAGTATGATGAAAGTTATCAAGTTGAAAAGTGTCGTTGATCCTGTGCATCCTTGTCTGATTCCACTAGTGATTTTTTTTTTTTTTTAATGATTTTGCTTAAGTTTATCAGTGTTTTATCGCCTTGGTATATTTTGCAAATGCTGACTGATATAGGCTATTCTCATAAAGCTGTACTTCTTTTAGTGCCTCTGTACATTTCTCTCTTGGAGTCATAAGTTTTTGTGAAGTCCTCTGCTGTTATGATTGATGGTGTTTTATTTGCATAACTGGCGTCTCTACAATATTTTAAGATTAGCAGATTGTTCTTAACTCTTCTACCTGCTTTGAAACATGCTTGCATTTCACTGTCTAGTCAATTTGTTTTCAGTTACTTTCACACGTTCACCTTTATGAAAATCATAAAAAACTTTATATTCTATGTTTGTAAGGGCTATCGGTCGTAGATCTTTTGCAGTTGGTTAAGGTACCTTTGGTATCATAATTACCTCCGCCAAGGAGGTTATGTTTTCACCCCTGTCCGTTTGTTTGTTTGTTGGTTGGTTTGTGAGCAAGATTACACAAAAACTACTGGACGGATTTCCACGAAACTTGGTAGAAGAATGGGCCTTGACCCAGAATAGACGCCATTAAATTTTGGTGCGGATCCGGATAAAGGTGCGGATCCAGGATTTTTTTTTTTTTTTCTCACTTTCCTTAACATTGCGAGATAGGGCGTTTTTCGACATTTTCTTAAAATTTCCAGTGAATATTGCAGTGCCATTCTAGCTGTGTTTGAATTTTTTCAGTTTTCCGGTAAATCTCCAGTTAATTTACTTAATCATCGTTATTTTTTCCATTGTCTTGGTGTGTGAGTCACCGGCCTGAGCCATTGTGAATCGGCATTCGGCACTTTAAAAGAGCATCATGTAGAGAGAGAGAGAGAGAGAGAGAGAGAGAGACGTTGCCAAAATGAACTTAACGTCTCTTCTGTTGTTTCATTATATTTATTTTCTTGTTTCTATTGGTGTGTGTGTGTGTGTTATAAAAGCGCATGTAAACAGAGTTAGGCCACCTCAAGTTTGGGATGTTCTTGGCATATGTAAACAAAGTTAGGCCACCTCAACTTTGGGACTTTCTAGGCAACGAACTAGATAATGATAATAAGGCATATAATTGACATATATGTATCATTTTGTATTATACAGCATTTTCTGATCATGTTGGTGATTCGCAGTCGTGATATTAACCAATAACTTCTGTCACATGCTGTAGGTTGCCACGGGTGGTGCGCTACTGAATCGAGTGTTTCGTTGGAAGATTGACCTCAGCATTTTACCACGAGTACCGTATTAGGACTACTGGACCCTGTATTTTTGCAATTAATTTTCAAACTGTAATTGTTTTCTCATGTTGTTAGCTGTTTATAGAGGAAGGTGATGAAATAGGCAGCTGCTGAGTTGCAAGCTCCCAGAAGTGACCTTAAAAAATTATCTTCACCTCTTTTGAAACATGACACAGATAGTTGTAGGACAGTAGGATAATATTTAACAAAAGCGGCAAATAAAAGCAGGCACTGTATTTTGAAGTGTTTGTTTTTGTCAGCTAAAATTCCAATAATTTTAGTAAGTACATCACAGGCATCTGATTTTAGGGGGGAGGGGGGGAAAGTGCCTAATTCTGATGTTTTGAAGAGAAGCCTGAATGCCTGTGGCAGTATTTACTGCCAGTCCCATTGACTACACAACATCAGTGCATTAAATAGACTCAAATGTAATGCATTAAAAAAAGGTTAAGAGCAATGGAATCCTAATTGGAGGGACATTGAAGCCTAACTGGGGATCTTTGCTTCCCCAGATCCCCTCCCCAGTAAATATAACCTACCTCACTGTATCCAAACTTAAATGTTCTTTGGTAGAAATTGTACCAAAACAGTATCATGCATTAAGAGAAATGGGTAATCATGCTACATTCTGAAATCATCATACAGCCATGCAGTGGCAAAGGTATGAGTGATAATTAACAAATCTTTATTTGTGTACATCAAACAGGAGACGTCCATAAAATATGATTCAGTTTAGTAAAAGAAATATTTCATATTCCGTGAAATCTAAATTGAAATACTGAAGCGCAGTAATCTAGCCTTCTGTTTGCGAACATTTATCTATTGCCAGATGCCTCAATCCCATATGGGGTGGCCACAAACAAATCGCCTCCACATCACCATGATCCCCGCCATTTCACTGCCCTGCTCCCAATTCACACTTCCCTCTCTCATATACCTCTCCACTCTGTTCCTCCATCTCATCCTTGGCCTTCCCCTCCCTCTCTCCCCCTCCACCTCACTCACATACACCCTCCTCGTTAGTCTCTCATTTTCCATCCTCTCCAAGTGGCTAAACCACCTCAGTGTGTTTCTCCTAATGTTTCCTATCACATCCACATCCACACCACAATGCTCCTTCAAATCCTCATTTGTCAGTCTCTCTCTTGAAGTAACTCCACATGCTCCTCTCAAATAACTCATTTCCACAGCTCTTACTCTTGACTTTTGTCCCTCCAACAAGGTCCAAGCTTCACTTCCATACGTTAGAGTTGGTATCACAATACTGTCATGTAATAACTTTTTCACTTCCATGCTCACTTCCCTGTTTCTCATCACTGCCTTCAAGAAACCAGCAACCTTTCTTCCTTGTTGTACCCTTTCAAGTACTTCACCCTCCAAACTTCCATCCTTACTCATCACACTACCCAAGTACTTAAACGTACTCACATTTTACATTTCCTCATCATCCAACCTCACTTTACATTCTCTGACTTCACCTGTCTCGAAGACCATAACTTTACTCTTCCCTACATTCACCATTAGATTCCGTTTCTTACACTCTCTCCCAAACTCATCCACCAAGCCTTGCAGCCCCCCTTCATCTTCACTTAACAACACAGTATCATCTGCAAATAACAGTACAGGGAGTTTCCAAACACTGCCATCTCTCATTAGGACCACTCCAACATCCACTGCCCTACCTTGTATCTCATTTATAACCCCATCCATGCACAGATTGAACAACCATGGAGACATGACACATCCCTGTTTCAAGCGAACCCTCAAATAGAAAAACTCACTCAGTTCACTATCCACATGAACTGCAGCCTTAGCACCCTCATACATACTCTTCACAGCATTCAACAACGTCCCATCTTCTCCATATATTCTTAATACATTCCACAGTCCTTGTCTATCCACCCTGTTATATGCTTTCTCCAAATCCATGAAGGCCGCATACAACTTCTCTCCTTTCTCTAGAAACTTTTCCACTAAGGATCTAAGAATGAATATCTGATCTACACAACCTCTTCCCTTCCTAAAGTCTCCCTGTTCTTCTCCAACTAATTCCTCTGTTATTTCCCCAACTCTGTCAGTAAGTCCTACCGTATACTTTTCCTATTACACTAAGAAGACAAATGCTCCTATGATTACCACACACTTCTTTTTCCCCTTTCCCTTTGTACAAGGGAGTCATTTTACCTGACTTCCAATCCTCCGGGACTCTACCTTCCTCCCAGGCCAATCTGCACATCTTCCACAGCCATTCTACTGCTGTCTCTCCCCTATGCTTCAGCATTTCACCACACACATTTTATTTAAAAAAAAAAAAAAAAAAAAAAAAAAAAGGTAATACTGTATTATAGTTTCACCGAAAAACACAATTCCATTTTTTTTTTTTTTCTAAGACATTTCTGAGTCACTTGTTCAGTGGCATTTTCATTGCAAAGTATTTTCAGTTTACTCTTGAATATAATCTAACCAAATCTGACCTAACCTTCAAGAGTAAAAATAATTTGCGATGAAAATGCCATAGAAGAAAGTGTTTTAGAATTGTCTAAAATACTGAAAATGGATCAAAATCTCATATTTGTGTTCTTGGCTGAACTATAATAACACTGTACCAAAAAAAATCATTAGATCTTTACCAAACAGGCATGGCCCTCCCATACATTCTGTTGAAATGAGTCTCACAGGTTACCTGTTATTATTTCTGGATTGCCACAGCTGCTGGGTATTTTTATAAACTTACCTCTGAAAGCTATACTTAAATGGGGATTTAGAATGCATAAATATTCCACTGACATCTGCCAGTAGTCGGCCATATTTAACGTTCCTAACGTGCATTTTTACATTTGAAAGCTGGCCGTCAGTCACAATTGAATTTGGGTTGGATTAGGTTTGGTTTGGTTAGGTTAGGTTAGGTTTGGTTAAATCATTAAGTTTACCATTGCTTTGACATGGGATACACTGACGCGTCCAGTCAGAGCACACAACATGGCCAGTCAGAGTGATGGTAAACAATGCGGCCAGTCAGAGAGATCATCAGTAAACATTCCTGTGGGTGACCTGGCTGCATCCTTAAATACCCCAAAATAGGTATTGCCTATTTTGTCTTTTCCAGTCACTTCTTGCACACACAATGGAACGGTTAACTCTCTTTGTTGCACATGTACCAAAATTACTTACCTTGAGATCATGAGTTTCTTATATTATAGGTGGAATCGCTGCACCCATTCGGTGAAGAATTACCGTACCAAAAAGTCCAGTGTGTATGCTAATGTATAAAAAACCAACAAAGTCGTGTCAGCAGTTCATTCCAATAGGAAATGTGGAAATAGCTACTGCATTACTGTCCTCATGTTTTAATTACTGTACATTTCTGTTGTGATGCCTGTCAAAACTCACAAATAATCACTGACCCTAGGGGTAATGACCTTCCATAGGGGTTGAATGAGCTTTATGCTTTTGAGTTGTAGGTTTTCTGTGATAGAGTACAGTGGTTGTAAAGATTCAGTGATTGTTCTTTTTGTTTTTCAGTAAGAGAGATGGCCACATCAGAACTCTCCCAAGAAATTGAACAAAGGTAATGTCCACTTTTTAGAATTAGTTCTTTATTCAGACCAAATAACTCTTTGACAGCTAGTTTGCTTCAGCTGAATATAAACATTTGTTGACTTCCAAAATGATATACCAAATGGAACAGACTGCTGAGACAGTCTGTCAGTCAAATCTTAAACAGTATCTGGACCTAAATACCATCATTAAGTAGTCATAGAATCAGAGTGATGGTTTAGAGCTGTCTTTGTTGTTGCTGATGCAACTCCAGACTTATTTTATTTCGACATGAACGAGATGGACTACAGAAATCCCACAAACTCACCTGGATACCCGAAGATCTCTTTTAGTGCATTTGTTCCACCTTGAATTCTGACTTCCTCATTCACTACTTGTCATGGGCTTACTGTATATATATATATATATATATATATATATATATATATATATATATATATATATATATATATATATATATTGTGCACATACAGTTTTTAATATTAATGAAGGAGCCTCAATTATTGTGCTGTAGCATGTCAGTCCCACCTGGGGGTGAACCATTAAGAAGGTGCTGCTTGCAGCAGTATGTTCGTACACATGTTTAAACATTTTTTCATCCTGTCAGAATTCTTTTAATGACAAACACAGAATCTCACTGTCACAGTTATTCCAACACAAGTATCCACATGCACTTCTCATCCTTTGCCCAGAAACCCTCCACTTTAGTCTCTATGCCTGAAGCATTTCTAGGAGTAACTTCTTCAGTGACAGAAAGCGGTGTTCCTTGGCCCTGTAGTTTAGTTGCCCTCTGGGACCTGCAGAACACAGCTTGAACTCGTATACATTTGTGAAGCTGCATGCCCATGTTAAGTGTTTGCAAGTCAACTGCTTGCCCAAAAGTCAAGTGTTTGCAAGCCAGCTATTAAAATACAGTACCGGTACAGTACATTTCTGTAGTACATAATCAAGAGACACAGTATTTACAGTAGTTGTCTATCTAACTATCTATCTATTGCCAGACACCATAATCCCGTAAAGGGTGGCCATTTGACACTGAGTTAGTTGTTTTACAGGGAGGGGCATCAACCCTCCACCAACCCACTTGTTGACACGTAGGGAGCACGTATGGTTTGGTTATATGGTTACCACCCAGCGTTGTAAATGGTTTCTTGGCTTACAGGAAACCATTTGGCTTGTCACTCAATTTAAAGCCACCTGTAAAGAAAAGAAAAGGAATAAGAAGTGACAGGAAAGATAGGAGAAATAGGAAGAGAGGAGGGCAGGCACAGAAAAAGAATGATAAAAGCTAAGTACCTCACTTTAAATTGAGAAATTGATAGCTATATATACAGTAGTTGTTTAATGTAGCTAAGTTTTGTATCTTGTTGGCATTCAGTATTAGGATTATATATTGTGCTGCTTGTCTTTGAGCATCTGTTTTGTAGCAGCCTCATTGTGTGAATAAAATGAACTGAAACAATAAGCATACTGAAGTATGCTTACATTATATTCGGCACAAGGTACTGTAGTATCGTTTAAGTCGTATAACTGTCCATTTCATTGTTTGTCCGTGTAAGGTTTTCTGTTGGACCAAACCTTGTTGGGTTACAAGCAGAATTAACTCTTCCCTAGGCAGATCAAGTATGAATGTAGGGACATGTATAGTGAGAGAAGTGTACATCAAGGATAAAGAATTGTTTGTAGCTGTAATTGTTTGTGTCGGGGTCTGTAGTTATGCGTCACGCATGAAAAGAGTTATACACTAGCTACTAGAACGTGCTTGAAATGTCACCTGCAGCTTGATATTGAACCCATACTCAGGACACATGCAACTTAAAAAAGTAATGTAACTACTACCATTGATCCATGATTTGTAATTTACTGGTACTTACATCACAGAGTTATGTGTAGACCAATTTCTTCGGGCAGTGTATTGATATTTCAACTTTCTTGATGTCCCATTTTCTTAGGATCCTACTCATTCCTTTATGATTTGGGGGGATACTGTAGGATGATGATGATAATGATTATGATGATGGTAGTGTGTGTATAGTATTATTACCCCATTGGTTTGTTTCAGGGTGATCCAGCTATGTGGAGAGTTCAAGCAGGGTATTACATATCAAATAATCCAGAATGACATGCCTGAATTGAAACTGCCTCAGATAGTGGAGGTGATCAACAGGCTCCTGGCAACCGTAAGTCATTACAATTTAACTATAAACTCTGACATATCCTTGCACCTCTGCATGGTAAATAAGAAACTGAATCATGCAACTGAACATGGACTGTACTAGGAATCACCAGGTACCTTCAGCATTTGCTGTTTGTAGTGTCTTAACACAGTATTAATTTTCACATTGTTTATGTTGGTGATTAATGTGGTAATAAAACACTCTTGATCTTTGACTACACACCCTATGTCATGCCAGCAACATCAGAACAGTAGCCAGAAATGCTTATTATTTCCTTGTATCACATAAATGGGAATAAAATAATCCAGAGTTGTAGTCGATTTAGGCCTCTTAGGCTATGTCCACTCAGGCTCTTCGCATCAAGTCTGTCGGTTCGGTTACCGGAAATTCAGGTCCATTCATATCAGGTCTTGCATTTACAGTAGAACCAGTTAAGTCCACTGAGGTCACTTTTAATCATGTTAGACTGCTCCAGCCAAGTCTGATAATTTCATCATTCATGGTCAGTTATGTGTACAGTATTAAAGTTCCCCATGTGGCAGGGGGGGGGGCACTGTCTTGTCACACTGTGGGGTGGTACTACCACTCTGCAGCCAGGTTGTGTTAGGAAGAATTCTGCCACCATATTCCCTGCGTGTCGTTAAAGGCGACTGAAAGTGGTGGGGTGAAGGAACTAGGGACCCCCTCCTCTGTTTTTTAGTTCTTACAATGAGACAGGGCATAGAAAGGGATGGGGCTTTGAGTTATCCCCGTACCCTGATGATTGAGTATATGTACAGTATGTTTGTGGATGTAGTATGATTGAGGCTAAAAGGGAGGAGATTGGGAGAATGTTTGTGAGAAGAGTGTTGGATGTGTTAGCTTTGGGTGAAACAAAGATGAAAGGGAAAGGTGAGAGTCAGGAGAAGTTGAAAGATGAATAGAATGCAGTGAAAGATCAGGAATATGGCAGTGTGGTGGAGGAATGGCAGTTGTTGTGGGGCATGTGGAAGAGGTGTGTGGTGTGAGACGAGTGGATGGTGGTGTGAGGAAGTAAGTACAGTATGGCTGTGGCTGGGAAGAGACATGCATGTGAAGTGTGGCTGCAGAGGAGGGATGAGGTGTCATATGAGAGGTATAAGGAAAAGAGGAATAGGGTGAGGAGGGCTGTCCGTAATGCTAAAGTGGCAGCAGATGAGAGGTGGGGTAGGCGGTTGACTGAGAATTTTCGACAGAATAAGAAAATGTTTCAGAAGGAGGCGAAAAGAGTGCAAAAAGGAGAGTCTGGGAAGGAAGAACAAGTAAAAGCAGAGGATGGAAGGATGTTAATTGAGATGGATGCAGTAAGGAAGAGATGGGTGGAGTATTTTGAAAGATTGTTTAATGTAGAGGAGGAAAGGGAGGCTGAGATTGTGGCAGATGGAAGGGTGCAAGGAATAAATGTGGTGGGAGAGTTGAGTGATTCTTTGATCATGATGGAGGAAGTGAGGAGGCAACAAAGGAGCTGAAAGCAGGGAAAGCTGCAGGTATTGATGGGTGTGCTGTGGAATGCCTGAAAGAGTGACTGTTGTTGAGTGGTTAATAAGATTGCTGAATGTGTGTTATGTGAGTGGTATGGTGCTGATTGACTGGCCAGATGTTTGTGTGGTTCCTTTGTATAAAGGTAAGGGTGATAAGTACTGGCTTTAGGGGTATAAGTCTGTTGAGTGTTGTAGATAAGGTGTATGGTAAAGTGTTAATCAAGAGAGTTAGAGAGGGTACAGAGGGAGTGATTGGTAATGAACAGTGTGGCTTTAGGAGAGCGAGGGGATGCATGGATCAGTTGTTTGCTGTGAGACAGATGTGTGAAAAGTATTTAGCAAAAGGTAAGGATATGTTTTGTGTGTTCGTGGATTTAGAGAAAGCATATGATAGAATTAACAGGGAGTCTTTGTGGACTGTTTTGAGATTGTATGGACTTGATGGTAGGTTGTTAAAAAGAGTGAAAAGTTTCTTTGTAAACAGTAGAGTGTGCGTAAGTGTGGGAAATACTGTGAGTGATTGGTTTCCCATGAGAATGGGGCTGCAGCAGGGAGGTGTGGTGTTGCTTTTGTTGTTTAATATTTAAATGGATGTTGTTGTAAGGGAGGTGAGTGCAAGAGTGTTACGTGGAGGTTTGAATTTGTTGAATGCTGATGGTAGAGAGTGGAATCTGAATCAGCTGCTGTTTGCAGATGATATTGCACTGGTGGCTGATTTGGAGGAGAGATCGAGACGGTTGGTAGAGGAGTTTGGGAGGGTGTGTGAAAGGAGGAAAATGAGAATAAATGAGAATAAGAGTAAAGTGATGAAGTGTACAAGGTTGGTAGATGGTAGGAGGATGAATATAGTTTTGAATGGTGAGTTGCTTGAGGAGGTAGAGTGTTTTAAGTATTTAGGGTCACATGTTGCTGTGGATGGAAGATTAGATGTAGAAATGAAGTTTAGAATGCATGAAGTAGGAAAGGTGCTGGGAGGAATGAAACAAGTGTTTGGATGTCATTTGCTTAGAGTGGATGTAAAGAGAAGGCTGTATGAGAGTGTAGTGGTACCAACTGCATTATATGGGGCTGAGACATGGAATATGGGTGTAGCAGAGAGGAAAAGTTTGAATGTACTGGAAGTGAGGTGTCTGAGGAGTATGTGTGGAGTGATGCGTATGGATCGAGTGAGAAATGACGAAGTGCGAAGGAGAACTGGAGTTATGTGGGAGATGGCTGATCGAGTTGAGCAGAGAGTTTGCGATGGTTTGGGCTTATGGAGAGAATGGATGAAGAGCAATTGATGAAAAAGATAACTGGGTCAGATGTGATACATGTAAGGCTGAGAGGAAGCCTACGAATAGAATGGATGGATGGTGTGAAGAGAGCATTAGATGTGAGAGGGATGACTGTTGAGCAGGGAACTGCGCATGACAGGAATGATTGGAGGGAAATTGTGAATGAATAAATGGTGATGCAGCCTCGAGGGGATATTCTCCCACATTAGGTCTGATAAGCTGATCAGATCAGGTGCAGGTAAGGGGATGGGTTCATTAAGATGTGGCAGGGATAAACCAGCTCTGCTGTCAGGTTCTGCTGCAGATGGTGCTGATTGCACTTCACAGTTGACCCTCGTGCGGTGTGTTGCGGTGAGGATCTGTCCCTTCTCCCCATGGGGCTAAGATACAAATAAATGTGTGTGTGTGTGTTTGTGTGTGTGTGTGTGTGTGTGTGTGTGTGTGTGTGTGTGTATGAGTAAATTAGGAGTATGTCATCCTGTCTCGGTTACCTCCCTTTCTTTGGGGGAAGCAGCCTAGGTATATACAGTAAATAGATAGATTATAGTCCAGTCAGTTTTATCATTGTCACTTGGTTTCTAGTCAGACCCCTTACATCCATTGCAAGGTGACTTTGAAGACTTCATCTTAGAAGTGTGTAACCCATAGAGCCTGGAATGATTTTCTCACATTAGCTAATCATGCCCACCTTCTGACAGTTTTACTTAGCTTAGGATGGATTTTTTTAAATGGATGGGTTAGATACAGCACTCAATACAAGCTGCCTTTCCCAAGTTGAATAAAATTATGTGGTATTAACAGGAATAAACTTAAAAAGACGTCATTCAGATTCTAAGGATAACCAGCTGAACGCATATTGCAATTGGTTATTCTGCATACTTGTATTTCACAACCGTTGTGGTTGTGTTGACTTTCACCCACTACTGCACCCATCTCAGTAGGTTGGGATGTGAGAATCCTAAAGGAAACATCACAGGTGTATGATAGTTATACATCATTTAGACCTGCAGTGGCAAGGTGACTTCAAAGTCTCCTTGGAGTTTAATAGATCCAGTTGTTTCTTGCAGTTTGATATCTTGCATATACACATTTATGAGCTGGGGAAAATATTGTTTTTCATTCCTTCATTCTTTCCTCATCCTTCTGCCTATGGGTGACTTTACACTCCTTTTTCTGACTTTCTTTCCTCTTTCTTCTGCCTATGGTTGACTCTACACTGACTGACAAGCCAAATGGTTTCCCGTACACCAGGAATCCAATTACTATGGTGGGTGGTAACCATATAACCAAATTTTGGCGCCTGATGGTTTAGTGGGTGATTAAGCCGCTCCAATACGATTGAGTTGGTGAAGGTTTATATCCAAGGGCTGGTTGGGGTTTATTGCTCACGTAATACCACTTAGGGATGAATGAGGCTGGTCACTATCATCTTAAATGTTAGGACCAACATGCCTAGCCCCGGGCTCCTACACTTCTCATGGGGCAATGTAGGATTGGATGATGGATGGATGGAAAAAAATTGCACACAAAAATGTATCATGAAATATCAGTAAATGGGTATAAAGCATACTTACCAATTTTGTCTGTTGTAATGTAATCATGTAAAACTGAAGCCTCCAGGAGAAGGGAAAGATGTGACTATTTAGTTTTATATTTACATTGTTCTTGACTGTGATAGAGGGGGTATTTTGAAACTTGCTAACATGCAACATACAATAGACTTTCTGTTTGTGCGGCTGATGTATCCTGGAATTTTACCATGCAGATTGCGTTTTCAAAACTCTTGTTACATGGCTAATTGGTATGATGAGATCTCAAAATTTTCTCACCCCCTCCTTTGTCTCTCTTGAAAAATTACCTGTTCCTTATCATACGTTCATTGTAGTACACATGCAACCATGACCGGGGATGGAACGATGTTTGGGTGTCAGGGAAGGGTGGTATTTTCAGATGAGGACATTTCTACCTAGACTTAAGAGGTACTGTAATTGAAATAATATTTTGATAGTGTAAAGTAACTAAAAAAATAGTTGAAAGAAGAAAAAGTACAAAGTGAGTGGTGGCAGTGAATTGAGAAGAGAGAGAGAGACAGACAGACAGTGTGTGTGTGTGTGTGTGTGTGTGTGTGTGTGTGTGTGTGTGGTAAGTTGGTCCAGACATTTAAGATGAGGGTGACCAGCCTCACTCATCCCTGAGTGGCATTATGTGAACAATAAACCCCAACCTTCATCTCTAGCTTCCTTTCTGGTCGTTCAATAGCCACTGTTATAGACGGTCATTGTTCATCTCCTAGATCTATGAACAGTGGTGTTCCTCAGGGCTCTGTCCTATCACCAACTCTCTCCCTTTTATTCATCAGTGACCTTGTAAGCTGTACATCTAACCCTATCCACTCATACGCTGATGACTCTACCCTTCATCTTTCCATTTGGTTCCCACAACTTCCATCTCAGCAGTTACGTCAAAAAACAAGGGATGAGGCTATGGCACACCTAATGTCTTACTTGGCTAGTATCTCTGACTGGGGTAAAAATAATCTGGTTGTTTTTAATGCATCAAAGACTCAGTTTTTACACCTATCAACCCGACAAAATCTTCCACAGTTATACCCACTAATGTTTAATAATATTCAGCTTAATCCTGCATCATCCTTGAACATGCTAGGGGTTTCATTTACTCGGGACTTATCTTGGAAAGATCGTATTACATCTCTTGTAAAATCTGCTTCCAAGAGATTAGGTGTGCTAAGCTGACTCCATCCCTTCTTTACCCCTGCACAATTGTTGACTCTACTGTATACAGGGGTTTTATCCGCCCCTGTGTAGAGTACAACTTTCATGTGTGGGGAGGCTCTCCACATACAGCTCTTCTCAATAGGGTGGTGTCAAAGGCTTTTCATCTCAATAACTCTCCTTCTCATACTGACTTCCTTCAACCTCTGTCTCTTCGTCGCACTGTTGCATCTTTATCTCTTTTCTATTGCTACTTCAATGGTCACTGCCCCTCTGAACTGTCTGCATGCATTCCTCCACCTCTACGATGGGCGCATAGCACCCGTCTAGCAGCAAGCTCTCATCCCTTTTCTGTCCAGCTTTCTAATGCAAGAGTTAACTGATACTCCCAGTCCTTCATTTATGCAACAGGTCAACTCTGGAACTGTCTCCCTCTGTCTGTGTTTCCTGCTTCCTATGATCTCCAGTCTTTCAAACGCAGTGTGTCCAGGCATCTTGAAATGATCGGATCTTGAATTTGGCTCTCTCTTGTACTGTATTTTGTTTTTCTCTCAGAAGGAACAGTAATTGCAGGCTCGCGGCCTTTGGTTCCTTCTTCTTCGCATAAAAAAAAAAACACCCCATGGATATAAACCTATACAGGCTTAATCCGATTGGAGCACCTTAAATACGCACTAAACCACCAGGCGTCATAATTTGGTTATATGGTTACCATCCAGCATAGTAAATGGTTTCCTGGTGTACAGGAAACCATTTGGCTTGTCACTCAGTGTATAGTTGCCCATGGGCAGAAGGAAGAGGAAAGATTGAAGGAAAGAAAGACAGAAGATGGAGGGTTAAGTCACTTGTAGCCAGACGAAAGAGAAAAGAGTGAAGGAAAGACAGAAGAGGAAGGATGGAAGAGGGGAAAGGGCGGACTTCCAAAGCATCACTACATCGAGTGAGTGGATATTATATATATATATATATATATATATATATATATACAGTATATTACACACACACACACACACACACACACATATACATATACATGAAGCAGAACCCCTCAAACTCAGAGCCCATATTACTTGGGAAAAAATATCTACTGATTACTGTATGTGTTTCTTTATATGTGAGATGAAGATATACGGGAAAGATGTCATCCAAAATGACTTTTGACCCTAGGCCTAAGCCTGCAGTCACACATAAACAGAAGTGATTGTCAATCCAAGAAAAACTGAAAATCTCTGAAAAGCTAGACAGAGTGGCATCTCCGACCCAATTGTTACTGATTATGGGATTTCAAAGCAGTTTCTAATACTGTATAAGGAAAGCTAAAGACAAACTTTTGAGTAGTGCTGCCAGGTTTGGTATTAGTAATGATCACTCAACAGTGAAGCATTGTAGACAGCAAAATTATGGAAATTTAGGTGAGGCTGTCTATAAATGGTACCTGCAACATTGTTCTGTGTGTGTTAAAGGCATTGAAATTCAAGCAGTTGCTGAATGTATGGCAAAATGTATGAAATATAAGGGTTTCAAGGCTGATGGTAGGTGGCTATTTAGATTTAGAATAAGACATAACCTTGTGAATCCTAATTTTGGGTGAACAAAATTTTTAAGGGTGTTAGGAATTTTTTGGTATCACGTGGACGGCCCCTCCCATCCCCCTTACAGGTCTTAGTGGTCCTTCTAAAGTATGTGCAAAGCTGGCACCACTTTTTCCTTCATAAGTCACCACTTAGATGGCAGAGCTCACAATTTATTTAAAATACAGTACATGGTAAGGCTATCCCATTCAGGACTGTTGTGGTGATTTTTGAGGGATTAAGATTCTGTTGGACTTTATAAAGCATGTCAGAGCTGCTGTGCACTTATTGTCTTGAAACTTAGAAATATGCTTTTCTAACTTGTAAGTGCTGTGGTGACTTACTCCTAACCCTCCACCAGAGCCGTATAGACATGCTGAAGAAGGATGATGATATGCTGGTGTTCAAACTACGAGACCCAGGGAGCCTCCACCGCATTAAGGGAGCTGAGCCAGAGGAGCAGGTGAGATCACATGGCCTGTCTGACATGGCAGCTCTGTCTCTCTCCTTACTTCCTTCTGGTAGTTGTGTGTGTTCATATGGAGAAACTGAAGTTATAGAATTTTCCACAGATAAGCTATTCATAATGTAATTCAGGGGTGTTCCAGAATACAGTATCACATCATTTTCAGTATAACGTCGTGTGAATTTGGGCAAACTAGCAAATCAGCTTTATGCGTAACAGTGAAACTTTAGTAAGGAATGTTTCCATAATTTAATGTGGACTACAGACAAGAAAATATACTAACTCCTCTGCTATGGGCTCAGTTCTGTATTGTTTTTGTAGTGCACATCAGGCTTTATTCTGGAACTGACCCTGCCTCCTGCCAGTGTTTTGAACTTGGTGTGTTTGTAACTGATGTAATTACATAAAATTAGTGTAATAGTATGTGATTACCTTGATGTACGGTATGTTGAGCTCTGATAACTTTGGAGATGATCAGTGCACAGTAACTGCATGCACAGCTTTGGTGGCAGTGGTTTCCTGCCCATCCATGACAGAGCTGCTGACTTCCCACTTGACCAGCATCATAAATCACCTGCACATTGCCCAGGTGTTGAACAAGAACTACAGCCACAACAACCTGGACAATGACTTTCTTTCCCTATGTATAGGTAACTCCAGTTAATGATTGAGCAGTATACGTTTGTTTTGGGAGATCATTAGGTCTGACTCTGGGAAGGGTGTTGACCATATTCTTTTTTTTCCCATGGACTCTGTATATCCTGTACCACAGATTTCCATAGCTGTGTTCCTGATTTCAACTAGTTAGACTGACTGCATTATAGTTGAACTGACTACTAAGCAGGATGTGGTGCCTTTTTTTTTTTTTCTGTAACTTTACAGACTTCATAATTCCCCAGTCTGGCATGTTTAGATGAATGACAGTTATGACATGAATATACAAAGAAAAAAAATGTGCAGATGGTTTGGCCCGTGAAGTAGAGCCAGGATTCCAGGGGATTGAATGATTTGTGGCTGAGTGCTTGGCTCATTTCACTGGGCATTCTGTTGATACTTCTCCCTGTGTCATGCTGTTTCTTCACTTGTTTTCTTAATTTTACTTCACATCCATATATGGGAAAACAGGGTCAGGATGATGATGGTTTGGTAATTGATGAAATAATAATGATATTGCTGATAAGAGGATGAAGTCCTCAAATAATTTTGATGTCTGTATATTCTGTGTTGCAAAATTTATTCTACAGATCAAAAATACTAGTACTTCATTGTAATGGTCAAAGTTGCAATTGTATGGGTAGAAGTAAATGTTCCATAATTGCACTTTGATCATCATCTAGATTGTTTGCCCACAGCTCTCATACTGGAAAGTATTTACTTTAAAATTGTTTACCAAATAACTTTTTGAACAGTGCATCTCAGTTGTTAAGCAGAGTTGGTAAATCATTGCTTCAGGGTTATTAGATACTGTATACTCCTCCATATTTCTCCCCTGGGCATCTAGAGTATCAGTAATGGCATTTTGACTTGGGAATCTAGTGTGATCCAACTTAAAATTTGGATTGTGTTGCCTTTTTGTTGGAGAAGGAGAGAGAGATGAACAGTAATAATGTCATGCACAGCATATTAATATAATATTGGGTATAGTACTGTATCATGCTCAGTTATAATAATCCTTGTGGCATTATGTATAGTCAGTCAGTTGAGAAAATTTATGTTTTTCAGGTTGTGTACAAGATAATAGAGGAATCTGGAACACAAGGAATCTGGGCTCGAGAAATTCGTGCCAAGAGTAATCTGCATCTCAACACTGTGGAGAAGGTTCTTCGTAAACTAGAGAGCAAGAAGCTGATTAAGAGTTTCAACTCAGTTGCGGTAAAGTACCAAGCAGTGATTCATATTAAATATGTCTTGTGTTGATAAGATACAGATTTACAACATGGCTTGATTACAATGAGCTTTTCTTCTAATGCACATTTACTTAATACATTAGAGTCTTCATACAGCACGAGATAGGTTATGCAGAACCTCGTGCAAAATCAGATTCGCGCTAAAACGTTACATATATTTTCATGTAAAATAGGGGGTTAAGTTTAGGATCCTTATATTTTTTGTTAAAAATATATTATAGATAGATTATTACAATTATGTCTGCCTTAAGACAGCCAAGACAGTGTGTTTAGATACAGTCTCACCGACTGGACATATCAGTGCATACTGTATTCTAACCTAACCTAACCAGTTAGTTTTGCTCCCTAATACTTCATAAAAATTTTAATCACCAAGGTTTGTCACTAAGCCTCAAGATAATCCTCATTGCCAATCAAACAAAAAACTTTTGACCTAAACAACACATGAATAATGGCCACCCAGCATCAGGCATATTTCGTCAAGAATCACTTTCGGCTCTTATTAAAAAAAAAAAAAAAATGCAGTGTGAAACTATTTTTGAAAGTCATTAGTCATCAACAGTGAAGAGAAAAAAAATGCTATAAAGAAGTCGTCAGCATGGAGTGATTGCATATTTCTCACTTCTTAGATACACACAAATGCAGTAATTGTGAATAATAAGCAAGCCAGTCAAGCAGTATAACTTGTATGACTATAATTCACAAGAACTGAACTCACATAATTATCTTACCTAACTTTGTATGTCAACATGTAGTGTCTTCACATATCGTAAGATCCAAATTTTCTCGACCAAAGACTGTCAGCTCATAACAGACATCGGGCACAAAGCCTTTTTTTTTTCTCCACACACTCGTTGCACTAAGGACGAAAACATGAATTTTACTGCTTCTTCATCTTTACTTTTTTTTTTTTTTTTTTTTTTTTTTTTTTACCAACAAAGAAAACTATCCGCGTCGTAAACCCACCCGATTCATATCTGTCTGATTGTTTGCATTTAAGCTCCCATACCACACGCCACTTTGTCGGACAATTTTACATTTTCATTTAGAATAAAAGCTTTTCTTGTGTTCATAGTGCTTTCAGGGTGTTTAGGCATAACTTTGGAATCACATGCTCGGAGTTCTGAGAGGAAATGAGGAGCAAGGAAATAAACAAATAAACTTCTCATCACAGTGACCGTCTACACAACAATGAGGCGGGTTGTGGCAGGTGGCATGGTATGGGACATGGGTCACATGGGTCGGGTAAGGTCAAGGAAGTCAATTAGTGACCGACAAAAGCATAACACACAAGTTGTATCTGGAAATTCAATACCTAAATGCACCCATTTCTCAGTTTCTTTCATGCAGTTGAGTGGTATTACCATGCTATTAACCCCTTAACCCCGTGGTGTCACTTTCGTGACGCTTGGGAGTAAGGGATCATACCGTGGGGCGTCGCTTTAGTGATTCTGTGTTATTTTGAATTCGCCCGGCCTTTCAAGTGGTGGCTTGTATCATCTATCAGTACTGCCAGTGTCCAACACTAGTCAGCACTCCTAATCTCATCTGTACTCCCATCCATTGTTGACAATTTAGCCATTTCTCCCTGTTCTTGACTCCCCTCCCTACCTCCCCTCCATTACCCTCTCCTCTCGCCTGCCTGGCCGTGCTACGCTAAGTAAATCTTCCCTGGAATTTTCCACTGATTTCATCCATTGAAATAAGCCCTATGCCCTATTCTTATACCAAATAATATATACAAGAAAGAAATAAGGTAAGTGATAGTGCCATACACCTGGATTTGGCTAATTATCACTTGACAACACCTCACGTGCACACGTTCGCTAATTTTCGCTGTTTATTTCCCCTTGAAATATGCCATATAATCTGTTCTCGTAATAAAAATTTATACAAGAGAGGAAGGGAGAAGCCTAAGTGATATTTACATTCACCTGGAACTACCTGATTTATTATGTATTGTCTAGATTTCCTGCCAATCATTTCATAGCGTATATATTAGCCGCTTTCACCCCACTGACATTGGCAGCATTGCACTTCCCCTAGGTAGGCAGGCCACCACACTATATTCAGTTTACTGTCGTCTTTCAAGGTGAAAGCACGTCGGATTCGCGCCTGCCCAGTTATGCTGCTTTTTAGCCCCATGCAAAGGGCCCTGTGACCTCTACCCCCTACTAAACCTCATGTGGAAAGAGGTAAAGGGGTAAGTGACTGTGGAACGTGAACTGGCTAATTTGTCAATGAAAATGATAGACAGTGACTATGACCTATCTGGTGAGTAAAACGGTGCAAGTGGAAATGTAAATAATGTGTAAACAGCAAGTGAAAGCAATGAATGTAAATATAAGTGAGCAGTGGAAAATAGTTTTATAAGTTACTGCAAGTGACTGCATAACACAGTGTAAATAAAATAGAGAATGTAAATAGAAATGTAAATGAGTAGTAATATAAGAATACGAGTATATATACTAGGAGTAATGAAAGTGAAAGTTTCACTCTAGCATGTATGAATACTATGAGTTATGACAGTTAAAATGAAAGTGACAGATTCACTCTCAACGCTAGTATTCAGGACGAGAAAGTGAATGCTACGTATTTTACTGAAAGAGAAATTGAATGCCTACAGTGGCAATAAACTACTATTACTGAAGGAAACTTATGGATAAAGACTGTAGATATATATAAGTGTTATATAGTAATAGAAATATAAACTGTGAGTGTTTTTATGAATAATAAATGACAGAACACCAGCGGCGAATGATGTCAAGTGGGAAGGTCATACGCGCTCGTAATTTTCATTGCTTTCACAGTGTTTTTTTCTTTTTGGAGTATGGATTCCAGACTATTTGAGAATCATAGAATAGTGTTTCTAGTGATAACATCAGGCTGTGGTAATCATATTACGGGTTGTCGGGGAGTGTAAAGTGGAGACTTCGTTACCCAGTTTCAGAGGTCTCCACAAGTCCTACGGTACTCGACGAAGGCTCAACAAACATCCTTGGAGAAAGCTGAAGGTATGTGCCATGTGCATATGTAATTATAATATTCTAGGACTAATAACTGATTTTTGGCATTTATTTTTAGAGAGTCGTTCGGAACGCGAATATGCCCGCGAGACACGCAAGTCAGGCAAAAACAACCCCATGGTTAAGGGGTTAAGTAATTATGGGAGAAATTAAATGCCCGTGTTATTGTTAGATCGTTGTTTCGTTTTGATATAAATCGCGACTCTACTGTAGTAAACTCTCAGTTATCTGTTGTCGCAGTATCCAGGCCAACGCAATATCCAGATCAGCTGTCTCGGCTCTATTAAAGTATATCCAGCAAAATTATGCAACATCTGGCGCTGAAATGGGGTGTAAACAGCGGTTCTGTGTAATACCTGGCATTGAGGCGAATCAGCCGGCTCATAAGCAGTAGCCAACTGGTGCCCGGGAAAAGCCCGAAATGCACCAGCCAATGAAAATGCCTGCTACGTACCATACGCACCAGCCAGTCAGAATCTGTTGTGGGAGTGGCTCACCTAGCTCGCTGAGAATACCGCCACACTCTTATTTTTGTCTGTGGATGTCGTTTGGTAAGACGTGTCTGTGCGCTCCCTTCTTCCGTCCACACAGTTCCGAAACCCTATTGCTGTGACTAACTCTGGCGTCCTGTGTTCGTTGTTGTTGCAAAACCTGTTTCCTGTTGGTGCTCGTGTCCTAGCATTCTGGTGTGATCAAGAAGATACTGTATGGTATAAATGCATGTGGTGTGAAACCCAGTGCTGTGTCTCTTTCCCATGTGTGTCACTTAAGGTCCCAAAGTGCACCATGTCCTAATGCTTACTATTGTACTTGATCCTAGTTGTGATGATGGCTGAGTTTATGGCTTTTGTGGGGGTGCCCTGGTTGCTGCAGGTCCTGCTGGCCATGTGTTCAATCCTGGTTGTTGTCTCCATGACGCCTCACCTGCTAAGAGACGTCGTATCGTTTTCTCCATGGAGATGATGGAACGTGGCTGGACCATTGCAAGACTAATGGAGCACTATGGCTTGCCCCTGACCACATTGCAGAATCCACAGAAGAACAAGCACTCCATGAAGATGTTCCTCCAGGGTGTACGTATTGTGACTGTGTGACAGCACAAATGCAAATTGATGGCCTAGTCACACTTTGGCAAACTTGACCAGGCCGCCCAAAGTGGCTCCGATGCAGCATGCTAGTGGCATGATTGTGTGTCCTGTCGAGCTGAAGGCTGCAGCAATCAAGTTTGCCGAGCAACTGGGAATTGCTGATTTCAAGGCATCTGGAGGTTATACACGGAGAAAGGCCAAATGCAGAGTACCGGATCCAGTTTATTTCAATGTTTCGCCCACTAGAGCTTTGTCAGGAATAACATCAGTGGACAACACTCCACTCCTTAAATAGTCGCTAGCCTGGCTGGTGACCAAAAAACAACAAGTAAACAATCTTACACAACCTGGCTAAACTGGCTGTCTGCTCGTTAGTAGGTATACCAATGGCTTTTCTAACATAGAGAATCCATTATTTTGGTTAATATTACATACATTTGCAATGAAGGCAGACTCATAACATCTACATTTCATGGTGCTGTCTACATGCTTAATCATTTTAGACTTTTTCTGGTTGGCATTATGCCCTGTGTCAAACCTATGTTTCACAGTCGCATTATTCATAGTGAAACACTTCATGTCATATTTGTGCTTCATCTCTCGTTTCTCTAAACCTCAAAATGTTTCTCCAACATATACGTTATTGTATCCTGAACCAGGTTCACTATAAACTGTTGCCTGGCATACATCCTGTCTGTTTTTTTTCTTTTTCTGTAAATTGTCCACTGTCACAGAACCTGTTCTCACAACACTGATACTGATCGTATTTAGCAGTGGGGAAACATTACTAGCTCCTGAGGTATTAGGTAATATGATCCTCTTTTCACACTTGTGTCTTCTTTCTTTTCTGTATGGATATTTTTAGCCTTCTTCCTAGCCTTCATGGTAAAGCAGGGTTGGAGTTTCAGTCCAATGAAAGCATTAAAAATATTCTTATATTCCTACTCAAGATATTCTGTCTAACATATGCTCAAGACTCGAAGATAAAATCCATTGACATTGTCTGGTTTAGTCCTGTTATTCGAAGCAGAATAGAAATGTACATAATTGTTCTTAGAATTGTTTTTCCTGAAAACTTTAAATTTCAGCTTGTTCTCGTCTCTTAATAAAAGTACATCTAGGTAAGACAACCTGGTGTCAGTCTCATATTCTGCCATAAATTTTATGCTACCATATTTTCTACTCAGTTTACTTGATCTAAAATCCTGCTCATATCTAATCTGAGGATCTGTCACAAGTACATCATCTACATATCCAAGCCAAACTTCCTGTCTAGGAACTATGTCATTAAAGCTATTAGTTTCTAGGTCTTCTAAAGATAAATGAGCTAAAACTGGGTTGAAGGGGACCCCATCGCCATCCCTGCCCTTTGTCTGTAATATTTATCATTAAAAGTAAAGCAAATATTAGAAACACAGAGTTCAACCAAGCAGATAAAAATATTTCACAATCACACGTAGACCATCATCTCCAGATAGTACATTACTCAGTGCATTAATGATTAGCTGGTACATTAGTAAATAATGAAACAACATCAAAGCTGTCCAGTTGCTTATTTCTCATGGTTGAGTTTTGTATCGTGTTGATTAGATTACCAGAATGCTTAAGGCTATTGCCATTGACGGTACTAACTTTATCCGAAATTGCTTTAGCTAACCTGCCTGCTAGTTTATGTATTAAGCTACCGATTCCAGAAACAATTCAACGAAATGGCACATTAGGTTTGTGTAGTTAGGGAAGTCCATAAATATATGCAGGAGAATAAATCTTTGGCAGAAGCTTCAACAAACTTTTCCACTAGGAGTTTTCGAAAGAATGTCAAAGTATACAGAAGCTACCTTCCATGAAACTTCCACGACCTCATCGGTCAGCACTTCGGCACATTTGGCGCCCAGTTTGAATGTTTTGATTTTGATTTTTTTTTTTACTTTTGGAGTTTTTGTCAGCCTTCTTCAGAAATTCGGATTATTTGTATTTTTGGATTATCAGTGTTCGGATTAATGGACTTTTACTGTATCTCCTGGGAATGATTGATTCTTTGTTTTCAGTTAGTGATGCAAACAAAAGGCCTTGTACAAAACACGAGCAAAGCCACTATCCTTGTATCTGTAGTTTTTCATAAGTCAATATTTCTATAATCTTTTTGAATCCTAGTTGCAAATTTTAAACTGAGACTTAAAGTTTTGATTTCACATTCATATAGTTGCTTGCTTGAGAGATTGTTGATTAAGCTGCTCTGACCAGCACCTTTCCATTTGCTGTGGGTGATTAATCAGTGTAACTTCCCCACCAGTCTCATTTTCTGACACTCATTGAACCTCAAAGCCTCATCACAGATGAAATGTCCCTTCCTATGGTCTAGGGTGTCCCGAGCACCCACACCAGTTGATCTGGGCTGCTCAAATGCCTCCACAGTTTCAACCTTCAATATTTCTCGATTGTCTTCAAGGTATTTCTTCACGGCCATTGGGAATAGATGACTAAAATCTAAAAGTTGCTTACTGTAAGTGTGCAGGAGATATTTAGAAGTTCTGAAAAAGCTAGCAATGGATGACATTATATACATTTCCTCTGCAGATAAGGGTGGAGGTGTAGTTGTGGTAGACAAATCTGCATTTGGTACTAAAATGGTAAAATGGACGCTTTGTTTCAAGGTGATAGTACATACAAAAGCACTGTAGAAAAAGCAAGTAAATGTGCTAGGGACATTCTTTCAAAAACTCCTAGTGGGAAAAGTTTGTTGAAGTTTCTGACAAAGATTCATTCTCCTGCATACTTTATATATATGTACTTTCCAAACTACTCAAACCTAACATGTCACTTTGTCCTATTGTTTCTGTAATCGGTAATTTACGATAGAAACTAGGAGGCAGGTTAGCTAATGCTAAAGTTGGTAGCATCATTGACAATAGCCTTAAGCATTCTGGTAATCTAATCAGCAGGTTACAAAACTTAAGCATGAGAAATAAGCAACTGGACGGCTTCAATGCTATTTCGTTATTTTCTAGTGTACCTGTTGATAAGGCCATTAATGTATTGAGTAATGCACTATCTGAAGATGATGTTCTACTTGTGCCTGTGAAATATTTTATTAGTTTACTTGACCTCTGTGTTTCTAACTGTTGCTCCACTTTTAATGATAAATAATATAGACAAAGGGCAGGGTTGGCAATGGGGTTCCCCATCAGCTCAGTTTTAGCTAATTTATTTTAGAAGACCTAGAAACTAATAGCTTAACGACATAGTTCCTTGAGAGGAAGTTTGACTTAGGTACGTAGACAATGTACTTGTGATAGCTTATCTTGGGTTAGATTTGAGCAGGCTTTTAGATCAGGTAAATAGAGTAGAAAATCCAGTAGTATAAAATTTATGGTAGAATATGAGAATGACAATTGGTTGCTTCACCTAGATGTACTTCTATTAAGAGATGAAAACAGGGTTAAATTTAAAGTTTTTAGGAAAAATACTTCTACATTTCTATCCTGCCACAGAGACCGGCACTAAACTAGGCATTGTCGTTGAATTTTATCTTCGAGCCTTGAGGATATGTTCAAGAGAATATTGCCTTGAGGATATGTTCTACAGACTATCTAGAGGAGGAATATAAGAATTCTTTTAATGTTTTCAGTGGACTGAAATTCCCTCCCTTCTTTATCAGGAAGGCTAGGAAGAAGGCTGAAAATATCTATCTATTTATTGCCAAACGCCTTTCTCCTATAAGGGGTGGCCACAATCAGATCATCTCCATGTCGCCCTGTCCCCCACCATTTCACTGCCATGCTCCCAGCTTACACTTCCCTCTCTCATATACCTCTCCAAACTTTCCCTCCATCTCATCCTTGGCCTCCTCCTTCCTCTCCTCCCCTCCACCTCACTCACATACACCCTCCTCATTTTAGTCTCTCGCTCTCCATCCTCTCCATATGACCAAGCCACCTCAGTGTGTTTCTCCTAATGCTTTCAGTCATATCCACACGACAACGCTACTTCACATCCTCATTTGTCAGTCTATCTCTCCATGTAACTCCACGTGCTTTTCTCAAATAACGCATTTTCATTGCTCTCACTCTTGACTTGTGCTCTTCCAGCAAGGTCCAAGCTTCACTTCCATACGGTAAGTTGGTATCACAATACTGTCATGCAGTGACTTTTTTTTACTTCCATGCCCACTTCCCTGTTTCTTATCACTGCCCTCCAAGAACCAGTAACCTTTCTTTCTTGTTGTACCCTTTCAAGCGCTTCACCCTCCAAACATCCATCCCTACTCATCACTCACATTTTCCATTTCATCATCATTGAACCTCACTGTACATTCAGTGACTTCATTTTTCTTGAGCACCATAACTTTACTTCTCCCTGCATTCACCTTTAGATTCCGTTTCTTACACACTCTCCCAGACTCATTCACCAAGCCTTGCAGCTCCTCTTTGTTTTCACTTAACAATACAGTATGATGAGCTAACAACAGTACTGGGAGTTTCCAAATGCTGCCGTCTCTCACTAGGGCCACTCCAGCATCCACTGCCCTACCTTGTTTCTCTTTTATATCCCCATCCATATACAGATTGAACAGCCCTGGAGGCATGACACATCCTTGTTTCAGTTGGACATTCAAATAGAAAAATTCACTCAGTTCACTATCAACACACACTGCAGTCATAACACCCTCGTATGTACTCTTCACGACATTCAGAAACTTCGAGCAGTATTTACTCCATATATTCGTAATATTTTCCACATTCCTTGTGTGTCCACCTTTTCACATGATTTCTCGAAATCCATGAAGGCCGCATAATTTCTTCCCCATCTTCAGAAACTTTTCCACTAAAGACCCGAGAATGAATATCTAATCTACACAACCTCTTCCTGTCCTAAAACCTGCCTGTTGTTCTCCAGCTGATTCCTTTGTTATTTCCCCAGCTTTGTCAATAAGTATCCTACCATATACTTTTCCTATTACACTCTGAAGAAAAATGCCCCTATGATTACCACACACTTCTTTTTCCTCTCTTTTTTTGTACAGGGGAATAATTATACCAGACTTCCAATCCTTTGGGACTCTACCAGGAACTCAACCTTCCTCCCAGACCAATCTGAACATCTTACTTATCTCTCCCCCATGCTTCAGCATTTCACCACATGCTCCATCAATTCCTGAGGCTTATCCCATTTTAACTTTCTTCATTGCTTCCACTACTTCCATCGTAGTGATTTCTTCCGCATTTCTCACCTCCGTCCTTCTCCCAGCCATTCTCCATCCACTTATACTTGTATCACTTTCATTCTCTATGTTTGACAGTTCCATAAAGTGATCTCTCCATCTGCTCAATTTTTCTTCCTTCTCCATTAGCAATCTACCATTTTTATCATTCACTTCCCGATTAACTTCTTTATCACCTAGTCAAACTCTTTTTGCCTCTATCCAAAACATTTTCTTACATTCCCTCCTCTTTACACTCAAATTCCTTCCAAATTCCTCATCCACTCTTCTTACTCTCACTTACTAACCTTTTCACCTCTCTCCTCCTTTGTATATATAACTCTCTCCTCCATCTCAGCATCCTCCACACCCCTGCTTCCCATCCACTCTCTATATGCATTCTTCTTTTGTGCCATGGCATGGCTCGCCTCTTCATTCCACCATGCTGTTCCTTGCACCCCCTTTTCTTCTTCTCTTCGGCCCACACACCACCTCACATGCTGCACAGATGTCTTCTATGAATTATCTTGCATACACCTTCCACCTCCTTTGTCTGCTCCAAATCATATTTATCCAGTCAGTCCTCCACTTCTCTCTTATATTCTGCATTTTTTCCATCCTCATGCAACCTTTTTACCCTCATTGTATGGACTATTTCCTTTTGTCCTTCCTTCCTTCTGTTCCGCCATTTCATATGAACCTTGACTTTCATCACCACTGAGTGGTGGTCAGAAAGTCCACTCTCCCAACCTCTGTATGCTCTTCCATCCATTTCACACCTTTTCATTCTGTCATCTATACACACATTATCAATCATTGCCTCTTGTTCATTCAGTTCACCACCCACCCTTCTCATCACTCGCCACATATACCTGTGGATCATTTTGTGCCTAATGAGGGTATTAGCTATCACCAACCCTCTCCCCACACAAATGTCCACTAAAGCACTGCCATTCTTATCCACTTCTGCATGCACACTCCACTCACCAACTACTCCATTCACCTTCGCATTGCCTACTTCTCCATTCATACGAGTATCTCCAGTCAAAAGCACTCTCTCTTTCCTTTCAAACTTTCCCATGCATGCTTCCACATTCGCCCAGAACTCTTCTTTCACTCTACTTGCATGATCTTTTGTTGGTGCATACACACATTTGTAGTCCTACTTTCAGTCTTACCCACACAATCCCTGAGCCAACTGATCCATACTCTCATATATTCTCCTTCCATATCTTGCACACAACAATACATACTCCTTCTTTTGCTTATCTACTCCATGCATACTGTATATCCCATCCATACTTCTCTGTCACCTCTCCATTTCCTAGTTATTCCACGTATGTCCACATTTGCGCCCTCAAGCACCTGGACAATCCCTCTCTCTTTCACATCATCATTTGCACCCCTTACATTCCATGTCGCAATCTGTACCATGTCCTTTGTTCAGTCTGTAGTCATCACCTGTTGGCCAATCCTGGTCCTTGGCTTCTTGTTTGTAATTTTAGTTGTTTTCTGGGGAGGGGCACTAACCATCCGCCAATCCACTTGTCACGTAGGGAACACATGTTAGTTGGTTATAAGGTTACCACCCAGTGTTGTAAATTATTTCCCTGTTTTCAGGAAATCTTTTGGCTTGCCACTCAGTGTAGAGCTACCAGTGCCCTGAAATAGAGTAGTGCTACATTAAGTGGTTGGATGATGGGCACCCCCACCTACCACAAAAATATCCATACAAGAAAAGAGAGAAGAGAGAAATGTGAAAAGAGGATCATGTTACCTAATACAGTAATCCCTCCAAGATCTGACGTAATATAGCCAAAGGCATGTCCGAGACTTGGGAAAATGCCCCCTGGACAGGTACTTATTGACCCTAACCCAACCTAACTTTGAAAGCCACCTAAATAACTCCCCACTGGACATGCACAGCACCTGTTTAAGACCCAGTTCACACAAATAAGGGACAGAAAGCATGAAATAGATGAAAAGGAACCAGAAAATGAGGAATTAGAAGTGAGTATGGAAAATATTTAGCAGTGTAGAGGGTACTTACAACATGTCCATGGCCGTCACGAAGATTAACCCACCTCCTCTAAGGCTCTGACAGTGGTGAAAGTGCCCTTGAAGCACGTACGGTAATCCTGTATTGTGCTGCACTTAATCCTTTGCACTGTGAATTATACAGTAATACCTCGATATACGATACCCCTAGATGCGATACCCTGGCTTAACGATGGGGGTAGAAATTGCACCACACCCTGCCTAATGATGGCCTAACCCCAGTTTAACGATGGGTTTTGATTTTTCTTACCGATTTTGATGATATTTTAGACTAAAACTGTGTGTTTAGGTTGATTTATCAACTGTTTTTAGGCATTGATTAATATGTTTCAGCCATAGGTAAGGTTAACATTGTCATTTTGGGGTACAGTTTACCAAGCTTGATTTTTTCCAGATTTATATTTGATGATATTTAGATTTGATTTGTTGGTTTTAGTGAGTTATTTACAGGTGTTAGGCTTAGGTTAGCTTCCTTGACAGCTGTTAGGCAATTTAGATTGCCTTTAACCCCTAAAGACCTATGCCGCATGAGCGTGCTTTTGTGTAATTTGACACACCAGCCTATCCTGCACAATCGATAAAGTCACACAAAAAACTGGGGGAGGGTAATTCCGCCCCTTTGGTGATGTATATGGGATCAGACCAATGAGAGCTAGAGTGTCTGGGGTGGTATGGCATGATTGGCCCCCTAAGGTTGGAGAGAAGGAACCCCCACCACCACCGTCACTTTACCTCCCTCAGCCCCATTGCATCATCTCCACATTGTCCCCTCCCAACCAGCCATACCCCAACATACCCCCTACAGCAGTGTGTGCATAGCAACCCTTTTCCCCTCTCCCTCCTCCCCTGTCCCTCCATCCTCCTCCCCCCTCCAGCCACACACACTCTACCTCCACTTTTTGCCTGGCTTGTTTTGTTGCTGTGAGCGTATACCAGACTGACATTTCATGCCTAGGGAACACTTCACATTGACATTAGTTATGTATTTATAATTATTTACCGTAAATAATGCATTTTCTATATCTACTTCAATGGTCACTGCTCCTCTGAACTGTCTGCATGCATTCCCCCACCTCAACGATGGGCGCATAGCACCCATCTAGCAGCAAACTCTCATCCCTTTTCTGTCCAACTGTCTAATGCAAGTGTTAACTGTTATTCCCAGTCCTTCATTTATGCAACAGGTCAGCTCTGGAACTGTCTCCCTCTGTCTGTATTTCCTGCTTCCTATGATCTCCAGTCTTTCAAACGCAGTGTGTCCAGGCATCTCGAAATGATTGGATCTTGAATTTGGGTCTCTCTTGTACTTTGTTTTTCTTTTGGAAGGAAAAATATTTACGGGCTCGCATCCTTTAGTTCCTTCTTCCACGCATTAAAAAAAATATATATATCTTTTCGCTCATGGGGGATTGGTAACTTTTTTGCATCTTTGACAGGTGATTGTGCGATAACTGTTCGGTCAGTCTGGCTGAAACCTACATTTTCAGGTGTGTAAATTCAGTCTCTTGAAATGTGGAAGAAAAATTTTTTTCTTGGAGCAAGTAAAAAAATCGAGCCTGTTTTGCGGCTGGAGGGACAGACCTGCTGAGCAAATTGCGTACTTTAAGGGTTAAACCTGTTTTTTGGCTCATCTGGGGGCATTATGGACTTGGTTTAGGGGGAAACCCAAGGGTAGTAAATGGTCCACATTGAAATACATGTTAAAAGTGCCCCGATATACGATACCCCGCCTAATGATGGGGTTTTACCTAACCAATTAGATCGTTAAACAGGGGTATGCCTGTAATTGTTTAACACTGCACATTCTGTCCTTACTTGTGCCATGCCAGTTTGCAGATTGGTTTTACTATCCTGCTGTGAAGCAGATTATCTGTTATGAAACGGAGATTCTTGGCTTTGCCCGTGACTAAGTGAAGTCTCTGTTGCTCCTTGACAGTACTCATGCCCATCCTTCTGAGAAGGAGTTGATTTGAGATGGAGGGCATATTGGGGTCATGTTCTTGCTCCTTAATTTGACTTTAATCTTGTAACCCATGGACCATGGTATTATTATAGCAACGAAGCGGCTGTACCAGAAGAGGTTCATGGAGGACATGATGGTTGCACTTGAGGACGAGGAGGAGGCAGCCCAAGGTGTGGACAATAGGGGGAAGAGGACCTTGGTCAACCTCAAGCGGTATTCCCTCAAGTCTGCAGTCTACAACTGGGCACAGGCTTGGAGGGAACTCCTCTACTCACGTTTGAGCTTGGTTGGAACAAGCTCCTTATGAGTGAAGAGACCATTGCTGATTTGGCCTGCTCTGAAGTTCAGGACTTACAGTAGTCTGGTGTATGGAAGCACCAGGAGAAGAGATGACTGAGGACACCATCCACGATTGGTTGGAAGTGGACGAGGGAGACCCCTGGTACCGGACTCTGTCAAACCGATTGTGGAGTCTGTGACTGCAGGAGGCACCAAGGATGAAGGGGAGGAGGAAGAGGAGGACAATGATGATGAAGTGGCAGAAATCCAAAGGCCCCAGGAGGTTCATGATGCAGTGGACATCCTTCTTAACTACTGTGAGCATCCTAATCGACACCCCATGTTTAACGATGCCATGGCCTTGTACCTGTGACAGGGCCATGAGAATGTGATAAAGTTGCAGTCGAGAAGGATTCCCAAGCTGTCCTCCATAACGTCCTTTTTCCGTCCTGTGATGGCAGCCAACACTTCGTTGCCACAGCCCTCGACCTCCTCACATCGTCCTCTGTCGACCCAGCCTTCAACCTCCTCATACTCATCATTGTCACCCCAGCCCTGTACTGCCTCACATTGGCATCGTTTACCCCAGCCAGGCACCACCATGGCCATTTATTCATCTCAGCTCTGGCACCACTTTCAGCCCCAACTTTGGTGTCTCCACCTGAGGTCTTGCCTCAGTTGAAGGCCTTATTGGAGCTGCACCTGATACCCTCTGCCACTCCATCTCTGCTACCTACTCCAACACCCTTGGTGGAGATTGAGCCTGAGATGGTGGAAGTAGAATAGTCTTTGAGGGAGCCATTCACCACTAGACCATTAAGTGCACTGTACTGTACTGCACAGTGTACAGCTCTACCCTCTGTTGATGCCAACTCTTGGTGAGTGCATACTGTAGTACACTGTGCACTGTAATACTGTACTGTATTATTACTCTGTTGAGTTTTATGCATAGTTTTCATCTCTTACTCATGGGATAGTTTTTAGGATAGAGGATTGAGATGAATAGTAACACAATATCCAGCTCGACACTGGATGTTGAGCCGATGGGGGGATAGTGTGCGATATTCGGCATTTCACTATTCAGCGTAGGGCATGGCTGAATTACAACAGATAATTGAGAGTACACTGTACTTTTCACAGTAATGCTATATATCAACTTAGGAACAGTTTTCATCTAACACTCCACTTTCTTATTACATACTGGGTAGAATGTGCTGTGAAATGATAGGTTGTCAGTACCTTACATTAGCATTTACCTCTGTAAATTGAATTATATTAATTTAAAGCTGCCTGTGTCAGAATATTCTTCTCATTACAGATTTTGAATCATGGTACTGTACTGTAAATTCTTGATTCTGTAACTTGTTGCACTTTTCAGTCAGTGAAATAAGAAAATTTGCTGAAGTAGTCTCCTGAGTGGAGGAAGAACTGCTGAAGTATAAAGGCCGGTTCACACGAGCTGAATCGTGGCCGTTTTTTTTCGCTGATTTGCGGGGAAAAAAATGCCGATTTTCGGCATTTCTCCCGGAAAGGTGTTCACACGTACTGGGACTGCAGAGGCAGGAACGCGACAACAGTGTATACAAAGATGGACCACCGTACTCATAGTAGGTGTGCAGCTCTTGCACTTTTCCAACTTCAAGATGAGCCCTCACGGCCGCGATTTAGCTCCTGTGAATAGGCCTTTACTGCCACTCAGCTTTCCGGGGGCTTCAGGGGCCGAATGCATAAATTTTCTTAAGAATAAATCATGTACAAGATTCCTTTACCTTTAACTCATATTTAAATAATCATACTTTTATACTCAAGCTTATATCAGATACACCCACACTGGAATGAACGCTAAAGTGAGATTAGTTGTGGTAGTAGTGTAAACAAGATGTCGTCTTCGTCTTCGTTCCCAGAGCTTTGCCTTGTTCGGTGCTTCCATTTAAATCGGCCCGGCTTCTTTTCCCGATTCCGGCAAAAAAAGACCGACGTGTCGGTCTCTCCATACCAGCGAAAAAAGCTGCCGGAATTTCTACCGGGAAGCAAATTCCGGCAAAAAACGACCGCGATTTTGCTCGTGTGAACCGGTCTTAACTAATAAAGTGAATGCATATTAGTATTCAATATGAAAGAAATGGCTAGTGCTTTATACAACCACTTCAACACAGGATGTCTTTTGTTTTCATCTGGCTAATGCCTTTTTTTTTTTTTTTTTTTTTTTTTTTTTTTTAGATGTGCCTAGGCTGTAAGGGTTAGGAACAGTTTCAATAACTCCTTCATGGTAGTAGCTATGTGATATTTATTGTATTATGACAGGCTCACCACCCACTCAGTTGATGCAGTGCTTCTCCTGGGTGACTGCCCTTTCCTCTCTTCCTTCCTTCATCTTCTGTGTTTCTTTCCTTCATTCTTTCCTCTCACTTTCTGCTTCGAGTGATTCAACACTCCCTCTTCTGTCTTTCTTTCCTTCATTGTATCCTCTTCCTTCTGCCTATGGGTAACACTGAGTGACAAGCCAAAGAGTTTCTTACGCCAGGAAACCATTTACTATGCTGGGTGGTCACCATAAAACCAAATTATGACGCCTGGTGGTTTAGTGGGCAATTAAGGTGCGCCAGTCGGATTGACCTAGTGCAGGTTTATATCCAAGGGTGGTTGGGGCTTACTGTTCACATAGTGCCACTCAGGGATGAGTAAGACTGGTCACTCATCATAAATGTCAGGACCAACTTGCTTAGGCTCGGGCTGTTATGCACCTCATAGGGCAGCACAGGGTTGGATGATGAATGAAAAAAGATGAATGAGATGTCCCCAGGCTCTAGAGAATAATAATGATCTCAATAACTTCTGCCTAGTACATCTGATTGTTTTATTCTGACTAATACCAGCCAATTGTATCCACTGCAATGTAGGTGAGATCTCCCAGGCTGTATAATTGGCTGCCCATTGGTTGAACACTGTAGTAACTTGGAGAACAGTTGTATTGATTTTGATGGTCAAGATGGCAGGACATCATTGAAGTGGTATTAAGAGACTTACATATGCTGTTGGTTCCTATGCAGGCCCCCAAGAAGAAGACATACCTACTGTATGAACTGGAACCAGATCGCTCACTAACGGGAGGAGCCTGGTACTCAGACCAACACTTCGACTCAGAGTTTGTGGATATCCTTAATCAACAGTGTTGGAGGTGAGGTTGTGAAGTACTGTTGCACTTATTTTTTTGTGAAATAGTTTACTTTCCCCCCTTTGTCTTTGCTATAACATGCAAAGAACTTGAGAAACTTACAACTTACACTTGAACACTTGACAACCTTACACTCTGAGTTATGAGAAAATACTGTATATGCCAACAAACAGATTTTTTAGGTGTTGGTAAAACGTTGATGCTAGGCCTTAAGGCTTGTATGTGATCTGAGCATCCTGTTTTAATGATGTCTGCAACAGGGTTGTGGAGTTGTGGGGTCGTCTGTTTTTGGTTGAAGTTGGAGTTGGTAAAATTCCCACCACTGCAACTCCGAGGTCTTTGGTTCTGAAATGGTATTATTCATATCTTTTTAATACTTAATACAGTTTATTTTACAACCATGTGTATTTGTTATTATGCAAGCTATCTATCTATCTATTGCCAGACGCCATAATCCTGTAAGGGGTGGCCATTGATTTTTGAGTTATTTGTTTTACGGGGAGGGGCACAGACCCTCCACCAACCCACTTGTTGGCACGTAGGGAGCATGTATGGTTTGGTTATATGGTTACCACCCAGCATTGTAAATGGTTTTTGGTTGACAGGAAACCATTTAGCTTGTCACTGAATGTAAAGCCACCTGAAAAAAAAAAAAGAAAAAAAAAAAAGAAAAAAAAGATAAAGGCTAAGGAAGAAGTAGGCAGCACTACATCAAGTGAGTGGATGATGGTCGCCACCACCTACCACTATTATGCAAGCACTGTAAGTAAAAAATTTAAAATAAAGATTTCAGAATTGCATCTATCAGAATTCATGAATATTATTCAGTTACCTGCATCATGTCCATGTGCAGTATTATTAGTACAATATAATAGTTGGAGTTTCGTACTTGTAAAATTTCTGGAGTCAGAGTTGTATTTGTAAAATTTGTGGAGTCGGAGTCGTACTGGTAAAATTTGTGAAGTTCGAGCTGTACTTGTTAAATTACTGGAGTCGGAGTCATACTAGCAAAATTTCTGGAGTCTGAGTCGTACTTGTAAAGTTTCCAGAGTCCGAGTCGGGAAATATTATCACCAACTCCACAGTCCTGGTCTGCAAGCTGTGTAACAGACATAAGAAAGTATTGGGGATTGACTTCACTTTGATGCCAGCCGGAGGAATATAGTTAGAAATATGTATATGAAACGTTGTTGAACATGAGAGGATGTGCAAGACAAGTATTCTTTTAACAGATGTTCTTAGGGGAGGGAAAAAGAACGGCAACATAGAGTCCCATATTTCCTCCCATGGGACATAGGGACATGAGGAACAGTGCTTTTGCTTTTCACATTTACAGTTCTGAATGATTTTTAATATTATCAGTGAAAAATAAAAGTAATGGTTGATAAGTGTATCCCCATTGAATGGAGGGATACTGTAGTTTAAGTAGCATTGCAAATGAAGAGTTGAGGGGAAGGATGGCACCTGAATGTATTAGTGATGTCATGAGAAAGGGTAGATTGAGGTGATGTGGGCATGTGAAGATAGAGAGGATGACAACTGGATGCAAAGGATGAGAGGTATGAACATTGAGGGTAGAGTACTATAGTGTGAGACAGACCGAAAAATACTTGGGATGAAGTCATTGACTATAGCCTCAGGGATAGAGAGGCTGCTTGAGATTGAGAAGTGTGGAGAGCCGCCATTAGGAGACCAAGGCCAATGCATGCAAATATTTTGGAGGCTTTGTAAATAAAGTGAAGTAGGCTTATGGAAGTCCTCGTCGTCATCATCATCCTTAGACAGTCCAGTGCAGGAAGGCCTTTCCTGTCATTTTCTCTCTGATGCTTTGGCTGTTAATCTGTTTTATTCAGTCCCAAGAAATCTCTGAATTTCATCTCCATTTTATTCTCTTTCTACCTCTTCCATGCACTTCCATCTGTGGGTTGCCATTTACTTACCCTGATTGTCCATCTGTTTGCTATTCTAAGAAGGTTATGGTCTAAGCACATTAATTTCTGCTATTTTATTGTGGTTATTATATATTATACTTCTTTTCGTTTGTCCAAGAAGTTTGTATTGTATCGGTCATATTGTTTATGAATGCTTCAGCTTGCTTGCAAGCATTGGCCCTGGTCCCCTGATAATGGCTCCCCACATTGCTTGATCCTTGGCAGCCTTCCTATTCAGTCTCTCATCCTTGACATCACCCTCTATAACCTCATCACAGGTCTTTTTCAGTCTGGCTTTCGCAACCCTAACCTGACATTCACACTTCTCATTTTCCACACCCAGTTGTCGTCCTCCATCCTCTCCACATGCCCAGATCATCTGAGTCTGCCCCTTTTCATCACATCACAAATACACTCCAGTCTTATCTTTCCTCTCAACTCTTCAGTTGTAAACCTAGCCCCCACAGACCTCATATTCAAGGACACACTACACATCTGTCTAATCATTTTCATTTCTGTACGTTTGAGCTTACAGATATCCTCTTCCTTTACTGCTCAGACCTCACAACCATACAGCATTACACTCCTAACACATGCCACATACAAAGATCCCTTAGCACAGAGGGAGAGCTATCTTATTGTCAGGAGAGGCAACAGGCCCCATAAACTTCCTCCTACCACTTCTTACCAGCCCCACTTCCAGCACATAACATATCACCCAAATATAAAAAACTCTTCCACACACATAGCAGCCGTGGCTCAGTGGGTTAGAGTGCTCTGCTCTGACCGTAGGGTCGGAGGATCGAATCCACCCAAGGGTCATTGGTAGACATCAGGAAGGGCATCCGGTCATAAAATGCTACACGCTCCAAACCAAAGTCCTCTACCCAGGGGCAACGCCTTAGCCCTTCCCAAAAAAGGGGTACCTGGCTTAAAACTCACTACACACAGTCCTTTCACACCTGACAGTCTCTATGTGCTCTCCCTAACACGCCGCACACACAACCGTCATCCACTGTCTTGATTTAGTGCTGCCTACTTCTTCCTTCCCCTTTCTCATTCTTTTTGTGTGTCTGCTCTTGTCTTCCTATTTCCATCATCTTTCCTGTCACTTTTTATTACTCTTCTTTCCTTTTCATTTGGCTTTACATTGAGTGACAAGCCTAATGGTTTCCTGTAAGCCTGGAAACCATTAACGACGCTGGGTGGCATCCATATAGCCAACCCATACATGTTCCCTACATCTCAGCTAGTGGATTGGTGGAGGGTTAGTGCCCCTGCCCGTAAAACCACTAACTCAAAGACAAACGGCCACCTCTTACGGGATTATGGCATTTGGCCATAGATAGATAGATAAGTCTCTCACGCACTTACATATCACAAATACTGCTCAAGATGGAGTTACTTCGCACACCCTTGTGGCAAACTGCACATGGCCATTCTCCCCCTTCCCACACCCATGTGGCAAACTGCAATGGCCACTCTCCCTCTGCATTGACAGTACCACCACCATCCCTAGATATCATCACTTTTGTTTATTCAACATTTACTCTCAAACCCTTGTGCCCCATTTCATCTTTCCACTTCGTAAATCTTCTCTCTGCCTCTCATTCTCTGCAGTCAGCACCAGGTCATCAGCATACAATGACTCCCATGGGATTCCATTTCTTAGGTCATGTGAGAGAGTTTCAAGCACCATGTCAAACAATAAGGGACTCAAGACTGACCCTTGATGCTTGCCTACATTCAAGGAAAACATATCAATTGAATCCCCATTCACTCTCACCAGGGTTCGACCACCCACATACATAGTTATAACCACTCTTACCAGCCACTCGTCAGTCTCAAAGTTTATCATTGCCTACTTCACCTCCTCCCCAGGGACTCTGTCAAAGGCCTTCTCCAAATTAACAAAAATGGTGTACTGTTCCATTTTCTTTCTTATGTATTTTTCACATGGCTGGTGGACAATGAATATGGCATCATAAACCCACAGTGCATCTCGTCGTTTTTCACCCTTTCCCTAATCATACTTTCTGGGACTGTCTCCATTACCTTCATTATCTGCTCCAAAAGTTTTATGCCTCTATAATTTCCTGTTTTTCCAGGGCATCACATTTCTCCTTTTACACATTTACAGTCGTTCTCTTCAACCAGTTGTTTGGGACAGCACACTCATATATAATTGCATTTATCCAATCAGGAACTAAACCTACACCTGTTTCTCCTGAAACCTTAAGCATTTCAGCAGTCAACTCAGACACACCTGCCACTTTCTTTAACTGCATTGTGTTTGTTGCCCAGCACACAGTGGTAGCACCACCATCAAAGGCCAAGGGTCAAACACTTGATCCAGTGACAAACCTTCCCTGTTCCAAACTCCTCATTCAGCATCCATTTATAATGCTTTCTCCAGGCATCTTTAATATCCTTACTGTCCACCATTACCTTTCCCTCATCATTATTCACATACTGCTCACTTAGGATATCCCTGTTTTCTCTCCTTGTCTGATTTGCCACCTTAAATACTACAGTCTTCCTTTCAGCACTATTTAGGTTACTTAGTAAAAGTCTCTGGAACATAAATTTTTCCCTGTATACCTCCTTTCTTGCCCTATGCTTGGCAGCCAAATATTCCTTCCAGTTACCACCCCTTTTCCATTCCCAGAAAAGCATTCTTTTCTCTTTAACTGCGGCTTCTACACGCTCATCCCACCTCCATGTTACCTTATTTCTTGGAGGGACCTTTGTCTATTCACACACTGAATCAGTAACTCTCAGGAGATTGTTCTTGAGAGCTCTATTCTGTTCATTAACACTTGGCAGCAGCTCCCTGTTTTTCCATAACTCTGCTTATCACGGAATAGAAGGCATCCCTCACCGCTTGCTTTCTCAGCTTCCGTATTTTCCTCCTGGGTGCATACGTCCTATTCTTCACTACCTGCTCCTTAAGGACCTTGTTACATATCGGTAATTTGTGTTGCTGCACACACTCTTTGCTACCTATAACTTTAACATCTCTCACCAACCTCCTATCAGTCCTCTTGACCAGGAAATAGTCAGTCAGGCCACTGTTTCCCCCAGACTCATGTGTAAGCAACCTACTCTCTCTTTTCCTAAAATGTGTTTTTCAAACAATCATGTTCGTTGCCTCACCAAGTTCAAGTATGCTTTCCCCTTCCACATTCCTTGTACCATTAGCTCATCCCCCATGTACCCTTTCATATCCTTGAGTTGCTTGACCTATGTGATCATTCAAGTCCCCTCCCAAAACAGCAATCTCATCATCCCTTACATGACTTACATCATGTATAAAGTCATTCCAGAATATCTTTTTCCACATAATCCAAGCCAGCCTGTGGAGCATACACTGATGTAAATGAAAGTATGTTATAATCCTTTAATTCACTCATTACATTCATGACACATTGCACCCATTTTTTATCAACCAGCACACCCATGCCACCACCATATGCATCCATACTTCCTTGCCAAAATAGCTTGTACTTTCAGTCCCACCCAGCAGTCAAGCCGGCTGATCATCCCCTATACTTAACTTCCTGTACACAACCAGCCTCCACCCACCTCCTAGTCATTGCCTTTGCTGCTTCCCCCGCTCCGCCCTTAAAATTACCCACATTCCATGATGCAACTCTGAACCCCTTGGATGATTTAGTTTCATCAGGCATGCATTTGCTTATCCCTCTCATTTCTTGGCATAAGTTGCTAATTAAAGGAGGAAACGGACTGTTGGCTATTTGAAAAATAATATGATTCAGCAAGATTCTCAAGATTTTTTTTTCTTTTTTAAGTGTGTAGAGAACTTGCAGAGAAATATTTTCATTCCCTGTATGTTGTAAATGAGCCATTATTGTAGTACATCATCATCATTGTCCTCATTGTTGCCGCTGCCGCCATCATCAGCCAGACCTGTTTTCTCACCTATCTGCAGTTATAGATCAAATTTTGCATAATTATTAAAACACTCAGTGTGAATCAGGGCAGATGTTAGACATTGTAGTATATAAATACTGTACTACTGTATACAGTTTTGGCAATAAGTTCAGAAACTCCCAGTAATGATATACTGCACAGTGTCAGGTATAGTATCAGTTATCATGGCTGTACTGTATTACCATATATATGAGGAGTTTAGTATTGAAAGGAGAAAGATACCAACTTTGCAGAAATGAGTTATGGTCAGTGCTGAATAGGCGAAGAGTTCCTCAAGAAACTGGTGAAAGTGGTTAAGGCAAAAGTGACCACCCATTTACATTGTTAATGAAAAAAAAAAAAAAAAAAAATTATTTTGCATTAATTTAAAAGAAATTAAATTTGTGTCGGTTATTAAACTGCCTTTTTCTGATAATGATTAAATATTTTTTCTTAAGTATCTAGTCCTTAGATATATATGTGTAATATTATTTACTCATAGGCAAAACTGTTGGCTGTTTGGAAAATAATATCTTTCAGCAAGATTGTTTAGATTTTTTTTCTTTTTTAAGTGTGTGGAGAACATTCAGAGAAATATTTTCATTCCCCATATGTTGTAAATGAGCCATTATTGTCAAAGTTACAACAGTGCAACAATTGAGACGTTTTCGACCTTGTTATCTCAGTTCTTGGTGACTTCATCCCTTGAGTACTAAACGGCTCATATATACAATACCTTTTGTTGTACTGAATGTTTGATATAGTTATGAAGTCAGATTTTAATGCAGTAAAACTGAAGTTTCATGTATTAAAGCAGAATAATTATTAAATAGTCTAAGATAATATTACTGTATTTGGTGCATTTCATAAAATTAATTGTTTGCTTTTATAAGAGTGGTATACATTTTATAAACAGATTTCTAGAACAAAAGACAGTACGTGCCAGACAAGTAGCTGGGGGGCCTGTAGCTGTGTGCAATGCATCATATGGGTCATCGAAGGAGGTTCTGAAGCACATTACAGACTTAGGCATTACGAAGGTAAATAGTGTGTACATTACTGCAGTTACTGTATACCTTGTCAGTTCCTAATTTACTAACCCCTTTGTATGACAGAAAGTAAGGTAGGTTTGTTGTTTTATTCCAGTGAAAGTGAGGCTTGCAGCCTCCTGTAATTCTGGTGACAAGTTAGTGTGGTATCCCAGCACTAGACAGGAGGACTGTAAGCCATTGCATGTAGGGTTTACCTAGGTAATGTCCACTTACCAATGGACAAAGGAAGCAGTGTGACCTGTGTTTTGTTTCTGAGGGCAAAAAGCATCCAGCCTGTGGAAATCCATCATGAGTTTGTACCAGTTTGTCATCATGTTATGAAGATGCATTTTTTTTTTTTTTTTTTTTTTTTTTTTTTCCAATGCAAAGAAGGAGGAATTAAAGGAAAGCAGCCTGCAAGATTGTTCCCTCCATGAAGAAGAAAAGATGTATAGAGCCAAATTCAAGATCTGTTGATTCTGAGATGCCTGGGATATATTGGATTCAAAAGACTGGAGGTCATAGGCAGAGGGAAAGAAAGACAGAGGAAGACAGTTCCATAGTTCACCTGTCGCATATGTAAAAGAACTTGGAGTATCAGTTTACTCTTGCATTAGAGAGCTGGACAGAAAAGGGGTGAGAGTTTGCTGCTACATGAGTGCTGTGCACCTGCCATAATGGTGGGGGTTTGTAAGCAGAGAGTTGAGAAGAGCTTAAGAAAAAAAAATGCAACAGTACAGCGAAAAGACAAGCTGAAGGGAGTCAGTTAGAGGAGGAGAGCCAATGGTGTGAAAACTCTTTTACTCCACCCTTTTGAGATGAGCTGTATGTGAAGAGCCCCCACCTCTCCAACATATGAAAATTGTACTAAACACAGAGGTGAATAAAACCCCTGTGTGAAGTCAATAGCTGTGCAGTGGTAAAGAAGGCTTGGAGTCAGCTTAGCACACCTAATCTCTTGGAATCAAACTTTGCAAGTGAGGTACATGTAATAGGATCTTTCCATGATAAAGCCTGAGAGAATGAAACCTCAAGTATATTAAGAGATGATGTGAGATTGAGTTGGATGTTGTTAACTCTTGCCAAGCAGCAGACCTCTTATGGGGCACAATGGTCTCCATGGGCCAATCTGCAAACCTCATATAAGGTGAAATTTACATTGATTGTAAAACAGTGATGCTGAGGAAGTAAACTACAGTACCTTACAAAGAATCTCCCCAGCAGGAGTTAAAGAGTAAATGATATTCCTGTGAATGATATGGCAGGTTGAAGGATGTAGACAGTTTTAGGTGCATTAAAAACAAAGTTACTTCTACCCCAATCAGAGGTATGAGCCAGGTCAGAAATTAGGTCACATCCCATAGCCATAGCCACATCCTATGTTTGATGAAGTAATTGCTTTGATGGACACTGTGAGAAGTGAGTGGAAAGTTGGGTAGAATCATCAATATATGGGTGGATAGAGTTAGATTTAGAGCTTAGAAGGTCACTGATGAATAGAATGAAGAGAGTTGGTGACAGGAGAGAGGAATGTTACTGTTGATAGGTGTAGGAGAAGATTAGTGGCTGTCTTCAGCAGCAGCTAGAAAATGAAAGGGGTGTCGTTGATTTGGAAATGGGTGGGTTAGCGTAGTGAATGAACAGAGAAGTGAGCAGCCATCCACTTCCGGCAGTCATGTTGACATTGATGCTTTGGTGAGGGGTGACTGATTTGTGTCTGTTGTGCAGTTGGAACAGAGATTCAGTAATTTCCAAACTGCCCTCCTACGGTTTCTATCCTTCTATCTGTGCCTTCATCGCTAGCTTCCTTTCTGGTCGTTCTATAGCTGCTGTTGTAGATGGCCATCGTTCTTCTCCGAGATCTATCAACAGTGGTGTTCCTCAGGGCTCTGTCCTATCACCAACTCTCTTCCTTTTATTCATCAATGATCTTCTAAGCTGTACATCTAACCCTATCCACTCATACGCTGATGACTTCACCCTTCACCTTTCCATTCGGTTCCCGCAACGCCCATCTCAACAATTACTTCAGCAAACAAGGGATGAGGCTATGGCACACCTAATGTCTGACTTGGCTCGTATCTCTGACCGGGGTAAAAATAATATGGTTGTTTTTAATGCATCTAAGACTCAGTTCTTACACCTATCAACCCGTCAAAATCTTCCACAAGTATACCCACTAATGTTTAATAATATTCAGCTTAATCCTGCATCATCCCTGAACATGCTTGGGGTTTCATTTACTCGGGACTTATCTTGGAAAGATCATATTACATCTCTTGTAAAATCTGCTTCCAAGAGATTGGGTGTGCTAAGCCGACTCCGCTCTTTCTTTACCCCTGCACAATTGTTGACTCTATACAGGGGTTTTATCCACCCCTGTGTGGAGTACAACTCTCATGTGTGGGGAGGCTCCCCACATACAGCTCTTCTCAATAGGGTGGAGTCAAAGGCTTTTTGTCTCATTAACTCTCCTCCTCTTACTGACTCCCTTCAACCTCTGTCTCTTCGCCGCACTGTTGCATCTTTATCTCTTTTCTATCGCTACTTTAATGGTCACTGCTCCTCTGAACTGTCTGCTTGCATTCCTCCACCTCTACGACGGGCACGTAGCACCCGTCTGGAAGCAAACTCTCATCCCTTTTCTGTCCAACTCTCTAATGCAAGAGTTAACCATTACTCCCAGTCTTTCATTTATGCAACAGGTCAGCTCTGGAACTGTCTCCCTCTGTCTGTATTTCCTGCTGCCTATGATCTCCAGTCTTTCAAACGTAGTGTGTCCAGGCATCTCAAAATGATCGGATCTTGAATTTGGCTCTCTATTGTATTTTGTTTTTCTCTTGGAGGGAACTGTTACTGCGGGCTCATGGCCTTTGGTTCCTTCTTCCTCGCATTAAAAATATATATATATATATATATATATATATATATATATATATTTCACATGGCACAGTATGGGGCAACGTTCTCAAGTGTTTAGGCTACTGAAGGGTTAGCAGCAGGTGGATTCCCAGGCAGCAGACAAATGACCAGAATAAGTGCACTGACAGATGTGCTTGCGCTCCAGTGCTATGCAGGAGAGGGTGAGGATTTTTTAGGTAGAATCATTGCTGGAGGTGAGACTTGGATGTTCCATTATTGTCTTGAGAGTAAAGCCCAATCTGTGACATAGAAGCACATGGCACCCCTGCCCTAGAAAAATTCAAAACAAGAAGAAGTCAGGGGAAGTGATGGCATGTGTTTTGGGACATGCTCGGAGTGTCTTTGATAGATTTCAATCCTCACAGCACAGCACTCAATGTGCTCATCATACCACCCTCGCAGTACTTAAGGATGCTGTTTGTCACAAATGGGCACTCTTTGTTGGTCAGGGAAGTGTTGTTATTGCACGATAATGCCCAGCTGCACATTGTTTATGCTGCAGTGAATCTCATGGCACTTGTCATTGGGTAATTCTGCCCCTTCCTGCCCATAATCCTGATTTGGCACCATCAGACTTCATTTTTTCGCCAACTTGAAGGAGCAGTGTCGAATCCTATGCTTACAATACACTCTACATAAGATGTCCAAGAAGAGGTCAAACATTGGCTACATCTGCAGGATGTGTCTTCTACCACCAAAACTTGGATTCCTTGATCTGCTGCTATGATAAGTGCCTTTCTAGACAAGGCAGCTGTGTTATAAAACAGACTAAATGTGTGGAAAAAATTATATCTGTTTCATGTCTTTTATTTCAACTTGTTTACATTCAAAATACAGCTCCACCTGCTTGTCATAAAAGGCAACTAAATGGGGTCTTTTTGTCTCCAATCTTTCTCTCCATACTGTTTTTTTTTCTCTCTCTCTCTCTCTCTTCTGTTCTCTCTCTCTTCTTGATATAGATGTGTTTCTTCCAGCCCTTATTTTCCCCTTTGCTTCCATCAAGTTCGACATTTGGCTTCAGGGCACCTATTCTTTAACCCTTAAAAGATGAGCATCGGAATGGCGTGACATACGTTCAGGACAGGTATAATCGGCAGGTGCGATATAGCGAGGGGGTGGGGTTGGGGGTGGTGGGGGGGATGGGGGTGGTGGTGGGAGGGGGGAGGGGGAGGAGTAGGGGTGGGGGGTTTTGGATGAGGTGGTTGGGGAGTGTAGAGTAGGGGTAGGGGGGGAGATGGGGGTAGGGGGTGGGGATTGGGGGTAAGAGATGGGGGTGGGTGTGGTGGTGGGTGGTTGGGGGGTTAGGGGGTGTGGGGGGGCGGAGGGGCATGACCACATATGCGGACACCCATCTTTTTGGCCCTAGTACTCTTGGACAGCATGTGCGGGCTCCTGTCTTTTAAGGATTAAGAACTTATATGATGTCAACCCTTCCTCCCTTCCTGGGCCAAGGCTTTCAACCATCTGACCGATCAAGTCACTTCGTTGCAAAGCCACATCTTCACCAAGCCATTTCAATGCCAAATCCTCTTTGACATCAAAACTGCTTCAATGTCAAGACCACTTTAATGCCAATACTGCTTTAACACCAAGACAGCTTCACTTCCATGACCACATCAGCACCGAGACTGCTTCAATGCCAGGATCACTTCTGTGCCTAGACCACTTCTGCACAAAAACCATTTCATTGCACCATTCCTGTTTCTGTTCTATTGCAGGTCATTATCTTTGAATTTTTGCCACATGGTCCTTAATCCCAGGTGCTAAGAACATGGCATTTAATTCAGTCCTTTTCAAAATACAGTAATGCAGAACCTTACTTTTTTAGTTTACCTCATTGTAGGGAGGGTATTACATCAATTTCTGTCAGTATGTCACCTTCTGACACCCGCTTGGCCTTTATACTCCAGACTCCATAATTGAAAGTTTACTGTAGCAGCTCAGGTGAGTTGGAAACTTGTTTTTCACTTTGTTTTGAGGGTAACTTTTTGCCAAAAGTGTATTCCCATTTGAACCCATGTCATAACAGACTCTGTATATGAGAAATTGTTACATGATAGATTTTATTAAACACATCCTGATCATAGAATGAGGGCACGCTGTACTGTATATCCCTGGGAAAGGGAAGAGAACTGTAGAAATGATACCGTACAGCACTACTGTACCTTCATACTCCCTGCTTGTAATGTGGCAACCCATTTGCGTAGAATCTACATTGTAAGCAGCCTGCTAGAGCACCAGAGGAGGGAAATTATGCCAGTACCTGCAGCCTCTTTCTCTTTGGATTTGTGTGTCCAGTGAGGGCAGAGTGTTGTTCTAGGGATCTCCCTACCTTGTGTGTATGTGGGAAGTGGGTTGTAATGATGATTATTATCTGAATAAGTTCTGTTAAGTAATCGTGGCAACAATATTTCGTAAATATATTTGATGGATGGATGGAGTATATTTACTGTGATTCAGCAGCATAAGACTTCCTCTAAAAATCTTCTCTTACGTAAACCTTTCACTCTGAACATTCATAATGCAATTTACATTCCTTCTTATGGTTTTCATTATTAATCTGGCACACATTCCAGGTTCAGCTGAGTATTGAAGACATTGAAACGATCTTAGACACATTGGTATATGATGGGAAGGTTGAGCGATCAACAGCAGGCGAAGGAGGGCAAGGTGTGAGATTGTATCGAGCTGTCACATCGTTCCTCCCAACACCCACCTTCATGACCATACCTTGTGGGGTTTGTCCGGTGAGCTCCATAAACTTCTTTATACAGATTCAGTCTAGTATTGTCTTTACAAGAGGTGTCTGAAAAGTCTGGAATTGTGTAACGAAATGCTAAAAATGACTTTTATCACAGAAGGTTTCCAACGTTTCCCCTGTTGTAATTGATAGACATATGGTGTGCATATGAGATATCCAGTTAATAGTCACATAGCCTGTGGTATCAGCAGTATTACTTTTACATATGTTGATGATGCACAGATGTTAAATACCGATTTTTCTCTGCGTATACCAATACCTTCAAGTAACCCCAGAGATAAGACCATCACTGCAGATATCATTGGTTGTGTGATTGCTGACTGGATATCCATCAGCATTTCTGTTTTAGTTAAATGGTGGATACATGGAATGCATTCCGCAAATACAAGCCATATTCAGTATTTTGTCCATGTGATTCCATACTTTTTAACATCCAGTATATTGGGCATCAGAAGTATTAAGTGTTGCCTACTTTTGTTTTTCTTGGGCTTTAGTATCTCACCTGGTCTTGATTTACAGTACTGATAATAAAAAACTGGTTGTAATGACTAAGGTTTCAACACAGTACACCTCGTGACTCGCCATTCAAGGGCTGTATGTACTGTACACTTAGAACCTGTGGCTAGAGAGAAAGAGAGAGAGAGATTGATTTATTGATTGATATCTGAACATATTTTATTATGCTTAGTACCTAGGATCCCCAAGTGTTGTGGTCACTATCATCTTTAGAACAGTCCTATTTCCCATACGTGAGTGTGGTTTGCTGCATGTGATAATACCAGTTTAGGTAAAGAGTGATGTGGGACATGACTTGTAAGTAATGTTCTCATTGTGGAAAGCTTGCCATCAAATAAGTAGAGTTGTGCATCAGGGCTCTTGTTTGGCAAGTCACAGCTTGCAAATTCGAGTATTTTTTCCCTTCGGCAAACAAATTTGACATGCAAATTGCCTTTTGGCGAGGAGAAAATACATCCACTTCAAAACCCAATAAACAACAAAATAAGTAAATCTCGCTTAAATGAAAAAAAAAAAGCACGTTGTGATCAGTTATTAAGTCTTCCCTTGTCACCATTGTGAATGTTTAAAACATCATTATATGATTGTATTCATCACAGTGTGTAAATAATTAAATATATTTATTGTTCATAAAATATTTCGGCTCGTACTGTAGTCATTTTGGCTACTAAATATTTATTTGGCTCGTAAATCTGAAGCCTTAGGAGCCAAATGGCTTGCAACCATCGACAGTTAGCAAGAGCCCTGTGCATGTTTTTTAGTGGTTGGGAGGCTGCTCACAAAGCATCTTAAATGGCAGAAGCTAAGATCAGACATTTGCACAAATGGTACCATGGTTCCTGGTGGTGGTTTTCAGTACTGTATGCAATCAGGCACTGGACACCAGACACAAGATGGAAAGGCATCTGTGAATAAGGTTGATCCCATGTTAGACTGCAGCCATGTATCCTGTTGCATGATAAATTGAGAACTACACAAGTTGTAATGAGAGAGTAATGCTGGTGTGCCATAATGCCACCTATGCTTAGCCTGTGAATGGTTGGGGAAATAACTCCTGAAATGGGGAAAACTTGCCTTCAAGCAAGGTTGTTTTTGTTTTGACTCCAGTCTTTATTAAATATGAACATCGTGGATGGTAAGCTGAAATTACCCTGTAGTTCACCACTTTCCTTTTAGGGGCTAGAGAGGGAGTTGAAGGATGTTTGTAGAACGAGATACAGTAATGCTGTAACCGATACAGGTCACTGAACTGATATACTGTAGGTTGATAGTTACCAAGATCTTCTGAGTTGCCTTTCTTGTAAAGCAAAATAACTACCTTATTGCATAACACCATATAAAGTAAACTTTAAACCAAAATCATGCCATTCATCAAACCCTGCTGGTGTGTGTGGGGGGGGGGGGAGAGAGAGAGGGGTCAGTCTTGCTTTTCCATGGGCAGTAGTGCCTACTGCAGAGTGATTGAAAAATTGCTTGGGCAAGTAGGTGCTTAGTCAACTGATGAGAGACCAACCAAAACATTCAAAATAGCAAAGGCCATGCCATTGGCCACTGGACATGCACTAAATGAGTAAAATCATCATCATCATCATCATCATCATCATCCGGGCCTCCTCCCCCATCCTAGGGCAGGGTGAGGAGTAGCACCGTCCAGACAGCCAAAGTTTGCCCAGTTCAACGGGCCACACTTCCACTCACTCATCATTCAAGCCCATGGAATCCTATTTCCATCTGATATGCCATAATTGAGCCAGGATCATGGGTGCTTTTGCAGACAGAAATGTAGCATTTGAGAGAGAAGTGGGGCATCCATGACCTAAAGTCTGACCAGGGTCAAAATTTAGGTGGAGGCATTCATTCCAGTGTGTGGTGAATTTAAATATTTACATCACATTATCTATGTATTCTATGAGATCAGTTACTTACCACAGTGACTTTGGTTAAGTTTTGCCTTCACATAGGCAAGAAGAAGGCCATATTTGTCACACAAAGTATGTGGTTGAAGGGGATGTCACCATCTCTTTTTACAAACATGGGAGCACCGTAACCGATCCACTTCCAGCTTGTGCTGTCTTTGCTCAGTGAGCAGAAAATCATAGTAGTTGCTGCAGTTCTGTCTACTGGCAGAATGCTCAGTGCCAAGTAGACACAAGGCAGTTAACCTCCTGACTCACATGTTCCTACCTGTAAGCCACAGGAGCTAGACATTTTTTTTTTTTTTCCTCCAAATATATAAATACACTATATACCACTGTGATATAATATTATGGTGTAATAAGTGGTAGGTGGGGACACTCACCATCCACTCACTCAATGTAGTGCTGCTCTCGGGTGTCTGCTCTGTCCTCTCCTCCCTCCTTTCCTTCCATTTTCTTATGTCTTTCTTTACTTCATTCTTTCCTTGTCCTTCTGCCTACAGGTGACTTTACACTCCCTCTTCTGTCTTACATTCCATCATTCTTTCATCTTCCTTCTGCCTGTGGGTAACTCTACACTGGGTGACAAGCCAAATGGTTTCCTGTACACCAGAAAACCATTTACTACGCTGGGTGGTAACCGTATAACCAAATTTTGGCGCCTGGTGGTTTAGTGGGTAATTATTGTGCTCCAATCAGATTGAGCTGGTGAAGGTTTATATCCCAGGGGTGATTGGGGTTTATTGCTCACGTAATGCCATTCAGGAATGAGTGAGGTTGGTCACTCTCATCTTAAATGTCAGGACCAACTGCCTAGCCCCGGGCTCCTGCGCTTCTCATGGGGCAACGTAGGATTGGATAATGGATGGATGGATGAAGTATTACATATGTTTTAGTTGAATGATTGTACTGTTTAATACTGTACAATGAACAGTTTGGTGTATGGCTGTATTTTTGAAACACCATCATTGTCCTCATCCCAAGCTTAATTCACACCTAAAAAGGTGGTGAAGTAAGTATTAGAAGCCTTATAAGAGTCTAAGGTCATTGAGTGAAACGAAAAATTATATTTTTTTAATAATTTCTCTGCCGGTTGCGGTATGATTCAGATAATTGGATAATTTTCCCCCTGTCCGATACCAATGTTAAATGGCTTTTGCTTGCCGATTTACAGAATTAAGTGGTAGACACTAATGTGTTGTGGAAGAAGAGAGTGGAGTAGTACACTGATAAGAAAGAAGGTGAAGAGGAATGTTAGTAAAAAGGAAAGAGGTATATGGGGGAAAGAGTAACTTGGAGGCAGAGTATAGTAGCCCTGAGACAGATTTATAATGACCATCCCCTGTTCGGGGGATAGCAGAAGGAAGTAAGACATTGGAGAGGATGATGATTAGGATGGTCCTGTCGTTTATCCACGTTGGCCTTAACATAAAGTCCAAGCAACCTGACTGACTGACCTTGACCTTTCTTCCATTCTTAGCCACCTTCTAGGAGATCCTCAGTACTGTTTGTCTGTCTCTCACATATAGTATTTGCTTATTGTATATTTTTTTCCTTACAGCTGATTAAGGAATGTGATGATGTTGGCAGCATAACAGCAGTTAAGTGTCACTACATGAAAGAGTGGCTTAACCTCGATTTTTAACACTCTTAAGTAATCTTTCACCGTTCATAGCATTTTTCAACTTTTGATGGAATTGTCTGTTATTATATGAATTTTATGTCTCACATTGTTAATTTTATTTGTATTACTTCTGTAAAAATTTTATTATTTGTATCACTGTTAAATGGAGGGGCAGAAAATAATATGCACATATTCTCTGTGTTTCTAAAAAGACAATTTAAAATGGTGGAAGTGAAGTACTGGAAACCCCTTTCGTTTGTATCGGCATTGGGATGTGGTTACCCTTCTCCTCTGTTGCAGAAAGCCTTGGGAAATTGTTCCTGGGGCATCCTTTCTCCTTTTAACTACAGCAGCACTGAGGTACTACAGAAAGAGTTATACTACCTCATCTTTAAAAAAAAATTCTGAGTATTAGCTGTAGTGGTGTTGGATATTTAGTACAGTACTATACTTGGTATTCAGGTATATGGTATTTTGTAATGTTACACCATATACCAAACACAGTAAACCCTCTATATAATGAACTAATTGGGGGGAGGGGTGGGTCGGTATATCTGATAATTCAATACATCCGAGGGTCGGTATTATCCAAGGGATAACCGAACCTTGGTCGCTATATCCGGGGAGTTGTTCAGTCCAACGTGCACAAGCACAACCTAAACTTACACTCTGAAGTTTTACATGGAGGATTCAGTGATTTATGAAGCTGTACATATAAATACAATACTGTATGAAGTTACAACACCTATAATAAGAATACAGTATTATGTAGTACTGTTACAGTACACTTACTGTGCCAGGAAGGGACATACAGTGGGGCACCAATTTTCGCGCCTAATTGGGTCCAAAAATAATGCGCGAAAGTGGAATTAACGAAAGTTGGGGCATTGTCTTTATGGCAAAAAGGCTAATTGGTTCCCGGTTATCCTAAAGTAACATCAGATTTTCATTTTCACTTGCAATACAGTACATCAAATCACTATTGTACATTGCATTGTGAGATACAAACAATAAAAACTGTACAGTACACATTATATGAGGAGAAACATACCACAGAGACCAGGTTGAGGTGTTTAATGGATGTTGGGGGTAAGTATCCGAGGCGCGTGGCGGGCTTATTTAGCCACGCCAGACGTATTGGCGCCACCTCTTGCTGCCTTGCTACCACTCTCTCTCTCTGCCTCCTCAGATGCAACTATTTTCCTTTTCATTTCATTATTATACTGCCGTTTCTTCACTCCAACACGATACTCTCTTTTAGCCTTGGCCTTTCCTCCCGACTTTGAATGTCCCGGCCACTTTTTATCACCACCACTGCCTCCCGGCCCTCCCCCCACACCACCAGGCTCTCCCCCCACACCACCAGGCCCTTTCCCCACACTACCATGTATAGTAGAGGCCATTGAACCGTGAGAATCCAACACAATGGAGCTAGCACGCTCGTACACAATGGCGGGAATGGGTGGACAGAGTGTTGACATGACGTCATTCAAGATGGCGGTGGGTTGCGGGCGGGCGGTGCAGGAAATTCAAAGTTCAAAATATTGTCCCAAACCCAAAATTTGTGCGCGAAAATCGATTTTTTTCAAGCGAAAGTGGAAGTTAGGGAATATTTGGTGCATGCCGCGAAAGTGGATTCCGCGAATCCTGCTGTAGCGAAAGTTGGTGCACTACTGTATAAATACAATAACTATAATAATACAGTATTATATAGTACTGTTAGAGTACACTTACTGTGCAAGGAAGGGATGCTGTTGAAGTACACTTACTGTGTAAGGAAAGGTTGCTGTTGTCACCGTGGGCTGATTCACGAGCTTCCCCTGCATTTACTGACCTTTGTTCGCAAAATCCGGAAGAAGTTCAGTCGCGATTTGGCTGTTCGCTGTATCTGAAATTCGCAATATTGGGGTTCGTTATATTGAGGGTTTACTGTAGACTGATGGAATTACTATCAGTTGTGGACAGAAATAAAGGATGCTCATTACGTATGGCAGTGACTTTTTCTTTCCTTATAATTACAGTACAGTACTTAATTTCATGGAACACCATTTAAAAGATCTCCTGAGCAGAGTTGTGTGAGATACAGCAGGGTTACCCGGTACCTGGCAAGAGGCCTACCTGATGTAACACTTGAGCTGAAGAAAGTCCTCCAGCAGTATATATCCCGCCCATTCCATAAATCAAGTGCTCCACTGTATTAGTTTTGTAGGCAGTGGTATCCAAATCCACAATATTTACACATATATACTATATATATATATATATATATATATATATATATATATATATATATATGTATATATATATATATATATATATATATATATATATATATATATATATATATATATATATATATATATATATATATATATATATATATATATATATATATATATATATATATATATATATATATATATATGTATACATACATACATACAGTAATCCCTGTACTGTCCGGGGTCCCACTATCCGGACTTCCCACTTACCGGACATTTTGGTCCCGGGTCTGAGTAATCCCCAAATTGCCCAAGAAACGCAAAAAATACGAAAAAATCTGAATTTTTTTCTCCTCCATAATTTGAACTTGACGCCCAGCGCGGACCAGCTGTGTTTCGGTGCGTAGTTCCGCCGACGTCTGCTAGAGCGCCCCTGCACCCTCCCCACTTACCACCCATCTTTTGTCGTGAGTGCACGCTCCTCACCATGGCCACCCACTTGCTCGCTTTTGTGGTGGTGCCCTACCTGCTGCAGGCTCTCCTGTTTCTCTCCTGCCTCCTCTTCTCTGCTGATGAGGTCCCCGCCGCCTGGGAAGAGGGAGAGAGTGGTTTTGACTCTGGAGAAGAGGGAGATATTGGACAAGGTGTACGCAGGATGGTCGATGTCATGTATCCTCTGTGAGTTTAACCTGTCCCGCTCTACGTTGTTTGATATCAAGAGATTCCGTGACAGACTTATGCAGTACACAGGTGACTTCTCGTCGAAGAACAAACGCAATGTGGAGAGGAAGATGATGTTTATTCCCCGGTTTGACCGCTCCACGTTGATTTGGTATCGACAACAACGTGCTGCTGGTGTGCTGGTTCATGGCACGGAGCTGAAGGCTGCTGCTGAGAAGTTCGCAAAGCTTTGCGACGCCCCAGACGTCAAGGCATCAGAGGGTTGTCTCTCCGCGTTCAAGTTATGGAATGACCTTTCCAACCGTAAGGCCCATGGCGAAGCTTTGGACGCCAACGAGGATGGAGTAGAGGAGTTTCGGCAGAAGGTGAAGGGCTTGATCGACAGGGAGGGCCTCACTCTCGGTCAAGTCTACAACGCTGACGAAACTGGTTTATTCTAACGCTCCTTGCCAACAAACACTCTTGCCGAGGAGACGGAGAAGCGTGCACCTGGCCGCAAGCTCTCCAAGCAATGGATATCTGATTTGTGTTGTGCCAATGCTAATGGCATGCACCGGCCCAAGTCCATTATTGTTGGCTGTGCAAAGCAGCCTCGGTGTCTTCGTGGGGTGATGGATGTCCTTCCTGTCGTTTGGTACCATTTTGTGAAGGCTTGGTTCACAGCCAAGATCTTCAAAGACTGGTTCCATCGCCATTTCATCAAGGAGGTCGTCCATTACCAGACAGAGAAATTGGGATTCTCGCACGACCAGGGAAAGGCCCTCCTTCTCTTGGACAATACACCTGCGCACCCGTCCGACAAAAAGTTGGTGGTTGTGAATGGCTGCATTAGGTGCATGTTTTTGCCACCTAATATGACTGCTCTCATCCAACCAGTGGACCAAGGAGTGATCGTGACAGTGAAGAGGCTGTACCAAAGGAAATTTCTGGACGAGGTGATGGTTGTTCTCGAGGACGAGGATGAGCACAGGGAGGGACGGGACACGCCAGGCCAGCGGACTTTGGAAAATCTTTGCCTCTACAACACCAAGTCTGCAATCTGTAACTAGGCCGGTGCATGGAAGGAAGTCCCTGTCGAGACTCTAGAAAGTGGTTGGTCTCGTCTGCTTCTTGGAACGGATGTGGTGCATGATTTTGTAGGTTTCGACGTGGATGACTTCCATGCATGTCTCCGTGCGCATGGCGATGATGTTGATGTGGACGAAGTGCATGAGTGGTTGGATGACAACAAGGGTGATCCTGGGTGTCAGACCATGTCTGATATCGAAATTGTATCTTCAGTTGCAGGTATAGGTACCCAGCTTGATTCCGATGAGGACAGCGACGATGATGCAGACTCCTCTCAGCGTGCCACTACTCCAGCCATCCCTAAGCTGAGCGCACTCTTGGGAACATGTAGAGTTCGTTCTCAACTACCTGGAACACCCGGACTGCGACAGGGAGATGGGGCCCTTGAGACTTGCAGAGGAAGTGCGCACTTTCAGGCAGCGCATCGTCAATCGTCAAAATCGTCGTTCCTTGCATCAATCAACCATTGACAGCTTTTTCAGACCCATGATCCCCGCTGTGCCCAGCCCTGGCTCCACACCATTGCCTTCCCAAGACAGACCCTCATTCTCCGAGCCACAGCCCAGCACATCAGGCACGATGGAGTCGCCACTGGACATGAGTTTACGCCTCTCTTCAGAGTCATCTGCAGTGGGTGGTCCATCACCACGTCCCAGCAATGTGCCCCTAGGCCACCTGCATCATTTACTCTCAGACTCTGACAGTGAATAAACAGCAAGAACTCGCCACTAGACCACACGGGAATTCACAGTGTTGTGCAGTGAAAAGAACAGTGCACAGTGTTAAGAAAATGGAATTCTGAGTGCAAAGACTTTAGTGCCGAGTGCAACAGTGATTTCATTAAGGTACAATGGAGCGCAAGCAAGACTAGAGTGCGCAGTGTTAAGAAAATAGAATTCTGAGTGCAAATGACTTAAGTTCAGTGCAAGACTTCATGTACTGCAGGTGCATCAGGTACACCTTTTTACTGTCACAGTCTGAGAGGAGGCAGGTTATGCATCGAGATGGCCAGGGACTTGTTGTAAGTACCCAGAATGTTTCATATTGTACTGTATTTTCCATACTTACCTCTAAAATCTCATTTCACTCTTTTATGTCGCATATTGGTGTGAATAGGGTCTTAGGTGCTATGCATGTCCAGTAGGGAGGTGTTTTTCTGAGTTAGGCTAGGTTAGGGTCCATAAGTACTAGTCCAGGAGCCATGGACTTGTTGTAGGTACCCAGATTGTTTAATATTGTGTATACTCACCTCTAAAACCTCATTCTCTGGTTCCTTTGCATATATTTCAATCTTTTTATGTTCCCTATTGTTGTGAATAGGGTCTTAAATAGGTGCTATCCATGTCCAGTAGGGAGTTATGTAGGTGTTTCTCTGAGTTAGGCTAGGTTAGAGTCCATAAATACAAGTCCAGGAGGCAGGGGTCCACTATTCGGATGGGACCACTTTCCTGTGTCGTATGCATGGAGTGACATACCAAAAGTTGCCGTTCCTCGCAGTGCACATGCGCCGAGTGGCCGTTTAGCTTCTATTTTGAAAGTATCCACATGTTATCTCAAATTTTGTGCCATTTATCAACAACATTGTACGAAATACACGTGCTGTATCCGGAAGATAGTTGGATGTCTTATCAACCTGTTGGTAACTATAGGTCAATATATGGATATATATAAATAATGATATACTGTATATGTATGTTACAGGCAGATTGTGAAATGAGTCATTTCGTGAATTAAGATTAGTTTAGTTTAGGTTGATCTAGGATAAAGTTAGGTTAATTTTGGCTTAATAGAGAAGGGAACGGTAACTTCCAGCACAAAGTCACTCCGTGCATATGACACTGGACATGCCTTTGGCTCTATTACGTCGGATAGTGGAGGGATTATATATATATATATACATATATATATATATATATATATATATATATATATATATATATTTATACAGTATACAGTATATTTTTTGAGTTTTACACCATGTCCCCTTTTTCAGTAAGGGCTAAGATGTTGCCCCTGGCGAGAGGACTTTGATTTGGAGCATGTAGCACTTTATGATCGGATGCCCATCCTGGCGTCTGCCAATGACTCTTGGGTGGACTCGTACCTCTGACCCTTTGGCCAGAGCGGAGTGCTCTAACCCACTGAGCCACGGCTGCTACTCACATGGAATGATTTATGCCAGACGATCAAAAGCCTTTCAGATGTCAAGTGCAATGGCAAAGCTTTTGCCAAAGTCTCATTATTGACTGAAACCTGGCCATCCAGTGTGGAGCTGCGAGTGGATCCGTCTTGGACTTCCTCTCTCTCTCTCTCTCTGTATATATATATATATATATATATATATATATATATATATATATATATATTTAGAGTACAGATATATAATCCATCTGTAGCAGCCGTGGCTCAGTGGGTTAGAGCGTTCCGCTCTGACCGAAGGGTTGGAGGATCGAATCCACCCAAGGGTCATTGGTAGACATCAGGAAGGGCATCTGGTCATAAAATGCTACACACTCCAGTCCAAAAGTCCTCTACCCAGGGGCAACCTTAGCCTTTCGGGGATACCTGGTGTAAAACCAAATTATTTTTTTATTTTTATTTTTGTCCATCCATCATCCGATCCTATGTCGCTCTATAGAGGAGCGTAGGAACCCGGGGCTAGGCAAGTTGGTCCTGACATTTGAGATGAGGGTGACCAGCCTCACTCATCTCTGAGTGGCATTACATGAGCAATAAACCCCAACCACCCCTTAGACATAAACCTACACAAGCTTAATCTGATTAGAGCACCTTAATTATTTATATATATATATATATATATATATATGAGGAACACACTGAGGTGGTTTGGCCATGTGGAGAGGATGGAGGGTGAAAGACTGACGAAGAAAGTGTATGCGAGTGAGGTGGAGGGGGGAAGAGGGAGGGGGAGGCCGAGGATGAGATGGAGGGATGGGGTGGAGAGGTATATGAGAGAGGGGGGTGTGAGTTGGGAGCAGTTCAGTGAAATGGCGGGGGACAGGGCGACTTGGAGGCGATTTGTTTGTGGCCACCCCAAACGGGATTGAGGCGTCCGGCAATAGATAGATAGATAGATAGATATACTGTACTGTATAAATATATATATATATATATATATATATATATATATATATATATATATATATAGATATATTTACATAGTACTCTTGCGTCCAAGATGCTTTTGCCCAAGATGTTTCGCGTCCAAGACTGAGACCATAAATAATAATTCGATATATTGCTGTTATACGGTTGCACACGTCCAAAACGGAACAAACGGTTCATAACGGCCCAAATCCGAGGAGAATACAGCTATGATTGTCTTACCTGGTCCAACGTGGTTCCCACGCCCGGGAGAGTGACGTGATTGCGATGCTATCCAATAAAATATTGGCATCTCGTCACGTGATGAGCATACGGGGCATGCTTTTGTCTAAATTGTCTCCCTCATTAGAGCATCATGGACACACTTACCGTGTGTTGCATTCAGCGTTTCCTCCAAGGTCATTGTCTCTCCTTATGTAACCATGCCTAGGAAACTGTTAACCCCTTGAAATGCCGCCATCTACCTCAGGCTACTAAGCTGGAGTTAACTGAGCTACTAAACTGGAGATAACAAGCTCAGAAGCACACACTTTCAAGGTGAGGAAATTTGCTTTGGTGCCAAAATAGGTCTCGGTTGATGTTTCTGCGGACACTTTTTGAGGATTTTGTGACAATGTTAAGTTTTTCCATATGGTCTTGTGTTGGTCCAAGACGGGACCCTCGGGCGACAATATTACCGTCTTGGATGTGAGAGTACTGTATATATATATATATATATATATATATATATATATATATATATATATATATATATATATATATATATATATCAGGGATAAGGGACTGACTCGGGAAGCTGTCAGAGATCGAGCAACATGGAGAGCTGGTATTAGGTGACCAAGGCCGACGCATGCACACATGTTGGAGCCTTCAAAACTGAACAAAGAATATTTATATACTGTACAGTATTGATAAAAATATATATTTATATAAATAATCACCGGTATACAGTAATCCCTCCAAGATCCAATGTAATAGAGCCAAAGGCATGTCCGGGACTTGGTTTTGTCCGGGACTTGGAAAAAATGCCCCAGGACAGGTACTTATAGATCCCAACCCAACCTAACTTTGAAAACCACCTAAATAACTCTCTACCGGACATGCACAGCATCTATTTAAGACCCTATTCACACAATAAGGGACAGAATCCATAAAATAAATGAAAAGGAACCAGAGAACGAGAAATTAGAAGTGAGTATGGAAAATATTTAGCAGTGTACAGGGTACTTACGACACGTCCGTAACCGTCGCGAAGATTAATCCGCCTCGTCTGTGGCTCTGACAGTGGTGAAGGAGCACATCAGGCACGTACAGCAATCCAGTGTTGTACTGCACTTAATCCTTTGCACTGTGAATTATAATTGTTTAACACTGCACATTCTATTCTTACTTGCGCCATACCAGTTGCAACACGCCAGTGTTGCACTCTGCACTTAATCCTTTGCACTCTGAATTCTAATTTCTTAACACTACACAGCATTGTAAATTCCCATGTGGTCTAGTGGCGAGGTATTGCAGTTTATTCACTGTCCACCACAAAAGCGAGCACGTGGGCAGCCATGGCGACGAGTGTGCAATCACGACGGTAGGTAGGTGGGAAGTGGGGAGGATGTAGGGGCAGACGTCACCTGAACTACACGCCAAAACACAGCTGTTCGTCACCGCGCGACAAAGTTAGAGTGGGGATGAACACATCTTTTTTTTTTTGACCTAAGCTCAAAATGTCTGGGACTTGGGGTGTCCGGGTCTTGGGCGTCCGGGTCTTAAAGGGATAACTGTATATGTATTTATATAAATATAAATATTTATATACTGTATATAAATGTATATTTGGGATCAGAGTGGCTCAGTGGTAGGGCGTCTGACTCGAGACCTTCTAATGTGACTACACCTGGCTGAAAGGAGAGAGATCTTTGAGTAAATGGGGCACGAGTCTCCTTGGTTACTAGTCAGATCAGGTCACAGGTACATACAAGGTGAAAATAAATAAGGCATATATATATATTTTTTAATGTCGCTAGGGGCAGGATCATGGTCATCTATTCTTAAATGTGCTGGCCTGAGGTAAGCCTAGCCTTGGCACTCTACGCTGATATAAAGATGCATAAAAATATATGCTGGTATATAATTTTTTATTTACTGTGATGGATTGTAGTATCTTTGTTTATATATACCTACTACATATGGGGCTTGAGTGGTGGTAGTGATGATGATGATCATGAGGAGGAGGAGGAGGAGGATGGTAATTGTTGTGACGATGATGATGATGATGGTGGTGGTGATGATAATGATAATGATCAGGAGGAGGAGGAGGAGGGTGATGGTGATTGTTGTTATGATGATGATGATGATGATGATGAGTTTGATGATGATGGTGGCAGTACTGATGATGATAATTTTGATGATGAGTATTACAGCTCTATAGCGAAGAGTACATTTTCAGTGATTATGGCCGTAGGTTCAATTGGATATGGACAAAGTGGACCCCAGAAAATTGGCAACTTCAACCAGCCACTCCCAGACATCTCAGAAATGTGCAAGGTGAGTGAGGTAACTGTAAAATTCAGATTCATGTTACCCAGAGTGTGTGAATGAGTGGGTGGGTGGGAGAGTGAGAGAGTGGGTGGATGGGTGGGTGTTTGAGAGGGTGAGTGGATGGGTGAGAGAGTGGATGGGTGGCTGAGTGAGAGTGGGTAGGTTGGCGTGTGTGTGTGTGTGTGTGTGTGTGTGTGTGTGTGTGTGTGAGAGAGAGAGAGAGAGAGAGAGAGAGAGACATACAGTACATTTGATTTTATTGTAGTTTGTTCAACTTTGGAGAGGGAGTTTACATGTACACCCACACACCCACACAACCATTCCCTCATCTCTGGGGTAAGTTACTCTGGATCCCTTTTAGATTTTCTAATCGCATAATACTGTCAAGAAGCTTTCAGGGGGGTAAAATGATCAAGGTGGCGTCAGCATCACGTCTTGACAGATAATCTTCGCCTGCATTGAAGCCCTCTTCCTTCCGCCTTTCTTCCCACTCCCTATGGCTCAAGTTTCATTTCTTATCAACCGCCACCCACACTGCGAATTTACCTACCATACTTCCCCGTTGCTGGTCAGCTAGTCTCACAAAAATCCAGCCTATCCAAACTTATCTTTTTGGCCTCAATCAGATTTCCAAGAATATATTTGTTGATGTATATAGGTGGCGGAAAGGGACTGGACATGCCCTGGAATTTGGTTCGGGCGACACCTCAAGGAAGAAATCAAAAGGAAAAATTCTTCTTTCCGGCATTATAGTCATCCCGGCGTAGCATTCAGTTTCATCCCTTCCAGAGTCTCTCATGGAGGCACTGCAGTGTTCTAGTGTCAGGTTCATAAGTGCCACGCTCTCTCTCTCTCTCTCTCTCTCTCTCTCTCTCTGCCTAGGTGTCTGTCTATAGCCAGACACCTTAATCCCGAAGCGAGTTGCCACAAACAAATCGCCTTCATGTCACCCTGTCCTCTGCTATCAGGAAGCCCTGTTTCACACACACACACAGACACACCGTCCTCACTCTTTTACCTCTACACCCCAGCCCTCTCTCTCATCCTCGGTCTACCCCTTTCCTTTCCCCTTCCTCATTACTCACACTTTTCTTGTCCGTCTCTCATTCTCAGTTACCTCTTTATGGCCAAACTATCTCAGGGTGCTTCCCAAAACTCTACAGCGCGCTTGCAAACGCGCGCGCACGCACTCATACGCAAGCACACACACACACACGCACACGCACACACCACACCGCTCGCTGGTGCAGTGGTAACGTTCCCGCTTGCCAACTGGTGGACGGGAGTTCGCGCCTCGTTCAGGTTACGAAAAGTTTCACAGACGAAGTGGGTGGTTACTGTCCCCCTGGAGCAAGGGGACGGGTGTGTGCGTGTGTGAAGGTCACAGCCTTGCCCTTAGATCGGACTATATGAGCTCTCAGCTCCCTTCCGGGAGGGTAAAAGCTGACGATCACGACCATCAAGTGATCCTGACCGACCCTGTGAATTACACACAAGGCGTGTAAAAGACTGTTTAACCCATTGGCTTGGTAGTTATGGAATTTTCTCATCATTTTGGCTGACTACAAACAAGTACATTCAGTGTAACTAACTCTTCGCTGCGGATGGATTAATATATTGAGAATACCATGTCGTATTTCATTAGTTTAGTCGTGCTATTTTCAACCGATTTATTCATTTTCCGATATATTACATGTGGTTAACGAATGCTGTGTCTGACTCGTATAGTTCGATAAATCCCTCCTGACCCATCCAGAGATAGCATGATTAAATAGGAATATACTTAATCTGTCCGAAATATTTAAGCAACTAGGTGAGGAAGGAGATATGGCTAAAAACGTCCCTGTCTTAGTTTATGAACTTCTTGGATCTTAAATTCTTCTATCTGCATATAGCCAGATGCCTTAATCTCGCAAGGGGCGGCTACAGATAATCGCCTTCGTGTCGCCTGGCCCATGCCAGTTCGCTGCTCTCCTCCCAACTTACACCCGCTCTCGTATACCTCTCCACTCCATCCCTCCAGCATATCCTTGGTCTTCCTCTCCCTCCCTCCCCCTTTACATCACTCACGTACACTCTTCTTGTTAATTTCTCACCCTCCATCCTCATCACATGGCCAGGCCAGATTAGCTCTGTGTATTTCCCGCAACACTTTCTATCATCCACATCACAACGCTCCTTCACTTTCTTATTTGTCAGTGTCTTTCCATGTAATTCTACATGCTCCTCTCATATAACTCATTTCCACTGCTCTCACTCTTGACCTGTGTCCTTCCATCCAGGTCCAAGCTTCGCTTCATACCACCTGAATATTTACGTTTTCTTCCTCTTCTTCTCCATAGGGCAATATCAGAAAATGGAAGTATCAGTGCTAATGCTTGATAAACTAGTGTGTTTCAGAGTTGCACAACCTCCTACTCCCCCCATGAGAACCACCACTACCACCACAACAGCAACAGTAATAACAGCATTATTAAACTGTCCATCACCACCGCCACATCCCCTCACCACCACCACCTCTATACCACACGTCACTTTCACTAAACACTCCACCATCACCGCCACACTCCCTCATCACCACCACCATCACTACACCACACATCACTAAATGCTCCCTCACCCCATCACCACCGCCACACCACCACACTTCGTCACCACCAACCAGCATTTCACTCCATCACAACCACCAAAGTCTCTTCTCTCTCTCTCTCTCTCTCTCTCTCTCTCTCTCTCTCTCTCTCTCTCGTCTTTGGATTTTTTCTTTAAAATTTGGTCGATGTATATAGACAGGTATTATTCAGATGGAGGATGTAGATATATCCTTCACCGGTCTCTTCTGACAGGGACTTTGCTGAGGTGAACAAGGCTGTGTGGAGCTAGCAAGAATAAATTTTGATCCACTGATTTATTTATTTATTTATTTATTTTTATTTATTTATTTATTTATTTTTTTTTTTTGTCCCATCAGGAGCACTGAACTCCGGGGCTATACAACTCAGTGCCGACATCAACTCAGTGCCGACATCAGCTCAGTGCCGACATCTAAGGTGAGGGTGACCATCCTCCCTCGCCGTGAACGCAGTATGAGTGAAGTAAACCCCATTGACCCTTCAGATGTAAACCCTTACTGAGCCCATCCTGTTGGACTGCCTAACCCAATAGACCACCAGGCTTCAATGAGTTTTATGGTTACCACCCAACTTCGCAAGTTTCCTGGGCTACAGAATAACCAGATATATCATAACGTTGGGTCTGGTTAGTACTTGGATGGGTGACCGCCTGGGAACACCAGATGCTGTTGGCATCCCTACGTGTCAAGTGGGGTTGGTGGAGGATTAGTGCCCCTCCCTGTAAAACAATTAACTCTAAGCCCTTGACCACCCTGTTTGGGATACATGGCGTCTGGCAATGGATGGATGGATGTTTCTATCTATCTATTGCCAGACGCCATAATTCCTTAAGGGTGGCCATTTGACTTTGAGTTATTGGTTTTATGGGGAGGGGCACTAACCCTCCACAAACCCACTTGTTGACACGTAGGGAGCACGTATGGGTTGGTTATATGGTTACCACCCAGCGTTGTAAATTGTTTCTTGGCTTACAAGAAACCATTTGGCTTGTCACTCAATGTAAAGCCACCTGTAAAGAAAAGAAGAGCAATAAGAAGTGACAGGAAAGATGGGAGATATAGGAAAAGAGGAGGGCAGGCACAGAAAAAGAATGATAAAGGATAAGGAAGAAGTAGGCAGCACTGCATCAAGTGAGTGGATGATGGTCGCCACCACCTACCACCAATGTTTAATTGAGCAATATTTGGTTGAAGTTGTAATTTAAGGTTTTAGCATGTGGAGAGGATGGAGAGTGAGGAACGAACGAGGAGAGTGTATTTGAGTAAAGTGGAGGGAGAGATGGAATGGAGAGAGTAATGAGAGAGGGGGTATAATTTGGGGGGCGGGTAGCTAAAATGCTAAGGGACAGGGCGACATGGACGCGATTTGTCTGTGGCCACCACTTACGGGATTAAGGGATTAAGGCATCTGGCTGTAGATAGATAGAGAAATAGATAGATAACAAGAAATTCAGCAACAAGGCGGTTTCTGCACATGTTCAACATAATCTGAATATATTTTTTACTTCAGCATTTTTATTTTTCTCTCTCGACTGCGGGTCTCTTAATAAAAACTCTACTTCATTCATTTTTACAGTTTGTATTTACGAACATCTCAGGCAGAATTATACTAGTGTATTTTATGCTGTTTTAATCTGCATTTGAAATGCAAGGATAATGAACGAAGTATTAAAGAAAAGACTGTGAGGAATATAGTGTAATACACCTTTTCACATATTTGTTGAGACATAGTTGCATACCTTTTTGACATCTCATAACTGAGTGACAGACCACATATCGAGTGACACTGTCACATGTCTGTTCAACCAGCCTAACAGAACTGACTGACATGCTTTATGAGATTGAAAGACTTGAACAACAAACGGGTAGTCCGCATAATGTTTGAGATTGTACCATCTGTTAGGTGACGTGTAATACCATTCACTGTGCTGTATATATAAAAATTTAATAAAGAACTATGTTCTCCCTCCGCAGTATTCAAACGTATAAATACTAGATAAATTTAACAGTACTTCAAATCTTCAAGTACGATAGGTCAAGTTATCCTACAAGCTACCACGGTTTGGCATTCAGTGCAGTGTTATCTGAAGGCAGTACATCATCAAGGGAGTGGATAGCGATAATGGTATACAGTACAAGATAAAAATGAGGTCTGGGGTCGTTTCGTTTATTTGCTATCTCTCCGATATTCTTTAGTATAGACTTAACTGGATGGGTTACATATAGCCTTAATAAATCCCTTTTAGCACGATGCATTTCCTAGAGAAGGTAAAAGAGTTTGGTAGTATCAGGAATAAACTAAAGTACAGAAATACTAGATTCATCACCATGTGAGGCTTAGCAGGACCGAGACTTTTAGAAGCAACTTGAGTGAAATCATAGGGATCTACAGCGAAACATCATATGGGGTTTTGCTACAGCTTTAGCATCGACTTAACTGGTTGGGTTACACACAGCCGTAATAAATCCCTTTTAGCACAATGCATTTCCTAAACAGTGAAATAGTTTGGTAGCATCAGGAATAAACTAAAGCACAGACTCTAGATTCAGAACCATGTGAGGCTTAGCAGGACAGACTCTAGAAGCAACTTGAGTAAAGTCATAGGGATCTACATTGAAGCATCATATGGGGCTTTGCTATAGTGGTGTACTGTGCGTGGGAAAACAGTTAGGGGAACTCATTGAAGTAAGATATGAGGCTTCGCATTAGGCATCGCTCTGGTTATAGCCAGTGTGAAAAACCGTCAGGACGCTCAAGTGAAGAGTGATATAGGGCTTTGCTCGTGAAGTACATAGTATGTGACTGGAGCTTCTCTTATGTAATGCCATCAGGGGAAGGATTCTGGCCATTACCTTGGAATATACTGGAGAACGGTAGCCTACCCTCGGACCCCCACATCTTTAAGGGGTAAAATGGGACCAGCTGCCAGTTTCTTGACCTTGTTTCCTCTTAGATTTGGAAGTGAGGGTAGTCCATATATAACGCCCCCAGGGTCCATGGGCGCATATACTTGTCAGCTAAGTTGGTTACAAAGCATCATTTCTTTATATGTTTCTTCATAGGACACCACGAATGTCTTAAACGCTATTTTTGCAATCCGTATGATCGAAGACACTAGAAGAATATTAGTGTAGAGTTGTTGGGAGAGCGGTAAGGGGAATCGGCTGGTGTCCGAAATTGAAAATGCTGTTCTATGGAGTACAAAACCGTATGAACAGTATTTAGTGAACTTAAATTAGTAACCTTCCACACAGACAACCCCCCCCCCCACAAACAGACACCCCCCCCACAGACAGACAACCCCCCCACCACCACAACATACAACGCCAGTGAGCTTTGTATTCAATATTCTTACCACGTTTTGCATATTGACAGTCTTGTTAGCAAGTGGTGATTTTAACCGAATAGGTGTATGACATGTATAACTTCAGCCTGTGAGACGACATGTATGACTTCAGCCTGTTGGGACGAGATGTCTGACACTGTGCTGACCATTACACTGAAGAAATACTTTCCTACCCTTTGTTCACTTATCAAACATAATTAATCCTTAATTTGCAGTAGTAAAGGATCAGTTTTATAATACCTTTGGCGTCCATTAGGGTTATTGGTAGTTGCGTGGGTTAAAGTTTACTTAAAAGCATTCTCATTCTAGTGTTAAATTCGCCCCCACACTGCCTTGTACAGAATGATTTGTTTTTAAATTAAAGTATTTGCATTTTTTTAAATTATTAAGCGACAAAGAAAATGCAGCAAATACTTACCGTCACATAGTAACAAGCTTCTTAGATTCAACTATCATGCTTTGCACTTTGTTAGTCTACTTTCCCATTGGACTAATTTTGTTCCAAACAATTTTTATATGAACTACATCAGAAATCAGCCAAATTTAAACCATTTGCGTATTTTATAAATCTCGAGATTTTAGGACAATAGCTGTCAATGAGTTACATAATGCCATGTGTAGTAATCTAATGAAACTAAAAAAATTAAACAAGGTCAGATTTAATTTGAAGACTATGTAAACCATTACATTCCTCATTTTAGTATATAATAACTTTCAATTCTACAGTTTTTGAGTGCCAAGCACATTAAAAGATGCCTTATTAACTACAGTTCAGCGTACATAAAATATCGTTAAGCAGTTTATAGTATCAAGTGCTCTACTATATTATTACTTTGAACATTTAACTTCCTGTGCATGGTTTCTAAGAAGTTTCCGTCAGATATGTTGATAGGTGCTGGATCACAGTTTCACCAAATCCTCAGTACTGCCCCGGAACAGTTTGGCCTCTTATCTGACGATCTAGTCCATCCTCTTCATCGCGTCAATTTCTTCTCGCCAAACTCATTTCATCTGTTCCATAAAGAAGTTAATTAAAAACCACGAATAATTTTAAGAACACTAAAAAATTTATGCGTAAAAAAAAAAAAAAAAAAAAAAAAAAAAAAAACACCAATGAGGAGACTTGATCTACTCACCATGATGTCTAGCTGATTTCTAACAGGCTGGACTATTTCTCTGTCCTACCTCACCTCGGCCTGACCTCACCAGCCAATGACAGCTCGCCACACAACCATCCCCCCAGCCAATCAGATAGCTTCTTACATCTGGCCAATCATTTAACACTGTACAACTCCAGCCAATACCTCCTCAGCATGCCAAACATACCACTCTCGTTAACCAGTCTCTCTCTCTCTCTCTCTCTCTCTCTCTCTCATACGGCTGTAAAGTTTTTGTTACCTGTATTAGTGAAGACAACTGTTTATACAAGTTTTTTTTTTACACAGCTGAAGAGGAGAATTTATTAACACGACCCATGATGATTATATTATTATTATTATTATTATTATTATTATTATTTATTATTATTATTATTATTATTATTATATTCCTAACTTGGTGGTAGGTGGGGGCGCACACCATCCACTCACTCGATGTAGTGCTGCTTTGGGTGTCTGCCCTTTCCTCTCGTCCTTCCTTCCTCTTCTGTCTTTCCTTCATTCTTTCCACTTCCCGCTGCCTACGGGTGACTTTACACTCCGTCTTCTGTCTTTCTTTCCTTCATTCTTTCTTCCTTCTGCCCATGGGTGACTCTACAGTACACCGAATGTCACCGCCAGATTTTAATTATATTCAGTACAATGTCAAGCCAAATGGTATCCTGTACAGCCAGGAAACCATTTCCTATGCTGGGTGGTAACCATATAACCAAATTATGGCGACTGGTGGTTTAGTGGGTAATTAAGGCGCGGATTGAGCCTGTGTAAGTTTATATCCAAGGGGTGGCCGGGTTTATTGCTCACGTAATGCCACTAAGGGATGAATGAGGCTGATCACTCTCATCTTCAATGTCAGGATCAACTTGCCTAGCCCCGGGCTCCTACGCTTCTCATGGGGCAACATAGGATTGGATGATGGGGTGGATGGATGGATGAATTATTTTTGTTGTTATTATTATTATTATTATTATTATTATTATTATTATTATTATTATTATGTTATGTTTGCTGTCTCCATACTATTTTATTCAACTCAACCCTTCAGTCAGAGAATCTTAATTATGAGGTAGCAATGAGTCTCCTTGGTTTTACAACACTTGGCCATCAGCTGAACTGAAATGGGTCTTGGATTTCAGGCTTAGGCATATTTTTCGTCGGTTAAGGAAACACCCTAACACCCCTTCAGTACCGATTTATTCCTGGATACGGCTGGTAATATAATTTGTACGTTGTTAATGCAAAGTGTGGTGATATTGGAGGGATTTAAGTGACATAAAAGTGGATGGCAAGGTGTACTAATTAAAATTAATAGCTTAGGAAGAAGTGTTAGGCAGCAAAATCGAACCCCCTGCAGTTCGAAAATTATCTCCAAAGCTAAAAAAAAATAAAAATAAATAAAAATAAATAAGTAAATAAAAGTGGAGACAGCAAGGAAACAAATAAGGTGTACTAAGTAAAATAAATCGCTCAGGAGAAAGTGTTAGGGTGCATACTCGAACCCTGTCCAGTTCGAAAATTATCGCCAATGCTGACAAAATAAGGTGGAGACAGCGAAGAAAAAAATAAGGAGTACTAAGTGAAATAAATCGCTTAGGAAGTTGTGTTAGGGAGCAAAATAATAAAATGCCTAATACCATAAAGGATTCCGGGAGTTAACCCTTTCAGTACGATGGCGTAGGTTTATTCTTGCTATATCCATGTGTCTGTCTATCTTTCTATCTATCTGTCTGTCTGTCTGCCTGTCTGTTAGTACATCTGTGTATAATTATCAGTACTTTAAAAATGAACTTTTCTAAATGCTATAAACTCTCTCTCTCTCTCTCTCTCTCTCTCTCTCTCTCTCTCTCTGTCAGTACATATATCTGTATAATTATCAGTACTTCAATAATGAACTTTTCTAAATGCCGTAAACTATCTGATTATCTATCTGTCTGTCTATCTATCTATCTATCTGTCTGTCTGTCTGTCTGTCAGTACATCTTCCGTATAATTATCAGTGCTTTAAAAAAGAACTTTTCTAAATGCTATAAACTAATTATCTATATTTATCTATCTATCTATTTATCTATCTGTCTGTCTGTTTGTCAGTACATCAATCTGTATAATTATCAGTACTTTAAAAATGAACTTTTCTAAATGCTGTCTATCTGTCTATCTCTCTATCTCTCAGTCTATCAGTCAGTCAGTCGACCTAGATGTCTGTATATCTATCTGTCTATCAATCTATCTATCTGTCTGTCAGTATCTATCTGTATCTATAATTATGAGTAATAATGAACTTTTCTATATGCAATCAACTGTCTATTTATCTATCTGTCTATCTACCAATCCGATTTTTTATGCTTCCGATTTGCTTGAAGCTTTGAATTCAACGATTTCTTTTGATCAGAGAGAGAGAGAGAGAGAGAGAGAGGTAGGGAGGGAGGAGGTTTTGCAGTTCGAACCTTTGATCAGGAAAAGTTTCGTCGAAAAATCACGAATGGAATATCCAAATTTCGAATCTCTGGCATTATCCTCGTTAAAAAATAAAATATGATCAATTCCCTTTAGCAAGTAAGATGTATGGAAAACTTATGGTCTCCTCACTCCTTGTCCTTCGTGATGAAATAAATTACATGTTCGAAATTGTTTGATCGGTACTTTGTTCGGATCTGGCGACTCGCTAGCACAATGTCTTCCTGGTTTATTTCTATATTTAGTTCATTAATATTTCCTTGTATGTTATAGTGCAAACCATGTCCCTATTGATATGATTAAATATAAGGGTATAAGAAGGGGGGATAGGTAGAATAAGCTTCAACCCTCCTGAGCTGTAAAAATCTGGGAACTGAGTGTACATTCATATTTCCCTGTTTGTTATAAACCATGTTCCTACTGATATAAGTAAATACAAGGGAATAATAAGTGATACGTAGGATAAATCGCCACGGGAGAGGTGCTTCGAAGCATCCTGAGGTCTCGAAAATATGAACCATCAGGGAATTGTGCAGTAAGGTTTCACATTCCAACTATGCCACGTCAGTCAGTCAGGAGCAGCGGCTGAGAGAGGACGGTAGCAGAAATTATCCCTATCCCTATATTAACACCCTGATCTCTCTTTTTACTCAGTTTAATAACGGTAACTGTATTGGTATTGGTAGTTGTGATAGTATTGGTATTGGTACTTGTAATAGTATTGGTATTGGTATTAGTAACCTAGTATTGGTATTAGTAACCTAGTATTGGTTTTAGTAACTGTATTCGTATTGGTATTAGTAATGGTAGTAGGACTTGAACCATTTTTTTTTTTTAATTGGTTGAATTTGTTTCAGATTTTAGGATATGTATTATTTTTGCTTATCTTTGTGTTGCATGTTTTTGTTTACTAACACACCTTCCTTTGCGGTATATGTGAATGGTTAGGATACTCTTGTACGTTATTTATGCAGAGTTTTGGCGATAATGAATTTATTTAGCACGTGGCTAAGCTGTAATAAACACAAGTCGTTTAACAAAATGTGTAAGGGAGCTCCGTTAACCGACGCGAATACGGGCAAGGTCACAGGGCTGTTAGATATCATTATTGAAGGAGTGTTGTGTGGATGTGGATGATAGAAAGCGTTAGAAATACTTTTGAGATGGTTTGGCCATATGGATAGGATGGAGGGCGAGAGACTGACGAGTGTATATCAGTAAGGCGGGGAGGGGGAGGCCTAGGATGAGATGGTGGGATGGAGTGGAGAGGTATGTGAGAGGGGGGATAGTGAGCTGGGAAGGCAGCGAAATGGTGCGGGACAGGGTGACATGGAGGCGATTTTTGTGGCCACTCCTTACGGGATTAGGGCGTCTGGCAATAGATACATCCTGCTTTAATCTAGTAGTAGTAGTAGTAGTAATAGTAGTAGCAGTATTTTTTTTTTTCATTCGATTGAGCTGCAGTGTCCATCGTAGTCCGCCTGTACGGAATTATACAACAACTACGATGGGACTTCACCACCTGGCCAGCCAGCATCCCACAAAACAGCTAAGTTACCCCTACCATTTTGTTCGTAGTCGCTGCAGGCTCCATAACTGCTAAAAAGTTGATTTATAAATTTTGTCTTAAGTTCTGCTAATGTTTGTTTCCCTGTACGATTTCATAATGATAATAATAGATAATAAATAAGTAATAACAATTTAATACTAATTTAATAATTTAATTTTCAAAATAATAATTTAATAATAATAATAATGTGTACTATTTTCTCCCCCTTGCTGGATAGAACAGGTGTTTCAAGATGGACTGTAGTTTAGCGGGCTAGGTGGATGGGTGGGCTAGAGAGGTTGTTAGGAAAGACAGAATGGAGCTGGATAATAGGTAGATATTAGGTATGTGAACTGTAGGTATGGTTTTAACATGGTTGTTCCTGTTTTTTTCTGGTCTGGTTTTGTGGTTCTGGTTTTGTGATTGTCTGGTTTTGTGGTTCTGGTTTTGTGATTGTCTGGTTTTGTGGTTCTGGTTTTGTGATTGTCTGGTTTTGTGGTGGTTATAGTGGTCTTGGTTGTTTTCTGCGACGGCACTGGAGCAACGGTATGTACTTTTAAAATACGTGCAGTGGTTATACTATTTTTGCTACTTTCATTTTATTATTAACTATACTGTTATATGAAGTTTTCGGCGATATGGAAAAAATGTAAGTTTTGGACCTTTAGGTTCAGTATTTTTTTCGTGCTAATTACAGACTAGGGTGAACACTGAGGAATCGGAGTGCTCCCTGTCCCACCATGATGAAGAGTGAGGAAGAAGTGCTTCCTGCTCCACGATGACCAAGGATGTGATGGAAGGTGTAAGTTTGTCTCGGAAAAAGGTAATGTACAACTCCAATTACAAAAATTACTATTTAGTGTCTGTATAAGTAAAATGAAAAACATATATGAAATTGGATACCTTAAATTGACACAGCTGAGGCCCGCTAAAGTATTTTATAAATTTACAGACTAGAATGTTTACCAAGAAGGAACTCCCCGTGTCCTGCCCTGCCTTGCCCTGCCCTGGCCACCCGTGTCCTGCCCTGCCTTGCCCTGCCCTGGCCACCCGTGTCCTGCCCTGGCCAGCCGTGTCCTGTCCTGTCCTGCCCTGGCCAGCCGTGTCCTGTCCTGTCCTGGCCAGCCGTGTCCTG
>NC_137044.1:4557676-4642676 GCF_032717465.1 Coenobita brevimanus
TCCTGGCCAGCCGTGTCCTGCCCTGTCCTGGCCAGCCGTGTCCTGCCCTGTCCTGGCCTGCCCTGTCCTGGCCAGCCGTGTCCTGTCCTGTCCTGGCCTGCCCTGTCCTGGCCAGCCGTGTCCTGTCCTGTCCTGGCCTGCCCTGTCCTGGCCAGCCGTGTCCTGTCCTGCCCTGTCCTGTCCTGCCCTGTCCTGGCCAGCCGTGTCCTGTCCTGCCCTGTCCTGTCCTGCCCTGTCCTGGCCAGCCCTGTCCTGTCCTGCCCTGTCCTGTCCTGTCCTGTCCTGGCCAGCCCTGTCCTGTCCTGCCCTGTCCTGTCCTGTCCTGTCCTGTCCTGGCCAGCCCTGTCCTGTCCTGCCCTGTCCTGTCCTGTCCTGTCCTGCCCTGTCCTGTCCTGTCCTGCCCTGTCCTGCCCTGTCCTGGCCAGCCGTGTCCTGTCCTGTCCTGCCCTGTCCTGGCCAGCCGTGTCCTGTCCTGTCCTGTCCTGGCCAGCCTTGTCCTGTCCTGTCCTGGCCAGCCTTGTCCTGTCCTGTCCTGTCCTGTCCTGGCCAGCCTTGTCCTGTCCTGTCCTGTCCTGTCCTGGCCAGCCTTGTCCTGTCCTGGCCAGCCTTGTCCTGTCCTGTCCTGCCCTGTCCTGGCCAGCCTTGTCCTGTCCTGTCCTGCCCTGTCCTGGCCAGCCTTGTCCTGTCCTGTCCTGCCCTGTCCTGGCCAGCCGTGTCCTGTCCTGCCCTGTCCTGGCCAGCCGTGTCCTGTCCTGCCCTGTCCTGGCCAGCCGTGTCCTGTCCTGCCCTGTCCTGGCCAGCCGTGTCCTGTCCTGCCCTGTCCTGGCCAGCCGTGTCCTGTCCTGTCCTGCCCTGTCCTGGCCAGCCGTGTCCTGTCCTGTCCTGCCCTGTCCTGGCCAGCCGTGTCCTGTCCTGCCCTGTCCTGGCCAGCCTTGTCCTGTCCTGCCCTGTCCTGGCCAGCCTTGTCCTGTCCTGCCCTGTCCTGTCCTGCCCTGTCCTGTCCTGCCCTGTCCTGGCCAGCCGTGTCCTGCCCTGCCCCGCCCCGCCCCGCCCCGCCCCGCCCCGCCCTGTCCAGGTTAAGGGGTTGTAAGTTTGTCGATAAAAAGGTAATATTCTCCCTCATTTTTTTTTTTCTGACGTGGCGACATTTTGACCTACCCATGAAACTTAGTGAAATATCCTTGCACCTATATCTGGTACTCCTCTGTTCATTTTTTCTTCAGATTGAGCCTTTAGGATGTACTGGAATGCTGAAGGAGGGTGAGTTAGAGCGCCATCAGGAGTCAGGTTGGAACGGCAGCCTCCGTAAACAGGGACTGTGGTTAGCTTGGATCAGGAGTTTCTTTGATTGGAAAAAATACTTGCTGAGACATAGCCTTCGAAATAGTGAAATAGCTTTAATTTTTCTTCCTCATTCTTGGTATTGCCTTTGAAATACATAATGAAATATCCTTGCACTTGTCTTGCTCATTCCGGATTCTGTTTTATAGTTTGTGTGCTCCTAGGACGGCCCACAGCATTTCTGAGTTCAGGATGGTTGGGCCTTCTAGGATGGACCACAGCACTTAAAGGATGGATTAGAGCCTTGCCATCTGCCGTGACCAAGGTTGGAGGATTTTGTGCATCAGTAAAAAGGTACGGTTTAAACTCCTTGATTTTACTTAGGTTGTTTTTACATTATTGGTCTTATTGGAGTTTTTTTCGTTTATTACAATCGGGTCAATTGTTTTTCACTTGGGGCCGTAGAGCGTGTGTAAGAGTGGGAAATAGTGAGTGGTTTCCTGTGAGTGGGGCTACGGCAGGGATGTGTGATGTTGCCTTGGTTTAGTATTTATATAGATGGTGTTGGAAGGGAGGTAAATGCGAGTGTTAGGTGGAGGTTTGAGTCTGGTGAATGCTGATAGTAGAGAGTGGAATCTGAATCGGCTGCTCTTTGCGGATGATAATGCACTGGCGGCTGATTCGGAGGAGAGATTGAGGCGGTTGGTAGAGGACTTTGGAAGGGTGTGTGAAAGGAGGAAATTGAGAGCAAATGAGAATAGGAATAAAGTGATTAAATGTACGAGGTTGGTAGATGGTAGGAGGATGAACGTGGTTTTGAATGGATGAGTTGCATGAGGAGTGTTTTAAGTATTGGTCATATATTGCTGTGGTCTCACTGTAAGAACTAAAAAAAAAAAAACAGGAGGGGGCCTAGTCCCCTCACCCCGGATAAATGTGTGGATGTGTAAATTCGGAGTGTCGTCCTGTCTTGGCTACCTACCTTAATTTGGGGGAAGAGTCTATCTATCTGTCTATTGCCAGACGCCTTAATCCCATACGGGGTGGCCACAAACAAATCGCCCCCACATCGCCCTGTCTCCCGCCATTTCACTGCCCTGCTCCCAACTCTCACCCCCCTCACGTATACCTCTCCAATCCATCCCTCCATCTCATCCTTGGCCTTCCCCTCCCTTTCTCCCCCTCCACCTCACTCACATACTTTCCTCTTCAGTCTCTCTCTCCATCCTCTTCACATGGCCAAACCATCTCAGTGTGTTTCTCCTGACGCTTCCTATCACATCTATATCCACACCACAATGCTTCTTTACTTCATTTGTCAGTCTCTCCATGCGACTCCACAGGCTCCTTTCGAGTAACTTATTTCCACTGCTCACTTTTGACTTGTACTAGGTAGATAGATAGATAGATAGGGGAAGGATTTACCTCTATTTCGAATAGTTTACATTAATTTTCACTGCAGATGATCCCTAACCCATTTTTGAGGTTGAAGTCAAATAAGAGATAAAATCCTCGAAGTTGACCAAAATTAGTATTCTTCATATTTCATGTTTTCACTAGAGGGAGGACTTATCCACATTTCGAATGATTGCATGAGGATAATTTCCGCCGAAAAACTTTTCTTATTAGATTAACATAACTTGACCTAACGTAAGCAAACTTAACCCCTAACCTGAAACACATTGCGAAGGAAATGTTAGAGAAGACCCCCTCCTATTTTGAGGAGTTTGTCGTAGAAAAGTCTAGAATACCCGACGGGCTTGACTATATATCTATTGCCAGACGCCTTAATCCCATAAGGGGTGACCACAAACAAATCGCCTCCATGTCACCCAGTCCCCCCTCCATTTCACTCCCCTGCTTTCAGCTCACACCCCCCTTTTTCATATACCTTTTCACTCCATCCCTTCATCTCTCTATCTCATCCTTGGCCTCTCCCTTTCTCCCCCCCTTCCTCCACCTCACTCACGTACTCTCCTCACTCACGTACTCTCCTCACTCACGTACTCTCCTCATCAGTTTCTCTCCATCCTCTCCACATGGGCAAACCACCTCACTGTGTTTCTCCTAACGCGTCCTATCACATATGACAAGGCTTGACGGTAAATTACAATAATACCGACGCATTTCGTGCTTTTTCCTAATGTCACTTTATTATTCACTGTGCTGTTACTTGAAGCATTTGGCAATATGGAAATAATCTTAATGTAAATGTTGGACCTCTAGGTTCAGTATTTTTTCGTTGCTAATTACAGACTAGGGTGAACACTGATGAATTGGAGTGCTCCCTGTCCCACCATGACCAAGAGTGAGGAATCGGAGTGCTTCCTGCTCCACGATGACCAAGAATGTGATGGAAGGTGTAAGTTTCTCGGAAAAAGGTAATGTACAACTCCAATTACAAGAATTACTGTTTAGTGTCTGTATAAGTAAAATGAAAAACATATATGAAATTGGATAGCTTAAATTGACACAGCTAAGAGACCCGCTAAAGTATTTTATAAATTTACAGACTAGAATGTTTACAAAGAATGAACTCCCCGTGTCCTGCCCTGCCTTGCCCTGCCCTGGCCAGCCGTGTCCTGCCCTGCCCTGCCCTGCCCTGGCCAGCCGTGTCCTGCCCTGCCCTGCCCTGCCCTGGCCAGCCGTGTCCTGCCCTGCCCTGCCCTGCCCTGCCCTGCCCTGGCCAGCCGTGTCCTGCCCTGTCCCGCCTCGCCCCGCCCTGTCCAGGTTAAGGGGTTGTAAGTTTGTCGATAAAAAGGTAATATTAACTCCGTTTTTATTTTTATTTTTATTTTTTTCTGAAGTGGCGACATTTTGATCTACCCATGAAACTTAGTGAAATATCCTTGCACCTATATCTGGTACTCCTCTGTTCATTTTTTCTTCAGATTGAGCCTTTAGGATGTACTGGAACGCTGAAGGAGGGTGAGTTAGAGCGCCATCAGGGGTCAGGTTGGAACGGCAGCCTCCGTAAACAGGGACTGTGGTTAGCTTGGATCAGGAGTTTCTTTGATTGGAAAAAATACTTGCTGAGACATAGCCTTTGAAATAGTGAAATAGCTTTAATTTTTCTTCCTCATTCTTGGTATTGCCTTTGAAATACATAATGAAATATCCTTGCACTTGTCTTACTCATTCCGGATTCTGTTTTATAGTTTGTGTGCTCCTAGGACGGCCCACAGCACTTCTGAGTTCAGGATGGTTGAGCCTTGTAGGATGGACCACAGCACTTAAAGGATGGATTAGAGCCTTGCCATCTGCCGTGACCAAGGTTGGAGGATTTTGTGCATCAGTAAAAAGGTACGGTTTAAACTCCTTGATTTTACTTAGGTTGTTTTTACATTATTTGTCTTATTGGAGTTTTTTCGTTTATTACAATCGGGTCAATTGTTTTTCACTTGGGGCTGTAGAGCGTGTGTAAGAGTGGGAAATAGTGAGTGGTTTCCTGTGAGTGGGGCTACGGCAGGGATGTGTGATGTTGCCTTGGTTTAGTATTTATATAGATGGTGTTGGAAGGGAGGTAAATGCGAGTGCTAGGTGGAGGTTTGAGTCTGGTGAATGCTGATAGTAGAGAGTGGAATCTGAATCAGCTGCTCTTTGCGGATGATAATGCACTGGCGGCTGATTCGGAGGAGAGATTGAGGCGGTTGGTAGAGGACTTTGGAAGGGTGTGTGAAAGGAGGAAATTGAGAGCAAATGAGAATAGGAATAAAGTGATTAAATGTACGAGGTTGGTAGATGGTAGGAGGATGAATGTGGTTTTGAATGGATGAGTTGCATGAGGAGTGTTTTAAGTATTGGTCATATATTGCTGTGGTCTCACTGTAAGAACTAAAAAAAAAAAACAGGAGGGGGCCTAGTCCCCTCACCCCGGATAAATGCGTGGATGTGTAAATTCGGAGTGTCGTCCTGTCTTGGCTACCTACCTTAATTTGGGAGAAGAGTCTATCTATCTGTCTATTGCCAGACGCCTTAATCCCATACGGGGTGGCCACAAACAAATCGTCCCCACATCGCCCTGTCTCCCGCCATTTCACTGCCCTGCTCCCAACTCTCACCCCCCTCACGTATACCTCTCCACTCCATCCCTCCATCTCATCCTTGGCCTTCCCTTCCCTTTCTCCCCCTCCACCTCACTCACATACTCTCCTCGTCAGTCTCTCTCTCCATCCTCTCCACATGGCCAAACCATCTTAGTGTGTGTCTCCTGACGCCTCCTATCACATCCATATCCACACCACAACGCTTCTTTACTTCATTTGTCACTCTCAATGTGACTCCACAGGCTCCTCTCGAGTAACTCATTTCCACTGCTCACTTTTGACCTGTACTAGGTATATAGATAGATAGATAGGGGAAGGATTTACCTCTATTTCGAATGGTTTACATTAATTTTCACTGCAGATGATCCTTAACCCCTATTTGAGGTTGAAGTCAAATACAAGATAAAATCCTCGAACTTGACCGAAATTAGTATTCTTCATATTTCATGTTTTCACTAGAGGGAGGACTTATCCACATTTCGAATGATTGCATGAGGATAATTTCCGCCGAAAAACTTTTCTTATTAGATTAACATAACTTGACCTAACGTAAGCAAACTTAACCCCTAACCTGAAACACATTGCGAAGGAAATGTTAGAGAAGACCCCCTCATATTTTGAGGAGTTTGTCGTAGAAAAGTCTAGAATACCCGACGGGCTTGACTATATATCTATTGCCAGACGCCTTAATCCCATAAGGGGTGGCCACAAACAAATTGCCTCCATGTCACCCAGTCCCCCCTCCATTTCACTCCCCTGCTTCCAGCTCACACCCCCCTTTTTCATATACCTTTTCACTCCATCCCTTCATCTCTCTATCTCATCCTTGGCCTCTCCCTTTCTCCCCCCCTTCCTCCACCTCACTCACGTACTCTCCTCATCAGTTTCTCTCCATCCTCTCCACATGGGCAAACCACCTCAGTGTGTTTCTCCTAACGCGTCCTATCACATATGACAAGGCTTGACGGTAAATAACAATAATACGGACGTATTTCGTGCTTTTTCCTACTGTCATTTTATTATTCACTGTGCTGTTACTTGAAGCATTTGGCAATATGGAAATAATCTTAATGTAAATGTTGGACCTCTATGTTCAGTATTTTTTCGTTGCTAATTACAGACTAGGGTGAACACTGATGAATTGGAGTGCTCCCTGTCCCACCATGACCAAGAGTGAGGAATCGGAGTGCTTCCTGCTCCACGATGACCAAGGATGTGATGGAAGGTGTAAGTTTCTCGGAAAAAGGTAATGTACAACTCCAATTACAAGAATTACTGTTTAGTGTCTGTATAAGTAAAATGAAAAACACATATGAAATTGGATAGCTCAAATTGACACAGCTAAGAGACCCGCTAAAGTATTTTATAAATTTACAGACTAGAATGTTTACAAAGAATGAACTCCCCGTGTCCTGCTCTGCCCTGCCCAGCTGTGTCTTGCCCCGGCGTGCCTTGCCCCCCCCGCCCTGTCCAGGTTAAGGAGTTGTCGATAAAAAGGTAATTTTTTTTTTTTCTGAAGTGGAGAAATTTTCACCTACCCATTGAAACTTAGTGAAACATCCTTGCACCTATAACTGGTACTCCTCTGTTCATTTTTTTCTTCAGATCGAGCCCTTAGGATGTACTGGAACGCTGAACGAGGGTGGGTTAGAGCGCCATCAGGGGTCAGGTTGGAACGGCCGCCTCCGTAAACAGGGACTGTGGTTAGCTTGGATCAGGAGCTTCTTTGTTTTGAAAAAATACTTTGAGACATAGCCTTTGAAATAGTGAAATAACTTAAATTTTTCTTCCTCATTCAGGTATTTCCTTTGAAATACATCATGAAATATCCTTGCACTTGTCTTGCTCATTCCGGATTCTGTTTTATAGTTTGTGTGCTCCTAGGATGGCCCACAGCACTTATGAGGATGGTTCAGAGCCTCCTAGGATGGCCGCAGCACTTCAAGAGTGGTTAGAGCCGTGCAATCTTCCCCGACCAAGGTTGGAAGATTTCGTGCTTCAGTCTAAAGGTACTGTTTAAACTCCTTGATATTACGTAGATTTATACATAATGGTCTTAGTTTATGCTTAAATTTGCATCTAAGTATTTTATCTTGATTGAAGTTTTATAAGAGGTTTGATATAGTATGAAGGGGAAATTGAGATGGTAAGGGCACATGAAGAGGATGGAGGTAGACTATTGGGTGTGGAAATGAAAAGTGTGAACGTCTATTGCAGGGTTGTGAAAGGCTGGACGAAGTCATTGTGTGACCTCAGGGATAAGGGACTGAAAAACGAGGCTGCCAGAGATCGAGCAGAGTGAAGCCGCTATTAGGTGACCAAGGCCGATATGCAGGCAGGTTGGAGCCTTTATTAACGATACGATACGAACCCATTTACTATTAGAACTTAGATTTAGCTACCATAAACCCATTAAGTATTCTGGACTTAGCCTTCATACACCCATTCTCTTTTCTATGGTTACTTCCATGGTCACTGCTCCTCTAAACTGTCTGCTTGCATCCCTCCACCTCTACGATGAATGCGTGCCGTCTAGCAATATACTCTCATCCCTTTTCTGTCCCGGTCTCTAATACAAGAGTTAACCGTTACTCCCGGTCCTTCATTTATGGAACAGGTCAACTCTGGAAATGTCTCCCTCTGTCTGTATTTCCTACTTCCTATGACCTCCAGTCTTTCAAACGCTGTGTCCAGGCATCTCGAAATGAACGGATCTTGAATTTGGCTCTTTTTTTTCTTTTTTTTCTTAGAAGGAACTGTTATGAGGGCTCCTAGCCTTTGGTTCTTCTTCCTCGCATAAAAAAAAAAAATCAGTTAAAAGCCTTAAGTTGAATAAGCATATGATAGGAGGAGGAGGAGGAGGTAAGAGGGTGAGAGACGGAGACAGAGAAATATGAAAAGGTAGGCGGAAGGACAAGACCCGCAGGGATGAAGGCAAGAACAGCGCAGGAGGGAGGGAGGGAGGAATGGATGGATGGATGGATAGATGGATAGATGGATGGAGGGAGGGAAGGAGGAAGTGGGCAATTCCTTTGAAGTGAAATAAAATGAAATACATTACTCATGTCTTAGTCTCTTCAGTCCCATGAAGTTTCTACTTTTAGACGAGTGTATTCACATTAGAAGGTTTTAGGAGTTTGCTACAGTTTCCTTTGTCCTGACTGTCAACCTACCTACCTCCCGACCTACCTCCCGACCTCCCGACCTCCCTACCTGCTTCCCTGCCTACCTGCTTCCCTGCCTACCTGCTTCCCTGCCTACCTGCTTCCCTGCCTACCTGCTTCCCTGCCTACCTGCTTCCCTGCCTACCTGCTTCCCTGCCTTCCCTACTTCCCTGCCTACCTGCTTCCCTGCCTACCTGCTTCCCTGCCTACCTGCTTCCCTGCTTCCCTGCCTACCTGCCTACCTGCTTCCCTGCCTACCTGCCTACCTGCTTCCCTGCTTCCCTGCCTACCTGCCTACCTGCTTCCCTGCTTCCCTGCCTACCTGCCTACCTGCTTCCCTGCCTCCCTGCCTACCTGCCTACCCTCCTGCCTCCCTACCTACCTACCTACCTACCCTCCTGCCTCCCTACCTACCTACCCTCCTGCCTCCCTACCTACCTACCTGCATTCTTACCTACCTTAATACCCACTTACTACTACGCACTTACCTGCCTTCCTACCTCCTTACCAACCTGCTGGCTCCCCCCCCCCACCCTCCTACCTCCTTTAGTTTGTTGGCCCAGTATCTCGATGTGAACTGGGTGGACAAGAATTGCCCCTCAGCCATTCACCATGCTCCACTGAGTCTCCTTGGTTACTATTCAGATCAACCCTTCCTATCTGACTACACCTGGCCATCAACTGAGCTGATAGGGGTTACGAACGAGTCTCCTTGGTTACTAGTAAAATCAGCCCTCCAGTCTGACTACACCTGGCCATCAGCTGAACTGATAGGGGTTAGGGATCTTTGACAAGGTTGGGAATGAGTCTCCTTGGTTACTGGTCAAACCATTTCTTTCAGGATGCAGTTCCCTGAGGCTGGGATGGATGGAAGATAGTAAAGTTGCCAGAAGATGGAGGCAACATCTCTCCACCGGTATAAAGGTATAGTGGAAAACTTTGGTTGGTACTCTCCTTGGTTAAGCTCCCTAACACCTCGTCTTTGGCGATTTATTTTGCTTATTGCACCTTACTCTCCTCTGCTGTCACCTAAATCATTCCAATTTCTCCCTGCTCAGCCTGACAGGAATTTTTAATAACCCGTCTGCAGAAAAATGAATCCCCAAGGAGGAGGTGTTAGGGAGCTTTAAATATCTGGTGACTGAAATAAGTGATGTTTTTGCTGTTCTGAAATAGTGGTAGGTGGGGGCGCTCACCATCCACTCACTCGATACAGTGCTGCTTTGGGTGTCTGCCCTTTCCTTTCTTCCATCCTTCTTCTGTCTTTTTCCTTCACTCTTTCCTCTTTCTTCTGCCAACGGGTGACTTTACAATCCCTCTTCTGTCTTTCATTCCTTTATTCTTTCCTCTTTTTTATGGCTGTGAGTGACTCACTGAGTGACAAGCCAAATGGTTTCCTGTACACCAGGAAATAATTTACTACGCTGGGTGGTAACCATATAACCAGATTATGGCGCCTGGTGATTAGTGGGTAATTGAGGTGGTCCAATCGGATTGAGCCTGTGTAGGCTTATATCCAAGGCATGGTTGGGATTTATTGCTCACGTAATGCCACTTAGAGATGAGTGAGGCTGGTTACTCTCATTGAATGTCATGACCAACTTGCCTAGCCCCAGGTTCGTAGGCTCCTCATGGGGCGACATAGGATTGGATGATGGATAAAAAATAATGAAAGATACTGTAACTCCTCAACATATGGTTGTTTTTGAGTTTTTCTAGCTAAAAGTGCTTTACTATATCAAGGAATATTTACCTATTATATGTCCATGCACACGCACAGTCTAGAAATTGTCGTGAAAAAGAGACCTTGCCTTCCACTTAGCAGTTTAACAGTTAACTATAGGACAGTACCATAACCTCTGCAATTTTCCAGTTTACTTTTTAGGTTTGGTGCCTGTCGAGGATGGAGTCAAGCATACTAAAGGAATGCATTACTGAGCCTATACCATCACGTGGTCGCCTGGTGGTCTAGCGGACTGCAATATTTTAGAGGTAAGAATTCATCCTAGTGAAGGTTAATGTTCTGAAGGTAAGGAGGTTCACTAACACCTCTTCCTAAGCGATTTATTTAGCATATTACGCTTCTGTTTTCCTCTGCATAAACAACGTACAAAGATATTACCAGCCTTATCCAGAAATAAATTGCTAAGTAAGAGGTGCAAGGGAGCCTGCTTACCCTACAAAAATCAGTTATGCAAAGGAAATTGATCATAATGGATTCCAGATTTAATTTGAAAGTTATATTTTCGTCAGTCAGTTTTATTCTTGTGAACGAAACGTCTGGAGATATTATTTTGTGTACTACGTCCTTGAGTGCGAGGCCTGGGGATACTAGGTTTACGACTGAAGAGTTGAGAGGAAGGATGGGACTGGAGTGTATTGGTGCTGTGATGAGGAGGGGTAGATTGAGATGGCTTGGGAGGAAGGATGCGACTAGAATGTATTGGTGTTGTGATGAAGGACGTGGTTAAGAAGGATGCGACTGGAGTGTATTGGTGTTGTGATGAGAGGTGGTAGATTGAGATGGTCTGGGAGCAAGGATGTGACTGGAGTGTATTGGTGTTGTGATGACGAGGACAGATTGAGATGGTGTGGGAGGAAGGATGGGACTGGAGTGTATCGGTGTTGTGATGAGGGGTAGATTGAGATGGTCTGGGAGGAAGGATGGGACTGGAGTGTGTTGGTGTTGTGATGAGGAGGGCGTGATTGAGATGGTTTGGGGGGAAGGGTGGGACTGGAGTGTATTGGTGGTGTGATGAGGAGGGACAGGTTGAGATGGTGAGAGAGGAAGAATGGGACTGGAGTGTATTGGTGTGATGAGTAGATTGAGATGGTTTGGGAGGAAGGATGGGACTGGAGAGTATTGGTGTTGTGATGAGGAGGGGTAGATTGAGATGGTTTGGGAGGAAGGATGGGACAGGAATGTATTGTTGTACGAGGAGGGATAGATTGAGATGATCTGGGAGGAAGGATGGGACAGGAGTGTAGTGGTGGTGTGATGAAGGGTGGATTGAGATGGTCTGGGGGTATGGATGGGACTGGAGTGTATTCGTGTTATGATGGGGAGGGGTTGATTGAGATGGCTTGGAAGGAAGGATGGGACTGGAGTGTACTGGTTTTGTGATGAGGAAGGGTAGATTGAGATGTTCTGGGAGGAAGGATGGGGCTAGACTGTATTGTTGCTAGTCTGGTGGCTCAGGCCCATTTTTTAAAATCAAAACTTTGCAATGTCTGGTAACAATCATTTCTTTACATTTTCCAGTACTGTAGACTATGTAGTTAAAGAATCTATCTGGTGTAATGAGTACCCCCCTCGAGGCATTTTCAAAATTCAAGATGGTCTCCAAATCACATTATTGAGTGACTTTTTAACCATACCACATTGAACCATTATTTTGGTGTCTAGGGTAGGGTTTTGGAAGTCAAGGAATCAGTTTCTGTTGTTCAAATAACCATCTGATTACCCTTGATCAGATTCAAAGAAGGCAGCTCATATGACCACCAAGATTAGTAAAATTCGGCAGCAATTTATTGGCCCACAAGAGGTGCTATCCTTACCTTTGGCATTTCATTCGATATTAGTCACACACCACCTTGACAAAGCCGACGTTCACCGGGTACAGGACAGGTACTGACTACTAACAGCAGTACAAGGACGGCTCATGCAGGCAAGGCAGCCTCTACTAGAGTCCACATACTAAGCATAAATACTCCCCCCCCCCACCACCACCACCACCAAGGGACGCTGTACTGAAATGTGCAACCAACATGGTACACCTGAACCACTTTACATGGGAGCTCATAATGAATGACCAAGAACACCTCGACAACAAGACAGCTGACCACTGCCTATTTGTGTCAGGAGTAGAGCCAGTGATACTATGGCCCACAGAGGGAGAAAGAAGGCAGAGCTTCAGCTGTGCTCGAATCATGAGGAGGATGACATAAGACTCGTCAAGCATGCCCTCTGGAGCTGAGAAACTGAGGAGGTTCGTGTTTGTGTCATCTCAGATGATATGGATGTGTTTGCACTACTGTTACCATTACCATACGTACGGTTCCTCAGCTCCCCTGATGATGCAACCATCTGTCCAAGGTAGGGTTTGTGCTGACATTCCTGCAACAGTTAGGAAGTGCTCTACCCTCATCCCGCAAGTCCTGGCAATACACGCTATCAGTGGCTGTGATACGGTAGCAGCTTATGGTATTGGCAAGTCAAAAGTTATTACCACATTAAAGAAAGGGTTTGTCCTGTACTTCGTTGGTGTGAGCTATGCCCCTTGGGATGATGATGAGGCGGCAACTAAGTTCATGGTTCCTGCATATGGTGGATTAGGTACAACCATGAGTGAGTGCCGTTGGTGGTTGTGGGCACAAAAAACTGCTAAATCCTGCTGTGCACCACAACTCTGTTCACTGGTACCAGCCACAGAGGCATTCATGCAAAATGCAAAACGAGCACATTTGCAAGTGGCGCAGTGGTAGGCTGCACTGGACTCAGAACCCCCACCATTTGATCCACGGGAATAGGATCGGGAAGCCAGTGACATAATAAGTCACTCTCTGCAGTTCCTCTAGCAGAAGGTGTTTGCCTGGCACCAGATTGTGCTCAAGCTCATTCGCTGCGGCTGTGACTCAGAATTTTCATGCAGAAGGGGGAACTGTGGGTGCACGGGTCACCAAATACCATGTACAATATTTTGTGCCTGTGGGGGTGGGCCACCAAGTTTGAACAGGTTTACTATTACCAAGCCCACTGATGACTGAAGATGACAGAGGAAAGTGGTCTGCAGGAGGCAGTGTAATTTAGGAATCATATTTGGAGAAGATTTTGTGAAGCTTCTAAGTACAGCCATAGAATGTAACCATACTAGTAATCTGACCTTGCATAATTCTCATTATTATTATTATTTTTTTTTCGTGTCTTATTCTTGTACAATCTGAGCTCAACTGTAAAGTTAATGCGCTCAGCTCAGTGGTAATTTTTCTATTAAGCTTCAGTTTAGATGCAGCTCATGGGCAACACAAACAGGTGGTACACGGGAAGGTGTTTGGGGAAGTCATCTTCAGTGCAGATTGCTGATACTTATGAAGTGGAATCAGTGTCATGTAACGAAGTACTGTATTATATCAAATATATATTTTTATTTTTATTCATTGTATATGAACGTAGCCACGCCAGTTTGTAGTTGATCTTGCATAAATCTGTTTGCAACAATTTCTTACTGTTTGTATTTCTTAACTTATTCTTTGCAATCGGTACTCAATCATTAGGTAAATGCATTCGGCTCGATGATAATTTTCCTATTAAGCTTTAATTTATGCATTTTTCGTGGTCTAGATTGTTAAGCAAATATCTGAACATCAGAAATGGATTCCTTGACCCCAAAATTCCCACTCGACACCAAAATAATGATTCTCTTGTATAGTTCAAAAGTTAGTCAATAATGTGTTTGGGCGGCCATCTTGAATTTTGAAAAAGCCAAACGTGGTTACTTATTGCACTCGATGGACTCCTGAACTATATGGTCTAGAGGACTGAAAAAATGCAGAGAAATGATTGTTACCAGACATCGTGAGGTTTGACACCTTTCCCACCGGGCCATGCCGTGATGAGGTGGGATAGATTGAGATGGTCTGGGAGGAAGGATGGGACTGGAGTGTATTGTTGTTGTAAAGAGGGGGGTAGATTGAGATGGTTGGGAGAAAGCATAGGACTAGAGTGTATTGGTGATGTGGTGGGGAGGGGCAGATTGATATGATGTGGGAGAAAGGATGGGACTGGAATGTGTTGGTGTTGTGATGAGGAGGAGCAGATTGAAATGGTTTGGAAGGACGGGACTGGTGCATATTGGTGTTGTGATGAGGAGGGGTAGATTGAGATGGTTTGGGAGGAAGGATGGAACTGGAGTGTTTTGGTGTTATCCTAGCACGAGCAGGGAAGAGGGTGACTTGTAGGAAGGACTTTATTTTATGAAGTCACGGTAATAAATTGAAACAGTGTAACCTATATAAAAAATGCTGTTTAACTATTAATGGCATGCATGGAGATGGAGAGGGAGTCCTTCTCGTGGTGGCACAGATCTAACTTGGTGGTGGAGGTGCATGGTTGTCCTTCAGCTCCCTCCCTATTCCTCAAAAGGATAATGGGCTGCTGGAGAGGGACAGCATAAGCCTGCAGTCCACAAGGTTAACTTTACGATGAACCTGGGACTACAGACACCCACTACCCCCGTATACACAAGCACACGCACACTACCAATAAAGTAATGCAAATTCCTTTCTTTAATAGGTTGAAGACTACAGCACGGAGACTGAGAAGATTCTGCATGAAAGCTAAGTACCGTATGTTTGTTTGATTGCTGCTATGGCTATGTTAATGCCACTTTTTGAACTAGAGTAACAGTAATAATAATAATAATAATAATAATAATAATAATACAGTATAATGATAATTGTAATAATCGTTTTTCCTTTCCTTTTTGAAGGCTCCAACATGCTTGCATGCCTCGGCCTTGGTCACCTAATGGCTGCTCTCCATGCTGCTCGATCTGTGGCAGCGCTATGTTCAGTTCCTTAACTTCGAGGTCACAACGACCTCGTCACAGGTCTTTTTTGGTCTACCCCTCGCAGCCCCATCCCTAATATTAACTCTTTCCACTTTCTGCACCCAATTATCATCCCCCATCCTCTCAACATGCCCAAACCACCTCAATCTACCTCTCCTCATCACAACACCAGTATACTCTCTTCCCATCCTACATGTCCCAGGCCTTGCACTCAGGGACGCACTGGACATCCACCTAATCACTGTCATTTCTGTACGTTTGAGCCTGCGAATATCCTCTTCCTTTACTCACTACCATACATTATTACAGTCCTAACACATGCTGCATACAAAGATGCCTTAGCACATAGGGAGAGCCCTCTGAATGTTAGGAGAGACAACAGCCCCCTTCTTCCAACCAGTCTTCACTCTAGTCACAGAGCTGCTCCAGTCCCACCTCCTGCACATAACATATCTCCCAGATAAAACTCTTCCACACACTCAGGAGACTCACCAGCAAATTCAGTCCTTTCACGCCTGACAGTATGCACCTGCTCTCTGCGACACACCGCACACATAAAATTAACTTTATCTAGCAGTCTACCTCTAATACCACTACATCTGTTATGCACCCACTTATCACAAACACTGCACAAAATGGAATTACAGTACTTTCCACGCTCTTGTAACAGATTGCACATGGCCACTGTCCCTCATCTTTGACCGTACCGCCACCAACCCTAGATATCATTTCTTTTGTTTTATCTACATTTACTCTTAAGCCCTTGTGCCCCATACCATCTCTTCATTTCCTAAATATTTCCTCCGCCTCCCTTTCATTCTCTTCAATCAACACCAAACCAGCATACATCATTTCCCACGGGAGTCCATTTCTGAAGTCAAGTGAAGGGGCTTCAAGTACCATGATAAACAAGCGATTCAAAAATGACCTTTGATGCACACCAACATTAACGGAAAACTCATCACTCAAATCTCCATTCACTCTTACCTGGGCGTATACACCCACATACATGGCCATAACCACCCTAACCAGCCACTCCTCGATCCTAAGCTTTCTCATTGCTCACCTCACCACCTCTCTAAGGACTGTCAAAAGTCTTCCTCAGATCAACAAAAACAAAGTGCAGTTCCCTTTTCTTTCCTATATATATTTTTCCTGAAGCTGTTGAACAATGAATATGGCATCAGTGGTCCCCTTTCGTGGCATAAACCCAAACTGCATCTCATCAATTTTCACTTTCTCTAATCATACCTTCTAGAACTCTCTCCTTGACCTTCATTATCTGATCCAAAAGCTTTATACCTCTATAATTTCCTCTTTCTAGGGCATCACCCTTCCCTTTGTACACGTTTACAATTACTCTTCCACCAGTCATTTGGGACAGCACACTAATATATAAGCATATTTATCAGGTCAGTGACTAACTTCTTATATCTCCTGAGACCTTCGGCATTTCATCAATCAACCCAGACACACCTGCTGCCTTCCCCACCTGCATCCTGCCTGTTGCCTCACTAACAGTAGCAGCGTCAAGGCCAAGGGCCAACCACCGTATCTGCTGGCTCCGAACCTTCCATGTCCCAGTCAAACTCTTCATTCAACAACCGGCTATAATGCTCTCTCCATGTGTCTTTAATATCCCCACTGTTCACCACTACCCTTCCTTCATAATTCTTCACACACTGCTCACCCATGATATCCCTATTCTCTCTCTTCACCTGATTTGTCACCTTAAATATCATATTCTTCCTTTACGCACGATTTAGGTTATCAAGTAGAAGTCTCTGTGACTTGGACTTCGCCCTGTATACCTCTCTTCTAGCCCTACGCTTGGCAGCCAAGTATTCCTCTTTTCCACCCTTCATCCATTCTCGGAAAACCCTTTTTTTCTCCTTAACTGCAGCTTATACACCCGCATCCCACCACCGTTACTTTGTCTTGGTGGGCCTCTTGTCCAACCGCATAGGCCCACCTATTATCATATAACAATGATAATGATAATCTATCTATCTATCTATTGCCAGACGCCTCAATCCCGTTTGGGGTGGCCACAAACAAATCGCCTCCAAGTCGCCCTGTCCCCCGCCATTTCACTGCCCTGCTCCCAACTCACACCCCCCTTTGTCATATACCTCTCCACCCCATCCCTCCATCTCATCCTCGGCCTCCCCCTCCCTCTTCCCCCCTCCCTCTTCCCCCCTCCCTCTTCCCCCCTCCCTCTTCCCCCCTCCCTCTTCCCCCCTCCCTCTTCCCCCCTCCCTCTTCCCCCCTCCCTCTTCCCCCCTCCCTCTTCCCCCCTCCACCTCACTCACATACACTCTCTTCGTCAGTCTTTCACCCTCCATCCTCTCCACATGGCCAAACCACCTCAGTGTGTTCCTCATAACGCTTCCTATCACATCCACATCCACACCAAAACGCTCCTTTATATCCTCATTCGTCAGCCTGTCTCTCCACGTGACCCCACAGGCTCCTCTTAAATAACTCATTTCCACTGCTCTCACTCTTGACTTGTGTCCTTCCAACAATGTCCAAGCTTCACTTCCGTACGTTAGAGTTGGTATCACAATACTGTCATGTAGTAACTTTTTCCCTTCTATGCTCACTTCCCTGTTTCTTATCACTGCTTTCAAAGAACCAGCAACCTTTCTTCCCTGCTGTACCCTTTCATGCACTTCACCCTCCAAACCTCCATCCTTACTCATCACACTACCCAAGTACTTAAACGTACTCACATTTTCCAATTCCTCACCATCCAACCTCGCTGTACATTCACTAACTTCACCTCTCTCAAAGACCATCACTTTACTCTTCCCTACATTCACTTTAGATTCCGTTTCTTACACACACTCTCAAACTCATCCACCAAGCCTTGCAGCTCCCCTTCGTCTTCACTCAACAACACAGTATCATCTGCAAACAGTACAGGGAGTTTCCAAACACTATCCTCTCTCACCAGGGCCACTCCAACATCCACTACCCTACCTTGTACCTCTTTTATTACCCCATCCGTGTACAGATTGAACAACCATGGAGACATGACACATCCCTGTTTCAAACCAACTTTCAAAGAGAAAAATTCACTTAGTTCACCATCCACACGCACTGCAGCCTTCGCACCATCGTACATACTCTTAACAGCATTCAATAACTTCCCATCTACTCCATATATTCTTAACACTTTCCACAATCCTTGTCTATCCACCCTGTCATATGCTTTCTCCAAATCCATGAAAGCCGCATACAACTTCTTTCCCTTCTCTAGAAACTTTTCCACTAAAGATCTAAGAATGAATATCTGATCTACACAACCTCTTCCCTTCCTAAAGCCTCCCTGTTCTTCTACAGCTAATTTCTCTGTTCTTTCTCTAACTCTGTCTATAAGTATCCTACCATACAATTTTCCTATTATACTAAGAAGACAAATGCCCCTATGATTACCACACACTTCTTTTTCCCCTTTTCCTTTGTACAAGGGAATAATTATACCTGACTTCCAATCCTCCGGGACTCTACCTTCCTCCCAGGCCAATCTGCACATCTTCCACATCCATTCTACTACTATCTCTCCCCCATGCTTCAGCATTTCACCACACACTCCATCAATTCCTGGGGCTTTCCCCAATTTAACTTTCTTCATTGCTTCCACAACTTCTATCCTACTGATTTCTTCCTGTCTTCTCACCTCCCTCCTCCTCCCAGCCATTCCCCAGCCACTTATACTCGCATTACTTCCATCCTCTACATTCAACAAATCCTTAAAGTGTTCTCTCCATCTGTTCACTTTTTCTCCCTTCTCCACTAGTAATCTACCATTTTTATCTTTCACTCCCCTGCTAACTTCACTTCCACCCTGTCTTACTCTTTTCACTTCTCTCCATAACATTTTCTTAGTCCCTCCACTTTACACTCAAATTCCTTCCAAATTCCTCATCCACTCTCTTCTTACTCTTACTAATCTTTTCACCTCTCTCTTTCTTTCCACATATAACTCTCTCTTCCGCCTCTCAACTTCTTCCACGCCCCTATTTCTCATCCATTCATTGTATGCTTTCTTCTTTTGTGCCACAGCCTGTTTCACCTCTTCAGTCTACCACGCTGTTCCTTGCACCCCCCTCCGTCTTCTCTTCCTTCCACACACCACATCACATGCGGCACATATTTCTTCTGTAAATATCTTACACACACCTTCCACGTCTGATAATAACTTGGTTATTTTTCAGAGCACCATTTTTTTTTCAAAGGAATTCACTAACAAGACACGTTTGCAACTATAGTTACTATTAATAATAATAATAATATTATTATAATGATGATGATGATGATGATGATAATGATAATAATGATAATAATGATAATAATAATAATTCTAATAGTAAAATTCCTCTAGTTCATAAAGCTTGAATTAAAATAGACTAATGGCAGCAAGGAATAAAAATTGATGTAAAATTCTGGTATTAAACTGGTATTACTGTCTCGCTGTGAGTAGGTTCAGGAATGAGGATGGGAGGGTGAGATAGGAGGAAGGGAGGGTGAGATAGGAGGAAGGGAGGGTGAGATAGGAGGAAGGGAGGGTATAATGGGACTGAGGTAGAGAAGTTTAGGTAAGCTTAGAATGGCTAGAGAGGTGGTTTAGATGAGCTTAGATTGGTTGCTGGTTTGGTCCAGTCTTGGTTGTTGGTTGTCAGTCTTCGTGGTTGTCAGTCTTCGTGGTTGTTACTCGTGTATCAGTGGGATAATAAATTGTAATGGAAATATTTTATCATACTGTACGTTACCCTGCCCTGCCCTGCCCTGCCTTATCCACAACCACTGCCCATCAACCCATCTGACCCATGCCCGATGACCTCCCCCTTCGGACCCAAGCCCGACGCCCCCCCCCTTTGGACCTATGCCCGATGACACCCCCTTCCTCGGATCCATGCCCGATGCCCCCCCCCCTTCAGACCCATGCCGATGACCCCCCCCCTCGGACCCATGCCGATGACCCCCCCCCTTCGGGCCCATGCCGTGCCCCCCCCCCCTTCGGACCCATGCCCAATAACTCACCCTCCCTCGGACCCATGCTCGATGCTCCCCTCGGATCCATGCCCAATAACACCCTACCTTCGGACCCATGTCCGATGACCCCCCCCATCGGACCCATGCCCGATGTCCCCCCCATCGGACCCATGCCCGATGTCCCCTCCATCGGACCCATGCCCAATGTCCCCCCCATCGGACCCATGCCCGATGTCCCCCCCATCGGACCCATGCCCGATGTCCCCCCCATCGGACCCATGCCCGATTTCCCCCCCATCGGACCCATGCCCGATTTCCCCCCCATCGGACCCATGCCCGATTTCCCCCCCATCGGACCCATGCCCGATGTCCCCCCCCATCGGACCCATGCCCGATTTCCCCCTTCGGACCCATGCCCGATGTCCCCCTTCGGACCCATGCCCGATGTCCCCCCCATCGGACCCTTGCCCGATGTCCCCCCCATCGGACCTTTGCCCGATGTCCCCCCCATCGGACCCGTGCCCGATGTCCCCCCCATCGGACCCATGCCCGATGTCCCCCTTCGGACCCATGCCCGATGACCACCCCCCCTCTCCATGCCCATTGCCCAATGCCCCCCCTACCCTCTGATCTGTCCAATGCCCCTCCCCCCACCCTCTGGTACACGCCTGTCAGCCTACCATCTGATCCACGCCTGAACCTGTCTGACATTGGTGCTAATCATCTTGGCAGATAAAATGGCCTCATCAGCGACCTAGATCAACCAAGTATAATGAATTTGGCCTTCGAAGCCCCTGCAGACGACAGCCAGATGGTGAAATATACAGCACGCAGCCAGATGACGAAATGTACTGCGCACGCGTATCTCCGCCAATACCAATAAAATCAACAATTTAATGCTGGCATGTCCTTTATCCTACCACACGAAAACGTGTCTTTCATATTGTTAGCCTACAGAATCTCCATAAAGATTTCTACCGATGTCAAAATTTTGCAGTTGAAAGCATGCATCGGATTTTTTTTCTTTGCAAAGGAGAAGGAACCATACACCAGAAGCCTGCAAGATTGTTTCCTCCAAGATAACTCAAAAAGAGCCAAATACAAAATAAGTTCATTTCGAGATGCCTGAACAGTGTTTAAAAGACTGGAGGTCATAGGCAATGGGAAATAGAGGACCCTCATAACTAATGCTCGGCGATTTTCACGCAATAGATATGTTACTCATTTGGAAATGGCTGTTACTGTAGAAGTGGAGACATTAGAATATGAAATGGAGGGATTGGATGGCGAGGTGTGACTGAGAGTAGGATGCTGGAGAGAGGACAGTCTGAAGGCGGAATGTGACATAGGCTGGTATTCTGATCGGTTAAGGACGCCCCCTAACACCTCTTCCATACCAATTTATTTTTGGATACAGCTGGCCAATACAATTCTGTACGTTATTGATGCAGAGTATGGTGATATTGGAATGACTCAACATGGAACAGTAAGACATAATAAATCAGGAAGAGGTGTTAGGGAGCATCTTTGTGGATTTAGGCATAGCTATACGCAGACTACTGTGACGTGAATACAAGAAATAATAGAATGAAGGTTGCTTTCCCCGGTGTCCATCTCCTTGCCGATCCGTCCATCTGTTCATCTATCTATCCATTTATCCATCCATGTATCTGTCTGTCTATCCATCCGTCCATCTATCCATCTGTCTATTCATCCATCCTTTTTTTTTTTTTTTAATGTGCTCGACTCTGGGCGTAGGCTTCACAGCCTGCTCGCAAGGCCCAGTAGTCGTCCTACATATACACCTCAACATGTCACCACTTCGGCGCTAACACCCTCCTTTCATATTGAAAACATGCTAGGGCTGTCTCACGCAGGACTGGTGTATCGGTATTAGCGGGGGTATTTTTACGACATTATCCATCTATACCTATTTATCTATTGCCAGGCACCTTAATCCCATAAAGGGTGGGCACAAACAAATCTCTATGTCGCCCTGTCCCCTGCCATTTCGCTGCCCTCCTCCCAATTTATACTCCCCCCCCCCTCCCCGTCTCATATATCTCTCTCCACTCTATCCCTCCATCTCATCCTCGGTCTCCCCCTCCCTCTTCCACCCTCCACATCACTCATACACGCACACATTCCTCGATCGAAAGCGCTTTATTAGAAAATTCTCTTTAGGTGATCGGTAGTTTCACAAGGAATATTAGGAGTAGTATTTTGAGGTGGTTTGGCCATGTGGAGAGAATGGAGAGTGAGAGACTAACGAGGAGAAGGGAGGGAAGGTGAGACAGGGTGAGATCGAGGGATGGAGTAGAGGTACGAGTATATGAGAGAGGGGATGTGAGCGGGGGGGGATAGAGAGTAACTAGGAGAGTATGAGTGAGTGTGGCAGAGGGGGAAGAGGGAGGGGGAAACCGATGATGAGACCGATGATGATGGAGTAAAGAGGTATATGAGAGGGGGGTGTAAGGTGGGGGGAGGAAGAGGGAGGGGAAGACCGAGGATGAGATGGAGGGATGGAGTAGAGGCCAAAGAGGTCAAACTACCACAATGTATTTCTCCTTACGCTTTCTCTCACATACTGGAGGGTAAATTTCACTCCTAGCCAGGGTGTCATTCTTACCTCTCAAATGCCCAGGTAATTTCACGCATCCACTTTGAAGGGACGAAGAATAACATGAAGGGAAAATTGTCTATTACGTTTAGGCAGAAGACTGAACTGAACGGCTAGTAGTTGGCCCATGACCTGAACCCAGTGGACTGCAGGCTGATATGGTCCTCCTGCAATTCACCATCCTCCTTTCGTGGGATAGGGAGTCGAGGGGCGTTTGTATAGTCAGGCAGTGGAGTGGCTTGGTTATACTGGTGCCACCGCGAGAAGGCGTCCCTCTTCAGCATGAAAAATAACACTTATTCAAGTTATTCAACATCTTCATTAACTGAGGTCCTTCCTGGTGGTGAAGTGGTTAGAATGCCCCAGCTGGAGTAATGACCTTGCATAGGAGTCATGTAGGAGAGAGGGGGAGGTAGGGAGACGAAGAGGTAGAGGCCGGGAGAGAGGGAGAGGGAGAAAGAGAAAGAGAGGGAGAGGGAGAAGTAGAGGTCTAGGAATAAGGGAGGTGGGAGCTGAAGGAAGGGCAGTGTTGAGGGCAGGGTTGTGTGGAAGCAGGCAAGAAGCAGGATTGCATTAACCTCACTGGGGGACGATCGGCTAGACTAAGTACGAGGGCCTCCTACTTAGGCTAAATGACCCTCATAAGAATTTAATGACCACTTCTGAATCATGTATGACCCAGGCTGTTGTCATCTCTTCTTCATTTATCAACTTGTTTATTGTGCTTATCTGTCTGTTAGCAGACGCCTTGATCCCGCAAGGGGTAGCCACTAACCAATCGCCTCCATGTCGTCTTGTTTCCGCCATTTCGCTGTCCTCCCCCGCCATTTCGCTGCCCTACCGGCCATTTTGCTGCCCTCCTCCACCATTTCGTAGCCCTCCCCCCAGCTCCCACCCCCCTCCCTTGTATACCTCTCCACTCCATCCCTCCATCTCATCCGTAGCCTCCCCCTCACTCTCCCCCTTCCACCTTTTTATTACTCTTTGAATCCGGTTGACGTTCTCTGTACTTTACTCTTGTTGGCATCACACGGTTTTACTCAGTCTTCTCGTATTCTAAGGCTTTATTAAGACTTTATATAACTTCTGCAGACCGAAAAGTAGGTCTTAAGTTGAATAAAACTGTCACATGGAAAGACCAAAGTGAAAAATCCCGGGGCTCAGTGGGTGAAAACATATATATATATATATATATATATATATATATATATATATATATATATATATATATATATATATATATATATAGGTGCCCCTTCATGGGTGGGGGACCTAATTTGCAGCGTTGTCAGGGTAAAGGCTAATCCGTCCTTGTATGGAGGAGATATGGTAGTGGTAGTTAGGCACCCTGTAAAAGTACTTCATCACTCACACCTCCTTCTCTCATAAACCTCTCCATCCCTCCATCTTCATCATAGGTCTATATGGTGTACTGAATTTCTGTGCTTTTTGTTTTAGTCCTGGGGACAAGACTGCGCACTGCTGACGCGTTTAACTGAGCCGTTATTTAAAATATATTTTGAGCAGCAGAAGTACTACACCAATAGACTTTCATCTTCTCTGTGTCATTTAATGTATTTTTTATAATGTTTTTTTTTTTTTTTCGAAGAGTTATTTAAAGTTGTTGTAGATCTTCAGGTGACTAAATTTTCAGGGTTCCCGGATGTTTTGCCTGGCAGCCATATTGTGTGATTTCGGGTGTAACACCGAGGTTTGAGGATGGAGTGTATTGGCAAGGCAGAGACGCTAATTAAGTGGCCTAATACTACCAAGATTTTCAAGAACCATCCGCAGAGACACATATAATCAGCGGAAAAACGATATGAGGTAAGCAAATTAAGTTAGTGAATTATGCTAAGGCAATAGCATAGCCCCAGGACTTAGGCAGGGCAGGGTCGGATTATCGGTCAATTTACCGTAACACTATTGTGGCAGTGAGGTAGGTTTGGTGTTAAGATGTATTTAGTTAGGTTTGATGATAGGATGGGTTAGGTGTGGCGAGAATAGTAGGTTAGATTATTTACCCTACTGGTGCTTCCTTGTTAAAGAATACATATGGAGTTAATTTGAAGTGTCATACGAACCGATTTATATTTTCTGTATATTTATCTATTGCCAGATGCCTTAATCCCATGAGGGGTGGCCACAAACAAATCGCCTCCATGTTGCCCTGCACCCTGCCATTTCACAGCCCTTCCCCCAGCCCATAGCCTTTTCTTCCTTTTGGTAAATTTTCAAAGTAAATTTTAGATTCTTTACACATTGCTTTGACCAAAGAACTACTTTTTTTTTTTTTTCCTTAATAATTTCATGGTTTGGAGATAGCTTGAATTTGAAAGGCAGAATTTAAAGTGATCAGATCACAAATCATCATGTCAGCCATTGTTGTGATATTAAGTTAACCAGACCAACCCTAACGCAGCCTTATCGAACCCTGTTTTTCATTATCTAACCGTCTAACGTTATCTAACCCTATCTTACCATGTCCAACCTTATCTAACCCTATCTAAATGTCTAACCTTATTTAACCCTGTCTAACCTTACCTAACCCCATCTAATCCTGTCTAACCTTATCTAACCCTATCTAACCCTTTCTAACCTTATCTAACCCCATCTTACCCTGTCTAACCTTATCTAACCCCATCTTACTCTGTCTAACCTTATCTAACCCCATCTAACACTGTCCAACCTTATCTAACCCCATCTAACCCTGTCCAACCATATCTAACTCTGTCCAACCATATCTAACCCTGCCTAACCTTATCTAACCCCATCTAACCCTGTTTAACCTTATCTAACCCCATCTAACCTTGTCTAACCTTATCTAACCCCATCTAACTCTGTCCAACCATATCTAACCCTGTCTAACCTTATATAACCCCATCAAACCTTATCTAACATTATACCATCCATCTCTCATCATACATCTACTAACCCCACCAAACCGAACCTAACTTTAACCTAGCTATAACACAGGCAACCATTATTATAAGCTTATCTTCACTGAAGCCAACCTGCACCTAACCAGACAGTGATGCCCTTTGGTAAATGGAAGGTGACCTGTTGCCATGCTCACTTAAGGAATGATTCATCCATCAGGTTTAGGAGAATCAGACCTGTGTCACTGGACCTGGACATGGCAGCTCTGGTGAGCAAGCATCGGCCCGTGAACCAGAGTTCCCCGATGCTGCTGGAGGCATCCGTGATCCTGATACAATTTGCATTGGGTGCGGCTGATGTTCAGGGGACCTCTACCCTTTTGGGTAATATATGGGCATGTGCCATTCCAGGTAAGTGTATATGTACCATCAGTTCTCTGTTGCTGTGACTGCCATCAATTTGGTCACAGAGGCTGTCTTGTAAGAACAGACCAGGTACCGGTATTCAGTGTGCAGCAGCTACCATCCTTTTAGATCAGGTGAGGCAGACTCTGAGGGTCAGACTTGTTCACGGAATCCCGAGTGTTATGTGTGTGGTGGGACCACAGGGTGGTGTGTCGGGATGCTCAGTGTTCTTGGAGGCTTATGACACCCTACATGGAGAGAGTGCGTCCTTGATGGACATCAGCAAGAAACATCGTGCACTGCACTCCACACTTCGACATTCTATGGTCATGTCCTCATCTGTGCCTCTCATGCTTCACTGGGATGCTAGTGTAAAGGATGGGACAAGCTATGCTTGTACCACCAAGGACAGATACTGTATAATGTACTGGCCAGTCAGGATCAGGAGGACAGCCCCAAGCAGGTCATAGACACAATGGGGGTCTCCTCTAATCTGACATCTCAGGCTGAGGTCTTGATCCTGCTAGGAGAAGGGTACCTTTCCCCCAGCAACCATCTCGTCAGCAACACCAGACACGTTCATAAGTCTCTGAGGAGCCACAGCAAGACCCAGGTCTGTGGGTCACTGCCCCAGCCACTAATGTCCAGCCTCCTACCCCTTCTGCCAGACCTCCTTAGCCATCTTCGGCTTACCAGGCCACTGATTCCCACGTGCCCCCAGTCTGTGCCACTGCCAAGATGCTGCCCAACCAAGTGCAGACACTTCTTATCCATCCAGCAGTCTCTCCCACACCACCTTCTGCCAGCTCCATGCTGCTGTGGAGGTTAACCCTTTGAACTCTACCTGGCCCATCAAGTCCAGATGGCCCTTGTTGATCCAAGCCCTTCAAGCGCACTGGACACTGTTCCTCCAGCCTCCTCCTCATCAGACGGTGGCATCAGTAGCTTCTATCCCTCCTTGGTGGGATCTCTCGATCATGAGTTCACTTCAGCTCAGTCATTCAGCAAGTCCCAAGATGGACATCTTGTCCCCCAAGTATTTCAAGAGCTGGCATCCAGCAACACCTGGAAGTTTACACTGATGGCTCCCATTCCCTCACCCCTGTGGTGTCGGTGGCGGCATTGTACTCGTATATAGTGGATTTATCCATTTTTCATACTTGGCAGTTGGATCCCAACCATAATAATGTAGGTGCGGAGCTCTTTGCTCTGCTTAAGGCCCTTGAATTCCTCAGCTCCCATTTCCAGCTTCAGAAGGTGGTACTCTACACTGACTGTTTGGCAGCTCTTCACCTCATTAACCTCAATTGGCATGACACCTGATTCATGCTGTCCAAGCCCTACTCTGGTGCCTTCTCAGCAGGGACTTGAAGGTTCACTTTCAGTGGGTTCCCTCCCGTGTTGGCATCAGGGGCATTGAGATTGTAGATGCCGCTACATGGATGGCCTTATCATTTTCAGATCTTCTGCCTCTCACAGAAGCTACACATCATCGTCTCCTGGCAGTGGCATCAGAGGAGCCTGGAATGTTGACCTGGAGGTTCACCTTCCTTCCACAATATTGGGGTCATACCGCACGGGCTCATCCAATCACCCTTTGGCCCGAGTATCTTCCTGTGTCCTGGATGTGGCACTTACCAGACTGCACATCAGGCATGTTGGCCTCACTTACCTCCACCGTATCAGACTAGTCCCACATCCTTATTGCCAGTGGTGCAGAAACCAAGAGGAGACCACAGCCCACTTAATCTTGCACTGTCTTTGTTTTTACTGCATCTGCTTTAACTTAAGGAATCATCTAGCTGCCCTAGGAAACACTGACTTCTCCCTCCGAATACTCCTTGGCAGGGTGGTCCTGAGCCATCATCGACGACGTCGAGTCCTACGCCACATGAATGTCTTTCTCAAGAGATCTGGACCACTACACAGCCTTTAACTTGAGAGTTCTCTTTGTGAGCCTCTGGGAGGACTCCTCCAGCCTGTGACAACCCTTCAGTCCACAGCAAGACCAAATGTTTCAGAGTACGGAAGGCAGGTCAGCCACATGATACAACTGCGTTATGTCCTTGGAAAACCAGTCAGATATCCAGTCATTGAATACTGAAAATAGAGATTGTAGTAATCTAATAAGTGAACTTGTTGATCATATATAAAAAAAAATTCTTCATAGGGGATCATAGTTATCATGTAAGAAGAAAATGTGATGGTATATCCAAAAAAGGTGCCCAGAGTGTTAAGATTGTAGAAGCAAATACCTAACTGCATAACAGCTGATTGGAAAACAAGGATGACCTGTAGCTGAGGGACTTTCATATAACCAAACGGTGGAGCTGTCTTCTCATACCAGTACAGCTATTTGAAGATGTCCCTCTCCAGCACCAAGGTTTGTTAGTGTAGTATGGAACACTAAATTCAGCACACAAGATGGTAATTCATTTATAGTTTTGCAGATGAGTGAACGGCCCAGTGAAGTTTGGCAAGATAATGATGAACACTGGAGGAGCCAGGCCATCAACAGAAGATGTGTGACAAGGTGGTGAGTGCTAACGGTACAACTAGAGGTATGTAAAGAAATTGTTAGTAAAATGCAAATATCTTTATGAAGTACCTACTGATTATGATTAAAAGCCTTTTTTTGTGTGTGTGTGGGGGGGAGGGGAAAGGGTAATGTGTGTATGATACTTAAGCACCCATGCCTTATAGTTGGTTGTAGATGAATTTTGGCTACATAATAGATGCTGGAGAGGGATGCCTTCACCTGGTGACACAGAAATGATTGTGCAGTGGTGCTGTCCAGTTATGTAAGAACTGTTCAGTCATACAGTCCATCCTCCTCCTCTCAGGGAATATGGTTAAAGCTGAGGGACACGTTTGATAAGAGCAGCAGAAGTCATCTGTTATATCATTGTCAGAGTTTGAAGGTGTCTCTCCAGCATAATGGTCAACTGTACTGATATATTGGTATACCCCGATATATGATACCCCTAGATGCGATACCCGAGCTTAGTGATGTGGGTAGAAATACCTCCATACCCCACCTAACGGTGGCCAAACCCAGGTTTAACGATGGGTTTAGGTTTTTGAAAACTGATTTTGATGGTATTGTAGACTTAAATTTTGTGTTTAGGTTGATTTATAAACTGGTTTTAGACGTAGATTAATGTGTTTTAGTCATAGATGGTGGGAACATTTTTTTTGGGGTAGTTTAATAAGATTGAATTTTTCCAGACATATTGATGATTTTCAGATTATATTTTTGGGTTTAGGTGAGTTATAATCTGCTGCTAGTCTTAGTTTAGCTTGTTTGAAAGCTATTTTGGGGTTTAGGTGAGCTAGAAATTTCTTTTTTGACTAATTTGGGTGGGTTTAGGACTTGGTTGGGGGGGAACCCAAGGCTCAAAAATGCATGCCTGTGCTTTACATGTTACATCTACCCTGCCTAGTGATAGGTTTTTACTTAACCAATTGCATCGTTAAACTGAAGTATACCTGTACTGTATAATAAACAATTTGCAGGATAGTTATATACAGAATGGTCCATCCATCCATCATCCAATCCTACGTTGTCCCATGAGGAGCGTAGGATCCCGTGGCAAAGCAGTTGGTCCTGACATTTAAGATACTGAATGGTAATTGTTAAAATTTTTGCAGGTACTTTGGAAATTAACTGGCTGATGTTTGAGGATCCGATGGGTAACCTTCAAGCTTAATCATCAGTGGAAGAGGACATTTCTTTCTCCACTTCATACGAACTCTCATCTGTTCACCCCATGGAGGTAAGTAATAATGCCACAATTTCATTTCAGTATTTCTTACTACCAGACAGGTGTTTTAGTTTTAGTTAATATTGCACCATGTACCATAAGTTTATTTTTGATCTTGATTAATCTTAGCAGCAAAAACGTTTTTAACATTTTCTTGATAATTTCATAACATGCAATAGCTGAGGGATTATCAAAGTTTGCATCTAACCATTGTAGCTCAGAGAAACTATTTAGTGAATGGAAATGTCTGGAGGTCACAAGATAGAAATATAAATCATATCACCAGACTGAATGAGTAAAAAAAATTTAAATTTCCATGTTACAAGTACTATACAGTTAAATTTTGCAGATATGCAGCAAGATGATCCATCCTTGCAATGTCCTCTTTTCAAGGTAATTAATGATGAAATGTTGGATAGGGATGCCATCAGCTGGTGGCACTGATACCTCCAAATATATGATGTTTAAAGTAATTAATTGTTGTGCTTTGTTTGATGAAGGCTGTATCTAGCCATCTAGTTGGATAATTCTCCTATGAAAAGTCTCTATAGAGTCGGATCATGTGCAGGTAGAAGGAATACAATCCACCCTTGTTTCACGATGATGCCTTTGAATAAAATCTATCACCTTGGGATTTAGCATGTATCTAGTGATCTAGTCATTATAATATATGTTCAGTGGAAATGTTTTTGGCCTAAGATCACCTACTCAAGAAAGTCTTTAAAAGTTTCCAGCATACCTAAACTGGTAATTATTTTACTTCATTGCATTGTACTTGCTCCTCGCCATAAAGAATTAGTGTAAAAATTAGTTTGCAAGTCATCTGAGCTGGTAGTTGTTTCACTGCACTTCACTTGTTGGTTGGGCCACACCACAGTAGTGTTCCATTACTGACACTAACACATCCACCAGTGACAGAGGTCGGAGGCCACCATGGAACTAATAATTGAATATGCTTGCGTTTTGATGATTGTACAGTGCCTTTGCTATGCTGTATATGAGAAAAAGTCCCTACTTGTAGTCATCATATTAGCCATTCAGCACGCGCTGGGTCATCGTAAAATGGGGATCGGTTGTATGACCAGAGATGAGCCATGTGATTGAAGGTTTAAGTAGGCATGCTTCATTGTTGATGAAATTTATTCATGTTATTGTTATATTATTATTATTATTATTATTTTATCATTTTATTGCATACTGGAAATTGCCATGGTAACTATACTCTTTTTACTTGAACCTGGCCTTATTATTCCATCTCTCCAGCTTGAGTAGTAATTTGTAATGTTAGATTAACACTAGAATATTATGCTAGTCATGATATAGGGCTCTGAAAGGATGTAGAGCCATAGCATTGTATTTTCTGCCACTGGACCACATGAAATAAGCTGCAGAAAGCAAAAATCTGGCCCAGGTTAAGGTGTATAGAGTGTAGTCTGTTGGTATTTTTTTCATTTTATACATAATGTGTACCAGTGATATTTATATGTATTGTACTGTATTTTTGTCACTTGTTTCAAATGGGCTTTAGGCATAGGTAAGCAGATTATTGTATTTGTTCTGTATTAGTATTTTCACCATTTGTTTTTTGACTGATTTTTTTAGTGTACTGTATTTTTTTTTATTTTTTATTTTTTTTTTTTTAAATATAAATAGGCTTGCTATGTATTTGTGTTTGTATCTTGTGTTCATATCTGTGTATGTGTCTTGTACATGTATGTGTTGGTATCTATCATTTTCATTATATATATAATGTGCACCAGTGATATTTATATGTAATGTATTTTTGTCACATTTCAAATGGTCTTTAGGCATAGGTAAGCAGAGTATCGTATTCATTCTGTATTAGCATTTTTTTGACTGACTTTTTAGTGTGTGTAGCTAATTTTTTAAAATAAGTAGGCTTGTTCTGTATTTGTGTACGTATCTTGGGTTTGTATCTATGTATTTATCTTCTACATGTATGTGTTTGTATGTGTTGGTATTTATAATTTTCATTCTATATATAATTTGTACCAGTGATATTTATATGTACTGTAGTATTGTCAGTTATTTCAAATGGGCCTTAGGCGTAGGTAAACTGATTATCGTATTCATGTTGTTTTAGCATTTTCGTCATTTGTTGTTTGACTGATTTTTTTAGTGTGTGTGTGTTTTTTTTTATTAGTAGGCTTGCTCTGTATTTGTGTATGTATCTTGTGTTTGTATCTGTGTATGTATCTTGTACATCTGTGTGTATGTATCCTATGTATGTTTTTCTGTGTGTACAGTATTTGTGTTTGTATCTCTGTATGTATCTTATGTATGGGTCTTGTGTATGTTTGTATGTCAAGGTGTCATGTGCATGTATATGTGTATCTTGTATATGTATGTGTCTGTATGTTTGTATCTGTGTATGTATCTGTCTATGTATCTTGTGTTGGTATCTGTATGTATTTGTGTTTGTATGTGTTTGTATCTTTATGTATCTTGTGTATGTTTGTTTGTATCTGTATCTTGTGCATGTTTCTGTGTATGTATCTTGTGTTTGTATCTGTGTATATATTTTTGTATCTGTGTATGTATCTTGTGCATGTATGTGTTTGTATGTACTGTATTTACCTATTTGTAGTATACAGGAATTGAGCAATGCTCGTGTTGTCTTGTCTCCATATCCACATTTATCAAGTCTACTTTTATACACATGAATGTTTTTCTCATGCACCACCTCTTTGTCTAAGTCGTTCCAAATATTGAAGTATTTACCTAATATACCTAATTGTGATATACACGGAATGTATTATGCTCGTGGGTTTCCGTCGCTGTTTCTCAATAAGTCAAATTTCGCTTTAAACTCATTTAAGTTTTTAGACTGGACGATCTCTTTGTCCAGGCTATTCCATAAGTCTATACTTCTGTAAGGAAAGCTATATTTCTTGATATCCTTCAAGCAGCTTGACTTTTTCAATTTCATTCCGTGTCCTCTTGTTGCTCTCTTATCCCATACAAACAGATCTTCTTTGTCAATTTCATCTACTCCCACCATGGTCATGAACACTGCAATCATGTCTCCCCTCTTTCTCCTTTCCTCTAAGGAAGGCAAATCCAGTTTTTGCAGCCTCTCTCTGTTTGACAGGTCTGTCAGACTGGGGACCATCTTGGTTGCTGTTCTTTGTATTCTCTCAATCTTGTTTATATATTTCTTTTTGTGTGGGGACCACACTACCGCTGCATATTCTAACCTGGGGCGGATCATTGCCACTATCAATTTTTTCATCATCTCCTCGTCCATATAATGAAATGCTACTCTTATGTTAGTCAAGAGTTTATAAGTCTCTCCAACTATCTTGTTAATGTGCTTTTCTGGTGACAAACTATCTTGGACCAGCACTCCCAAATCTTTCTCTTCTCTCCTTTTTGTGATTAATTCATTACCCAACAAATAATTCAGTGATGGCCTCCTGGTACTTTGACCCATTTCCAATATTTTACATTTCTTTACGTTAAATTTCATTTCCCACGTCTGGCTCCAATTGTGTATCCTATCCAAATCCTCCTGCAGTATTTTACAATCCTCCTCAACCTCTACCTTCCTCAAGATCTTTACATCATCAGCAAACAGACTTGCATAACTGTTCACTCCATCTACCATATCATTTACGTAAATCAGGAACATTACTGGTGCCAACACCGAGCCTTGAGGGACTCCACTTGTTACTTCCCTCCATCCAGATAGATAGATAGATAGATAGTTTATTGACCACAGCAATTACAGAGTTTGTTCTACAAAAATCATATAGTATACAAAATCATTTGAGCAAAGTATAAATTAAGTAATTATCTTACCAAAAAAATTGCAGTCCAATATAAGTATCATATTCTAAGATAATCATAAATATAAGTATCACTAGCATTCGGCTTCTTCTGTTCTTATGTGTACACAATTATCCCTTATTTATGCACATAAAATCATGATAATAGTCTTATACTCAATATGTTTGGCTATTCATATTCAGTACTTAAGTAATATACTCCTACATTATAATTATTACAAGTCATATTCAGATAAAATGTCATGAATTATTTTACATTCTACTTCGGGTGTAAAACGACCGGAAAACAAGTCATCAATCGTGGTAAAGTCATATTGTGTCCTAATGTGCTATGTGAGTGTACAATGTTGTACTACATGAGACTCAGTTTGCACCTGACCACACTGGCACAACCGTTCAGCCAGAGGTAGTCTGTCTCGCCCCCTTCTGTCCCAACGACATGTTTCACAGGCCAAACTATGACCACTGATTCGGAAGCGGGTGAACGATAATCTGTGTTTTTCATTCACTGAGTTTCTCTCTGTATATACACGGTGCAAAAAAAAAATTAGGGTTTATATCTTTGTACGTCACTCGTCGAGATGATTCACTTTCCATAATTGATACAATAAGGTTTTGTCTACATTGTTCTAAACTTGTCACTTGGTCATTTTTATAATTTTAAGCAATCTTGATGTCACTATGTTATAATTCAGTGTCGGATTTATTGCAAACATGAACGGATCGTCACCCATCTCGGACCTCGATTGCCATATCTTATTAAAGAATGTATGTTGCTTATATTTTAGTAATTGTTGTAAAGATGGAAATCCTGCTTCAATACAGCAAACATCATTACAATTTGATTTTCGTACACCAAGTAATTCTTTCAGGCACCAATTATACAATTTAATTATAGGCTTGAGGTCCGCGGTGAGCCACGACTCACAACCATATAACAGTGATGACATAAACGCTGCTTCGAACACTCGTCGTTTTACCATGAATGGGATATCAATATTTTTCTTTATAAAATTACCTTTATTACTGTCCTCATTTGTCTGTCTCTTAAAAAGTCTCTCATCCATTCCAGAAGTTTCCCCTTTAATCCTTGTATATATTCTAGTTTCCACATTAGTCTCTTATGAGGTACCTTGTCAAAGGCCTTCTCTAAGTCTAAGTACACACAATCCACCCAACCATCTCTCTCCTGTACCACGTCAATCGCTCTTGAGTAAAAGCTCAACAAGTTAGAAACACATGACCTTCCACTTCTGAATCCAAACTGACATTCAGCCAAAATATTAATCTCTTCCAGATATTTTATCCATCTGTCTTTCAGGATTCACACAATTTTGCGACCATGCTGGTTAGAGACACTGGTCTATAATTGAGGGGTTCTTCCCTGTTTCCTCCCTTGTAAATTGGTACCACATTTGCCCTCTTCCATTCTTGTGGCACTTTCCCCTCTTCTAGTGAGCATACGATTAAACTGTGAATTTTATCCGCCAGTTGTTCTCTGCATTCCTTCAGTACCCAATTAGAAATTCCATCAGGTCCTGGGGCTTTCCTTACATCTTGAGTTTCCAGTAATTTATACACTTCCTGTACCTCCACTTTTGTATCTTTTATCACCGGAACATTTCTAATCACTGCCTCCCCTTCCACAAGCTCCTTTTCTATAGTGAAAACTGACTGGAAACGTTTGTTCATTATTTCCGCTTGCATTGCCGCATCCTTATAGACCTCTTCTTCTACTTTCAATTTGGTGATTCCTTCCTTTTGTTTCAGTTTGCCATTAACAAATCTATAAAACAGTTTGGGTTCATCCTTGCATTTGTTTATTATACCTTTTTCAAAATTCCTGTCTTCTTCTCTACGTATTCTTGTGTATTCATTTCTTGTTCTTTTATATTCTTCCTTTGTTCTGTTGTTACCTCTCTTTCTCCAATTGTTCCACGCCTTATGTCTCTCTTTTTTTGCTATCATACACCTTCTATTAAACCACTCCTTTTTCCTGTTTTCTTTCCCTCTTACTCTTGGTACAAATTTTTCCACTCCCAAATTATGGAGGTCTAGAAAGATATCCCATTTCCTCTGTATCTCTCTTGTTTCTCTAAATTTTGTCCAATCCGCATTTTAAAAAAAGTTTCTCAATCCTGTAAAATTTGCTTTCCCAAAGTTGTATCTTCCCAGTCTATGAAGCTCGTCTCTTGGCTCGACGTTCCCTATTAACATCTGGAACTCGATGACCACATGATCACTTTTTCCTAAAGGACAGAGATATTTCAATGATTCTATTACATTGGGTTCTTTGGTGAACAGTAAATCTAACCTTGCTGGTGTGTACTCACCTCGAAACCATGTCTCGTCTTTGACCCATTGCGTCATCACATTATTCAATATTGTATTTAATAACATAGTGCCCCATGAATCCTCGCCGCCTCCCGAGTACCATTCCTTCCAGTTCACCTCTTTACAGTTAAAGTCACCCACTAAAATTATATTATTGCTTTTGTCAATTATTTTTTGCAAATAGCTATCCATATCTGACAACATCTCATGGTATTCGTCATCCTTCCATGCTCTCGTCTTTGGGGGAACATACAGTACCGCCATATCTCTCTAATCATTTTCTCCAGTTTCTAATTTCATATATATCACTTCAGCCCTGCCTGCTCCCATTTCCACAGTATCTACATTTATGTTGTTGTTCACTGCTATCATCACTCCTCCTCCCTTTTTTTCTTTCATGTCTTTTCTCTACAGTTTGTATTTACCATCTCCCAAATGAACATCAATATCTTCTCTTAATTTGGTCTCTACAAAGCACATGACATCAGGTTCATGTTCTCTCAAGAAATCGTTAATTTCGATCCTTGTCGATATGAAACCATCAACATTAGTATATATCACCTTCAAATTATTTTTGACGTTTTTAATACCCTCTCCTCTCCTACTCTCTATCCGTACCACTTCCTCAACTTCTGATCTTTCACAGCCATCCCCCTTAGTTTCCTTCACTTCTATTTCCTTAAATACCACTTCCTTACTTTCATATCCAATACTCTCCAAAAAAAAGTATTACATTCTTCCTCTGTCCTCTTATCATTTTTTTCTTTTTACTTCTTCCTTTAATGATTTTAAAATTTCTGTTTCTTCATTCAAGTCTTTTCTTATTATAATATTTTCCATCCCCGCCTCTGTGCTTAATTTCCAGGTCACTTTAAGTATCTCATTTATTATATTATGTGTGTATGTTTATGTGTATGTATCCACTTATTCGATGTAGTGCTGCTCTCGGGTGTCTGCCCTTTCTTCTCGTCCAACCTTCTTTCCTCCCATCCTCTTCTGTCTTTCTTTCCTTCATTCTTTCCTTGTCCTTCTGCCTGCAGGTGACTGTACACTCCCTCTTCTGTCCTTCTTTCCTTCATTCTTTCCTCTTCCTTCTGCCTGTGGGTGACTCTACACTGAGTGACAAGCTAAATGGTTTCCTGTACACCAGGAAACCATGTACTATGCTGGGTGGTAAGCATATAACCAAATTTTGGCGCCTGGTGGTTTAGTCGGTAAGTAATGCGCTCCAATCGGATTGAGCTGGTGAAGGTTTATATCCAAGGGGTGGTTGGGGTTTATTGCTCATGTAATGGCACTCAGGCATGAGTAAGGCTGGTCACTCTCATCTTAAATGTCGGGACCACCTGCCTAGCCCCGGGCTCCTACGCTCCTCATGGGGCAATATAGGACTGGATGATGGATGGATGGATGGATCTTGTATCTGTAAGTATCTTTTGTATGTTTCTTTGTATGTATCTTGTGTTTGTATCTGTGTATGTATATTGTGTATCTGTGTATGTATGTATGTTTCTGTGGATGTATTTGTGTTTGTCTATGTATCTTGTGTATGTATCTGTGTGTATGTTTGTGAATGTATCTTGTGTTTGTATCTATGTGTATGTTTGTATCTTTGTATGTATCTTGTGTTTGTATATGTGTTTGTATCTTGTGTATGTTTGTGTTTGTATGTGTATGTATTTTGTGTATTTATGTGTATGTAATTTGTTGCAGTTGTTCTAGGCATAGTCTGTATCTATATCTGGTTGTAGGCATGATCAGTTCCTAGTACTGCTGCCGCTCTTGTTGTGGTACCAAAGTCATCAGAATGTGATTCTGGTGAAAATCAGAGGTTGCCCTTTCTTCTTCAGTCCACCATCCTCTTGTTGTGGGATAGGGATGGAGTTGAGGGACCTTTGTATGCTGATTTGTTGTGGGATAGAGATGGAGTTGAGGGAGCTTTGTATGCTAGTTTGTTGTGGGATAGGGAGGAAGTTGAGGGACATGTGTACCGTATGCTGGTGTGTCTTGTTGTCAGACTGACTTGGGGGAAAGCCAGATCCGGTATAACCGAAAATCCGTTATCCAGCATCCTCCCCTGAGGTGGGATTTCATGCAGAATATGTCCCTGTGGTTACCATAGTAGCTTTGTTTTCATCTGACAGAACTGGCACACTCCCACAGTTTAAAAAGTTGTGGTTGAATGAATTTTGATAGCCAATATTCTCCTTGGTTAAGGAAACTTCCTAACACCTCATCTTAAGTAGTAGTATGAGTTGTTCCCTAGGCAGTCTGGCCGAACAGTCCCGAGTCCCTTAGGAAGGCCATGGCTGAGACTGGGCTTTTCCACAGAGCTCTCAATTGAGTGTATGTTGTGTTGTTGGCGTAGGTGATTGTGTGCAATGCAGTCTTCCATAATGTGCCTAACAGTATGGGGTGCTGTGTTGCGTCCTGGACAGGCGTCAGCAACGGAGTCATCCAGCCTCTTCTGGTAGCTTAAGAGGGCTGGATGGTGGCCACATCTCAGCCTGGCCAGGTGGACCCTGTCCTCACGAGGAAGATAGGATTCAGAAGGGTGGATGTCAGGAGGCCGTGCATGCATCTGTGTGTTGTCTTTAAGTGACTGAATGGAGCGTCGAGTGATGTGAATGTGGATATGCTTCTGGAAGCTGGTCTGAGGTGGGCGAGGGGGGAGAGATGACAGTATTTGTGTATGGTATCGTGTGCTGGGTGTTGTTTTGATGTTGCTTGGTGTGGGTGGATGTGCTGCCATGTACTGTAGTGGATGTTGTGGGTTTGTGGAGGCTGCAGCAAGAAATTGGGTGCCTCTCATGTCTAGGTGATCCTTGACTTTGAGGACTTTGGTTTCTTGATGTAGGTGGTCTGTGGGTGTAGTAGCTGTGCAGTCTGTGATTATTTTTAGGGCCTTGTTCTGTATGGTCTGTAGTGTGTTGTAGTGTGTTTTGGTGAGGTAGTAGTAGTAGTAGTAGTATTAGTTGTTCCCTAGGCAGTCTGGCCGAACAGCCCCGAGTCCCTTAGGAAGGCCATGGGCGAGACCGGGCTTTCCCACAGAACTTTCAAAGAGTGTATGTTGTGTTGTTGGCGTAGGTGATTGTGTGCAATGCAGTCTTCCATAATGTGCTTAATAGTATGGGGTGCTGTGTTGCATCCTGGGCAGGCATCAGTGATGGAGTCATCCAGCCTTTTCTGGTAGCTTAAGAGGGCTGGATGGTGCCCACATCTCAGCCTGGCCAGGTGGACCCTGTCGTCATGAGGATGATAGGATTCAGAAGGGTGGATGTCAGGAGGCCGTGCATGCAGCTGCGTATTGTCTTTAAGTGACTGAATGGAGCGGCAAGTGATCTGAGTGTGGATATGCTTCTGGAAGCTGGGCTGAGGTGGGCGAGGGGGGAGAGATGACAGTATTTGTGTATGGTATCGTGTGCTGGGTGTTGTTTTGATGTTGCTTGGCGTGGGTGGATGTGCTCCCATGCACTGTAGTGGATGTTGTGGGTTTGTGGAGGCTGCAGAAAGAAATTGGGTGCCTCTCATGTCTAGGTGATCCTTGACTTTGAGGACTTTGGTTTCTTGATGTAGGTGGTCTGTGGGTGTAGTAGCTGTGCAGCCTGTGATTATTTTTAGGGCCTTGTTCTGTATGGTCTGTAGAGTGTTGTAATGTGTTTTGGTCAGGTTAGAAGCCCAGGCAGGGCTTGCATAATTCATCACTGAACGTATGTATTGTCTGTATACTGTGGTGGTGGTTTCTTTGTTGTGTCCGAATGTTGTATGGGCAAGTGACCTCAAAGCATTGAGTCTTGGTGTTATTTTATTTTTAATGTTTGTGATGTGTTGTTTAAATGACATTGATGTATTGTATGTTACACCAAGGATTTTTTTTTTGGGGGGGGGGGGGTGTTGTTTATGGTGAGGTGTGGGATATGACTGTGTTCTGCTGTCCAGTTTGTGAGAAGAGTCACTGTAGAGTTGGCCAGGGGTATTTTGAGCCTGTTTGTGGTGAACCATTCGTGTAGTGTGTTGAGGTAAGGTTGAATGATGTGTGCAGCTGTGTTTGCGTTTTGGTGCGTACATGTGTTATATCATCTGCATAGGAAGCTATGTGTATCTGTGATGTGTGGGGTGTGGGTACATCGTGCATGTAGAGGTTAAAGAGTGTAGGGGACAAAACAGATCCTTGGGGGATGGCATTTGTGAAGTTTCTGATGTTAGAAGACTGACCGGCAAATGAAACGTGTGCACATATGCCTGCTAAGTAGTTTGCCAGGCATCTTTTTGTGTTATTGTGCATGTTTGTGTTGAGTATTTTGTTTGTGAGGTAGTGGCAGGGGATAACATCAAAAGCTTTGCTAATGTCTAGTGTGATTAGGGTTGTTCTGTGTGGTGGCCTAGGTGAATTCATGCCATTGAAAACTCTTCTTAAGTGATTTATTTTGCTTATTACATCCTACTGTCCCCCCTCAGTGTTATTTAAAGTATTCTAATATCAGCATACTCTTCATAAATAATGTACTGTATTATATTAACCAGCTGTATATATGCAAAAACAAATAACAAAGGAGATGTAAGGGAGCCTCCTTAAGAATAGAGACTGATAAGTCTTAGTTTTGATGTAGGAATGAGTCTCCTCGGTTGCTGTAGTGTTTTTTACTTGGTGGAACTGGCCCACTACCATATTTTGCACAGAATTCAATGGTCAGTAGATTGGATAGGACTAAGTCTCCTTGGCTATTAGATCCATTCGTACGTGCTGCCTTTGTTCACCTTCAGATGTTAAGGATGATGAATGTCCCTTGGATCATCACTGCTGTCCTAATTGTAGAGGTGAGCATACCGCTACTGATCGTCATTGCCCTTCATACAAATCGGAGCGTGAGGTTCTCCGAATGCAACTGTCCAATGGACTCTGCCGGGCTGAAGCTCGCTAGGAAGCACGACGTCAAGGCTATACAGATGCTACTGCCACAGCCTATCATGTCTATTCTTCTGTTGCAACCTCAGATGTCTTTGTCACCTCTTCGTCCTCTCCCTCGTTTTCTTTACGGCCTTCTTGCTCACTTTCTGCGGCCCAACCTTTGTCTCTCTCTCTATCTCAACTACCTCTTGCCCTTCTTTGTCCACCCCTATTCCGTTAGCCAATTCCTTTTCAGTTCTCGGTCCGTCTACTTCCACCTCTCTTTCCTCTACCCCACCTCCGTCGTCATCTACTTCCGAGCCCATGTCACATCCTTCCTATTTTCGGCCATGCCTCTCCCACCCTGCCTCTCCCCTTCAGTCGGTCAAGAAACGTAGAGCTCATCGTGAGTCACGTTTTGTTCCCCAAAAGTGCTGCACGTCTCTGCTCTCCTCCAGATCTGACTTCCATCCAGCTCGTCGTGCACCTTTGGGCGACAGTTCTCCCGAGACTATCCAGAAAGTTACACGGTTCCTTTAGGATACTTCCTTATCATCTTTTGTTCCAACCACTGCTGCAACTGTCCCCATTTCCACTTCTACAGTTACTGTTTCTGCCGATGTTCACTCCCTTCATCTTACTCATCCTTCCACTCCTCTTCCCCCTGAGGCTGCAGCCTCTACCTCCTCTACTTCATCCCTAATCTCTCCATTACCTCCACCTTTCTCTTCTTCCCCTACCTCAACTTGAAGTGAGCCTATCATCAAATCCCTTTTAGACCTTCCTTTGCCTCCAGGGGATGAAATCCCCTTCCCTCGCCACCGTTCTTCATTGTCTGAGTCCTGCCCTTCCACCACTCGGTTCTCCAGTGGTTCTTCGATACCCACTATCCTTACTTAAAGGTAACCTCTTCTACAACAAACATAGTTTTTTAGCACCATCAGTTTTGTCATTGTTCTGATCCTCTGTTTTATGTTACGATGTCTAATTTGCAGTGGAATTTACGCAGTTTACCTCATAATGTAACGACTTACGTTATTTGCTGTCTGTTCAGCAAACTATGTTGCATTGCTTACAGGAGACTCGTCTTCAGGAGCCCCCACCTTCTATTGGCAATTACACCTTTTAGCTCTCCTCATTCCTTTTCTGATGTTTGCATTTTGATCCACCATATGGTTCCATTTGAACCATGACAAATTTCTACTGAGCTCCTCTGTGTCATAGGCCGCATATTTCTCGGACGTTGGTTAACAACTATTTCCCTCTATTTTTCCCCCTCAGTGGCACTTGATTTTTTGGGATTAGCTATCCTGCTCTCCGGTCTCCCTTCTCCATACCTTTTTCTCGGCGATTTTAAGAGTCAGAATCCCCTGTGGGGTGATTTGGTTATCAATCCTTGTGGTTGACTGATGGAATCTTTTCTTTACCATCATGAGCTTTTAGTTCTCAGTACCCGTGTTCCCACGCACTTTGATGCACGTACGCATACCTTTTCCTGCATGGACCTTTCTTTGTGTTCTCCATCCCTTGCTCTTGACTTCACTTGGTCTGTTCTTAAAGATTGTCTGTTTAGTGATCATTTTCAAATACATCTTCAACTCATATCGTATTCTCGTACTCCACGGCCTCCACGTTAGTGTTTTGGTTGAGCGAATTGGACAGCTTTTACTTCCTGTATGACTCCTCTTTCTGTTCCTTGTGCTTGTGTACTGTACATGGTATGCTCATTAAATTCCTTGATGTGGTCCTAAATGCTGCTCATCAGGCATTGCAAAGACCACTCGTCCCTTTTCGTCTGTGTTCTTTGGTGGACACGAGAATGCTCAAGAGCCCTTCCCATCAAACGGGCTACTTGGAAGAGCTATTGCCGCAAACGTCATACTGCTGATAAAGTTTATCACCTCATACTTTTCCGATGTGCCAGCGCAGCCTTTGGTCGAACAGTTAAAGAGGCTTAAGAAATCCAAATGGAAGTTATATGTTTCTCAAGTTACTTTTGACATGCCCATCTCAGTGGTTTTTGCCTTTATCTGTAAGACAGCAGGTAAACGGCTACGATCTTCTGCTACGGTCCTCCATCTGCATGGTACTTCCATAGCAGATCCCTACTTAGTTGCCAATGTGGTGGGGGAACATTTTAGTGAGGTTAGTAATGGCTCTCATCTGATGAGTGACTTTCATAAACTTCGTTCGACAACAGAGCGCCATCCGCTCCAATTCCACCACTCTGTCGAAGAACATTTTAATGCTCCTTTTACGTCAGTGGAATTACGTGATGCCATTTGTTCTTGCAGTGATACATGTGAGGGTTTAGATGGTGTTCATTACAGAATGCTTAAACACCTCTCATCGGCGGGGCTTCAGTTTTTATTAGCACTTTACAATCGTGTTTGGACCACAGGGAAATTTCCCCCAAGTTGGCACATCGCGCTTATTATTCCTTTCCTCAAACCGTTTAAAGATGGCCATCTTCCTCAAGATTATCGTCCACTAGCTCTGACAAGCTTATTTGCAAAGTCCAGGAACATATGGTTAATGCTAGGCTAACATGGTGGTTAGAATCTAACCATCTTTTATCTGCAACTCAGTTCGGCCCCCGAAAGATGCGAATTACGTTGGACCCATTGATTAAGTTAGAAACGTATGTTAGGGCCGTGTTTTCCAAAGGTGAATCAGTCCTTGCTGTATTTTTTGATTTTGAGAAGGCATATGATAGTGTGGAAGTATCATATTCTCCGTACAGTCCAAATACTTGGTATTGTTGGCAACATGGGAGTTTTTATTCAAAATTATTTGAATAGGTCATTTTACGTTCGCATCTGCAATAGTTTGTCTGATTCTTTCCCACAGTATGAAGGAGTTCCGCAGGGCGGGGTTCTTAGCACAACACTTTTCCTTATTGCAATTAAAGATATTGTTGCTTCTCTTCCAGTAGGTGTACATTCTTTATATGTTGACGACTTCATTGTCTATGCTGCAGGGTCTAATTCTGTAGTGTTACAGAGTCTTCGTAAGTCTGCTAGTACGAATGCTTCTTCTTGGGGTACTACTCATGGTTTTCGGTTCTCCACTTCTAAGTCATGTGCGATGACCTTTACTCGAAGTCATCAGTTGCTTCACCCACCTCTCAATCTTTATCATCATCCTCTTCAGTATTGGGCATCTACTAGATTCTTGGGCCTGATCTTTGATTCTAAGTTGACATGGGACGCTAACATTTCGTCTTTAGTGTCGACTTTGTAATGTCTACGTCTCCTGCAGATTTTATCCCTTGTGTCTGGGAGTGCTGACCGTACATGCATACTTAATCTTCATCGAGCCCTTATTTTATCAAAATTAGACTATGTGCACCAAGTTTACTCTTCTGCTGCCGCTCGTATGTTACGAAAACTTGAATTGGCACACCATTTTGGTCTTCGTTTAGCGCTTGATGCTTTCCGCTCCTGTCCAGTAGAGAGTCTTTATGCATAGTCAGGTTATCCTTCGCTTTATAGAGATCGCGCATTACTTTCTCTTTGCTATTTCTTGAGACAACATCAGTTTCAGTCTTCTTCGGTGCTCAGAATACATTGCTCAGTTGCAGATTATTATTTAAACCATTCCCGTCGTCGACCCCCTTTCATACTCCGTGTTCAGTCCTTCCTCTCGTCCTTCACAGTGTCCATAGACAATGTTCTCTTATTTCGCCGTGGGCGTTTTCCACCTTGGCTGCTGCCACGTCGCTCTGTCCATCCATATTGTCTTCCTGAAAGTCGTCTACCTCTTCAGTAGTTCTTAGATCTTCCTTTCACGCACATCCTGTCGAACATGCTTCTGCAGTCCATGTCTATACAGATGGATCAAAAATGGCACAAGGTAATGGGTTTGCAGTTCATTTCCCTGATCATTCATATCAGTATAGCCTTCCTTTAGTAGCTTCAGTTCTGACGGCTGAACTTCACGCTTTACTACTTGCGGCCCGTAAATGTTACAGCCATCCTTCATCGTCCTTTGTTCTATTCTCTGACTCCCTTAGTGCATTCTTTCTGTTGCAGTCAACTTCGTGCTTCCATCCTCTCATCTTAGAGATTCAAGAGTGGCTGTTTCGTCTGTCAAGGAAAAATCAGTGTCTTCCTGCTGGGTGCTAGGTCATGTCGGTGTTCCTGGTAACGAAACTGTGGATGCCTTGGTTCGCGAAGCCCTCCAGTCTCCTTGTGTGCCCTTTCGGTCTGTTCCAGTTTCTGATTTTTTTCCCATTTTCTGAGCTTTCTTCCGACAGCGGTGGCAGTCTTGCTGGTCCTTGTTGACTGGTAATAAACTCTGGACTGTAAAATCTTCTGTATCTTCATGGTCCAATCCTTGTCATCGTAACCACCACTGGGAGACTGCCCTCGTTCGCTTATGGATTGGCCATACACGTCTTACCCATGGGTATTTGATGTCTGGCGAATCACCGCCTTTCTGCCCTGCTTGCAATGTTCCCCTGTCAGTACACCACGTTCTCATTGCCTGCCCTCGATGTACATGAGTTTGTCTTTGACTATTCAAGTTTTTATCCTCCCTTTGCCGACCTCCAGTTTCAAGTGATATTTTAAATGAGTCTCGGTATTTTTCTATAACCCGTTTAATATCCTTTTTAACTCATTTAGGGATTTTGTATGATAATAGTATCTTGCATTTTTTCCATATTTTCATTCTTTACCATATTTTCACTGTGTGATGCGACTTAGTGCCCTATGGTCTTTGTTATCTGGTGCTACCTTTTCATTTCATTTCCTTGGCTATTAGCTAAATCAACCCCCAGATACACTGAGCTCAAATGGGTTAGTGATCTTTGTCAGGTTATGGTATATGCATCATTGAGAGTAACGTCAGGGATAAGGCACAGTAGGGACGCTGCTAGAGATCGAGAGCATGGAGAGCTGTCATTAGATGACCAAGGCATGCTGGAGCCCACTTCCATTTCACAAGCCTCAGGATATGGATGAATGTTCATGTAGGCATTCACAAATGCTTAATTGGCAGTGCTTGTTCATGGATGATCATTGATGATAGGAAATGGATTAACCAGTGATGAGAGAAAATAAAGTTGGTGGAGCTCTTTGTTATCAAGACCTTTTTTTCTTACTTAGTGTAGTGAGGTAGAGTGAAGAATGCAATTAGGGACGTCATGGATGAGGACTTAAACAGCTTGGCCAGTGAAGTTGGCCAGACATTCACCACTTTGTAATTAGGGCTCTGGATCATGATTATATTGGCATATTGGTTGACAATTATACATACAGTAATTGAAATAAAAACTGAATTGTTGAAGGCCTTGTGTCCCTCATGCTACCAACAGTCTCTAAGGATCCCTGTCTCCTGCAGGATGTGCTGCTTCTTCAGGAGCAAGCTGTCATATCTTCAGGGGTTTGTCTGCTGAAGGATTCACCAATATTGTCGCAAATCGATCCACTGATTTTCAAAGATGTCACCCTCCTGCAGAAGGCAGCTGATTGATATGTTATGTTTTGTACCTATTTTGTATTTATTTTGCTTAACCTGACAAAGGTTCAGCGACGTCTGAACTCGTACCTCTCCCCCACGGCATGCAGTGGAGGCGACGCCCTGTAGCTGCTGGGAGAGGGCGAGAATCATGGTTGCTGTCTTGGCTTCAGGTTCTTTTTTAAACCTACTACTAAAAACCTTTCACCCACTGGCCCTGGTGGACGGTTCCAGGCAGATTGGTTTTTGTCTGGGACCTAAACCTCCCGGAGATCCTGTTGCACGGCCAGAGCGTGGATTCAGGACCTGACTGCGGACTGGGGCAACTGCCGAGCCGCTGGGGGATCCCGTGAGCGTGCGGGAGCACCCTCAGTTAGGGGATTGCAGGCACTTAGTTTAAAAGTCGAGCCTTCTATAATCGACTGGCATTGGTAGGGCCAACCAGCACTGGCAGAGGTCTGCCTGGGAGTAGGGACAGTGTGTTAGGCAGGCAGGGCTGTACAGTAGGATGGGAAGCGTAGCTTTCTACTACAATTCCCACTTCCGTAATGTTATCATTGTATAGCTCTCAGGTTTTGGACCTGGAAGCAGTCCACCCACATACCCCTCCACCCACCCCTCCCACCACTAAAGACCTAAGAATTAATATTTGATGCAACCTCCTCCCTTCCTAAAACCTCCCTGTTCTTGTCCAAGTAATTCATGTGGTATATCCCTGTCTTTGTCAATAAATATTCTGCCATATACGTTTGCTTTTACATTAAGAAGAAAAATGCCCCTATGATTACTAGACACTTTTTTTTTCGCCATTCCACATTACATGTGCCCACCTTTCCATCAGTACCTACCCACACCACTTTCACCTACGCCACCAATACCTACCCATAGCACATTCCCCTCACACATTGCTATTCCTCCTTAATCGACACCTTCACATTCCTCTGAACGAACACCTATGCACATACCTATTGACATTATCCTGTCGACAATACCATCGAACAACCACTGCACTGACTCCTCCAGATATCCACTAACCTACACCTTTTATCCACCCACATCCACCAATCCACATCATTCATGGATTTATGCATCCACATAGGTATTAATCCATTCCCATCCACCTACACCCAAACATTTATGCATCCCTCCAACTCACATTGACCAACCCACACCCATTGCAAAACATTCACCCATGTACTGCATTCCCACACCTAGTAACCTACCCACCCCATCCAGACCTACCCCCTGATCCATACCCTGCACACCCACTCGTGACCAGTCACCTACATAGCTACTTATATGTACACCCACACCCTTACATTTTGACGTTACGTACGCATCCATGTTCATTATATACTCACCCGTAAGTGAACCTCCCCATACACACACACACACACTAGCTTTACCTGCACACCCACATTCACATACTCCTGCTCCAGTACACACACACACACACACACACACCTAGATCCACATACATTCACCAACCTTCACACACTACCTCTATCCAAATGCCTATATTTACACCTCCCTCCCCCTGCAGCGTCTCCCTCCCTCCCCCTGCAGTGTCTCCCTCCCTCCCTCCCCCTGCAGTGCCTCCCTGCTTCCCCCTGCAGTGCCTCCCTGCTTTCCCCTGCAGTGCCTCCCTCCCCCTCCAGTGCCTCTATCCCTTCCCCTCCAGTGCCTTTCTCCCTTCTCTAGTGCCTTTCTCCCTTCTCTAGTGCCTCTCTCCCGTCTCTAGTGCCTGTCTCCTGTTTCTAGTGCCTCCCTCCCTCCAGTGAGTCCCTCCCTCCTTCAGTGACTCCCTCCCTCCCTCCTCCAGTGATTCCCTCTCTCCCCCTCAGTCTGTCTCTCCCCCCCAGTCTGTGCCTCCCTCTCTCCCCCCCAGTCTGTGCCTCCCTCTCTCCCTCCCAGTCTGTTCCTCTCTTCCCCCCAGTCTGTGCCTCCCTCTCTCCCTCCATTTTTCCTCCTCTCCCCCTCCAGTGCCTTCCTCCCTCTTTCAATGCTTCCCTCTCTCCCCTTGCAATGCCTCCCTCCCCCTCATTGCCTCCCTCCCTCTCTCTGCAGTGTCTCCCTCCCTCCCTCTCTTCAGTGCCTCCCTCCTTTCTCTAGTGCCTCCCTCCTTCCTCCTGTAGTGCCTCCCTCCCTCTCTCCTCTAGTGACTCCCTCCCTCCCCCCCCATCTCTCCCTCCCCTCCCAGTCTCTCCCCACCGCCCCAATTTCTCCCTACCCCCAATCTCTCCCTCCCCCCCCCAGTCTCTTCCTCCCCCAGTCTCTCCCTCCATTTCTCCTCTTCCCCTCAAGTGCCTCCGTCCCTCCCTCTTGCAATGCCTGCCTCCCTCCCTTCCCTTGCAATGCCTCCCCCTGCAGTGGCTCCCTCCCCCTGCAGTGGCTCCCTCCCCCTCCAGTGGCTCCTTCCCTCTCCCTCCAGTGCCTCCTTCCCTCTCCCTCCAGTGTCTCCCTTTCTCACTCCCTCTCCCTTCCCCCCTCCCTCTCCCTCCCCCTGCAGTGCCTCCCTGCCCCTCCAGTACCTCCCTCTCTTTCCCTCCCTCCTTCCCTCTTCCCTCTCTCTTCCTCCCTCTTTCCCTCCTTCCCTTCCTCTTCTTCCCTCCTTCCCTTCCTCTCCTTCCCTTCCTCTCCTTCCCTCCTTCCCTTCCTCTCCTTCCCTTCCTCTCCTTCCCTCCCTTTCTTCCTGTCACTCTCTCCCTCTCCTTCCCTCCCTCGCTCCCCCTTCAGTGCCCCACTCCTTCCTTCCCTCCCTGTCTCCTTCTCTAGTGCCTCACTCCCTCTCTGCATCCACCTCCAGTGTGTCCCTTCCTCTTCCTCCCTTCCTCCCCCTCCAGTTCCTCCGTCCCTTCATCCCTCTCTCCTCCAGTGGCTTCCTACCTCCTCTTGCAGTGCCTCACTCCCTCCCTTCCTTCAGTGCCTCCCTCCCCGTCCAGTCTCTCCTTCCTTCCACAGTGCCTCCCTCCTTCCCTGTTTCCTCCTCGAGTGCCTCCATGCCTCCCTCCCTTTCTTTGTCCCTCCATGCCTCCCTCCCTCTCTTTGTTCCTCACTCCCTCTCTTCGTCGCTTCCTCGGGGTCCCTCCCTCTCTCACTCTCTCCCTGCCTCACTCTCTCATACTCCCTCCCTCACTCTCTCTTACTCTCTTCCTCCCTCACTCTTACTCTCTTCCTCTCTTACTCTCTCCCTCACTCTATCTTTCCCTCTCTCCCTCCCTCTCTCCTCATGCAGTGCCTCCCTCGTCCTCTTGCTCCCTGTCTCCCCCTCCAGTGCCTCTCTTCCTCTCTCCCTCCCCCTCCAGTGCGTCTCTTCCTCTCTCCCTCCCCCTCCAGTGTCTCCGTCCCTTCCTCTCCCTCCAGTTTCTTCCTCCCTGTCCAGTGCCTCCCTCCTTGCCCCGCCAGTGTCTCCCTCTCCCCCTCCCCATCCAGTGCCTCCTTCCCTCCCCCTCTAGTGCCTCCGTCCCTCCTTTCCCTCCCTCTCTAGTGCCTCCCTCCCTGTCCAGTGCCTCAGTGCCTCTCTCCTCTCCCCCTCAAGTGCCTGCCTCCCTCCCTCCCTCCCTCCTCCCCTCCCTCCCCCTCCAGTGCCTCCCTCCCTCCTCCCCTCCCTCCCCCTCCAGTGCCTCCCTCCCTCCCCCTCCAGTGCCTCCCTCTCCCTCTCTCCCTTCCCCTGCAGTGCCTCCCTGCCTCCCCCTTGTAGTGCCTCCCTTCCTCCCTACTGCAGTGCGTCCCTTCCTCCGTCCCCCTCCAGTGCCTCCCTCCCTCTCTCCCTACTTCTCTCATTTCTTCCCTTACTCCCTCTCCCTTTCCCTCCTCTCCCTCCTTCCCTCTCTCCCTCCTTCCCTCCCTCTCTCCCCCTCTAGTGACTCCGTCTCTCTCCCTCTAGTGACTCCGTCTCCCCTTCTAGTGACTCCGTCTCTCCCCCTCCAGTGCATTCCTCCCTCCCCCCCCGTCCCTGTTCCTCCAGTGCATTCCTCCCTCCCCCCCTCCCTGTCCCTCCAGTGCCTCCGTGCCTCTTCCTCCCTCCTTGCATCCTTCCCCTTTCCTTCCTCCCTCCCCTTTCCTCCCTTCCCCCCTTTCCCCCCTTCCCCCCTTTCCCCCCTCCATTTCCCCCCTTCCTCCTTTCCCCCCCTTCCTCCTTTCCCCCCCTTTTCTCCTTTCCCCCCTTCCTCGTTTCTCCCTCCTCCCTTTCCCCCCTCCCTTTCCCCCCCTTCCTCCTTTCCCCCTCCCTTTCCCCCCTCCTCCCTTTCCCCCCTCCTCCCTTTCCCCCCCTTCATCCTTTCCCCCCTCCTCCCTCCTTTCCCCCCCTTCCTTTCCCCCTCCTCCCTTTCCCCCCCTTCCTCCTTTCCCCCCCTTCCTCCTTTCCCCCCCTTCCTCTTTTCCCCCCCTTCCTCCTTTCCCCCCCTTCCTCCTTTCCCCCTCCTCCCTTTCCTCCCCTTCCTCCCTTCCCCCCTTCTCCCTTTCCTCCCCCTTCCTCCTTTCCCCTCTCCTCCCTTTCCCCCCTCCTCCCTTTCCCCCCCTTCCTCCTTTCCCCCTCTTCCTCCTTTCCCCTTCCTCCTTTCCCCTTCCTCCTTTCCCCCCTCCTGCCTTTCTCCCCCCTTCCTCCTTTCTCCCCCCTTTCTCCTTTCTCCCTCTTCCTCCTTTCCCCCCTCCCTTTCCCCCCTTCCTCTTTTTCCCCCCCTCCCTTTCCCCCCTTCCTCTTTTTCCCCCCCTTCCTTTCCCCCCTCCTCCCTTTCCCCCCTCCCTTTCCCCCCTCCTCCCTTTCCCCCCTCCCTTTCCCCCCTTCCTTTCCCCCCCTTCCTCCTTTCCCCCCCTTCCTCCTTTCCCCCCCTTCCTCCTTTCCCCCTCTTCCTCCTTTCTCCCTCCTCCCTTTTCCCCCTCCCTTTCCCCCCCTTCCTCCTTTCCCCCTCCCTTTACCCCCTCCTCCCTTTCCCCCCTCCTCCCTCCTTTCCCCCCCTTCCTTTCCCCCCTCCTCCCTCCTTTCCCCCCTCCATTTCCCCCCTTCCTCCTTTCCCCCCCTTCCTCCTTTCCCCCCCTTTTCTCCTTTCCCCCCTTCCTCGTTTCTCCCTCCTCCCTTTCCCCCCTCCCTTTCCCCCCATTCCTCCTTTCCCCCTCCCTTTCCCCCCTCCTCCCTTTCCCCCCTTCATCCTTTCCCCCCTCCTCCCTCCTTTCCCCCCCTTCCTTTCCCCCTCCTCCCTTTCCCCCCCTTCCTCCTTTCCCCCCCTTCCTCTTTTCCCCCCCTTCCTCCTTTCCCCCCCTTCCTCTTTTCCCCCCCTTCCTCCTTTCCCCCTTCCTCCTTTCCCCCTCCTCCCTTTCCTCCCCTTCCTCCTTTCCCCCTCCTCCCCTTCCTCCCCCGTCCTCCTTTCCCCTCTCCTCCCTTTCCCCCCTCCTCCCTTTCCCCCCCTTCCTCCTTTCCCCCTCTTCCTCCTTTCCCCTTCCTCCTTTCCCCTTCCTCCTTTCCCCCCTCCTGCCTTTCTCCCCCCTTCCTCCTTTCTCCCTCTTCCTCCTTTCCCCCCTCCCTTTCCCCCCTTCCTCTTTTTCCCCCCCTTCCTTTCCCCCCTCCTCCCTTTCCCCCCTCCCTTTCCCCCCTCCTCCCTTTCCCCCCTCCCTTTCCCCCCTTCCTCCTTTCCCCCCCTTCCTCCTTTCCCCCTCTTCCTCCTTTCCCCCTCTTCCTCCTTTCCCCCTCTTCCTCCTTCCTCCTCCCTTTTCCCCCTCCCTTTCCCCCCCTTCCTCCTTTCCCCCTCCCTTTACCCCCTCCTCCCTTTCCCCCCTCCTCCCTCCTTTCCCCCCTCCTCCCTCCTTTCCCCCCTCCTCCCTCCTTTCCCCCCTCCCTCCTTTCCCCCCCTTCCTTTCCCCCTCCTCCCTTTCCCCCTCTTCCTTCTTTCCCCCCTTCCTCTTTTTCCCCCCTTCCTCCTTTCCCCCTCCTCCCTTTCCTCCCCCTTCCTCCTTTCCCCTCTCCTCCCTTTCCCCCCTCCTCCCTTTCCCCCCCTTCCTCCCTTCCCCCTCTTCCTTTCCCCTTCCTCCTTTCTCTCCTCCTGCCTTTCTCCCCCCCTGCCTTTCTCCCCCCTTCCTCCTTTCTCCCTCTTCCTCCTTTCCCCCCTCCCTTTCCCCCCTTCCTCTTTTTCCCCCCTTCCTTTCCCCCCTCCTCCCTTTCCCCCCTTCCTCCTTCCTTCTTTCCCCCCTCCTCCCTTTCCTCCTTTCCCCCCTCCCTTTCCTTTCTCCCCCCTTCCTCCTTTCCCCCCTCCCTTTCCCCCCCCTTCCTTTCCCCGCTCCTCCCTTTCCTCCTTTCCCCCCTCCTCCCTTTCCTCCTTTCCCCCCTCCTCCCTTTCCCTCCCCTTGCTCCTTTCCCCCCTCCTCCCTTTTCCTGCCCTTCCTCATTTCCCCCCTCCTGCCTTTCCCTCCCCCTCCTTTCCCCCTCCTTTCCCCCCCTTCCTTTTCCCCCTCCTCCATTTCCCCCTTCCTCCTTTCCCCCTCTTCCTCCTTTCCCCCCCTTCCTCCTTTCCCCCCTCCTCCCTTTCCCTCTCCTTCCTCCTTTCCCCCTCTTCCTCCTTTCCCCCCTCGTCCCTTCTCCCCCTTCCTCCTTTCTCCCCTCCTCCCTTCTCCCCCTTCCTCGTTTCCCCCCTCTTCCCCCCCTTCCTGTTCTCCCTCCTCCCCCTTCCTGCTTTCTCCCCTTCCCCCCCTTCCTCCTTTCCCCCGTCCCTCCCCCCTTCCTCCTTTTCCCCCTACCCTCCCCCCCAACCCTCCCCACCTAACCTGCCCCCCAACCCTCCCCACCCCTACCGTCTCCCCCTACCCCCCCTCTATCTTTCCCCCCTACCTTCCCCCCTAACCTTCCCCCCCTTACTTTCCTCCCTATCCTCCCCCCCAACCTACCCCCTTTCTCCCTCCCCGTACCCTCCCCCCCTCCCCCCTACCTCCCCCCCTTACCCTCCCCCCCAAACCCCCTCCCACACACCCCCTACCCCCCTTTACTTTCCCCCCCTCCCCCCATTCCCCCCCAACCCTACCCCCCTAACCCCCCCCACCCCCTCTACCACCCCTCCCCTCCCCACCCCCCTCTACCCTTCCCCCCTACTCTCCCCCCCTTAACCCCCACCCCTAACCCCCCTACCCTCCCCTACCTTCCCACCTAACCCCCCTCCCCCCCTACCTTCCCTGTTTCCCCCTCCTACTTTCCCCCCCAACCCCCCTTCCTCCTCCCCCTACCTTTCCCCCCAACCCCCCTTTCCTCCCCCCCTACCTTTCCCCCCCCTACCTTTCCCCCCCAGCCCCGCCTATCTCCAAACCCTACCTTTCCCCCTTAGCCCCCCCTAATTTCCCCCTTACCCCCCTTCAACCACCCCCTAACCACCCCTTTTCCCCCCCACCCCCCCTACCCCCCCTAACCACCCCTTTTTCCCCCCAACCCCCCTACCATCCATTCTAACCCTCCCCAACTCCCCCTTCCCCCCCTACCCCTTACCCAACCCCCCCTAATCCTTTACCAACCCCCCCTCCCCCCCCTCCCCTACCCCCCGTACCTCCCTCCTCCCCTACCCCCCAAACCCCCCTCTCCCCTACCTCCCCCCCTTCCCCCCCCCTTCCCCCCTTCCAACCCTCCCCATCCCCCCAACCCCCCGCCTCCCCTACCCCCCCTCCTCCCCTACTCCCCTTCCTCCCCTACCCCCCCTCCCCTACCCCCCTCCTCCCCTACCCCCCCTCCCCCCCCCCCCCCCCCCCCCTCCCCCCCCCCCCCCCCCCCCCCCCCCCCCTCCCCCCCCCCGCCCCACCCCCCCCCCACCCCCCCCCCTCCCCCCCCCCCTCCCCCCTTCTCCAACCCCCCCTACCCCCCCTCCTCTCCAACCCCCCCTACCCCCCCTTCCCCTACCCCCTCATCCCATACCCCCCTCTGCCAACCCCCCTGGCCCCCCTCCCCAACCCCCCACCCCCTGCCCCCCTCCCCCTACCCCCTCGCCTACCCCCCCTCAACCCCCGCTCCCCCCCCTCCCCTACCCCCCTTTCCCTTACCCCCCCCCTCCCCAACACCCCCTCCCAACCCCCCTACCCCCCCTCCCCCCTACCCCCCCCCCCCCCCCCCCCCCCCCCCCCCCCCACCCCCCCCCCCCACCCCCCCCCCCCCCCCCCCCCCCCCCTCCCCCCCCCCCCCCCCCCACCCCCCACCCCCCCCCCCCACCCCCCTCCCCCCCTCCCACCCCCCCCCCCCCTCCCCCCCCCCCCCTCCCCCCCCCTCCCCCCCCCCCCCCCCCCCCGCCCCCCCTACCCCCCCCCCCCCCCCCCCCCCACCCCCCCCCCCCCCCCCCCCCCCCCCCCCCCCCCCCCCCCCCCCCCCCCCCCCCCCAAAAAAAACCCCCCCCCCCCCCCCCCCACCCCCCCCCCCCCAACCCCCCCCCCCCCCCCCCCCCCCCCCCACCCCCCCCCCTCCCCCCCACCCCCTACCCCCCCCCCCTCCCCCACCCCCCTCCCCCTCCCCAACCCCCCCTACTCCCCCCTCCCCCCAATCCCCAACCCCCTTTTCCCCCCTCCCCAACCCCCCCCCCTTCCCCCTCCCCTACCCCCCTTCCCCCCCCACCCCTACCCCCCCTCCCCCAACCCCCCCTCCCCTACCCCCCCTCCCCACCCCTCCCCTACCCCCCCTCCCCTCCCCCCCCTATCCCCCCCTTCCCAACCCCTCCTACCTCCCCCCTTCCCCCCCTCCCCCCTCCTCCCCCCCCTCCCCCCTTCCCCCCTTAACCCCCTAACCAACCCCCTCCCCTCCCCCAACCCCCTCCCCTCCCCCCCTCTCACCCTCCCTTCCCCCTACCCCCCCCTCCCCTAACCCCCCCTCCCCTCACCTCCCCTCCCCTAAACCCCCCTTCCCCTACCCCCCCCTCCCCCCCCTACCCCCCAACCCCCCCTCACCCCCCCTCCCAAACCCCCCTCCCCAACCCCCCCCCCCCCCAACCCCACCTACCCCCTCCCCAACCCCCCCCTCCCCAACCCCACCCACCCCCCCCCTACCCCCCCCCAAACCCCCCACCCCCCCCACCCCCCCCCCCCCCCAACCCCCCCCCCCCCCCAACCCCCCCACCCCCCTCCCCTACCTCCAGTACCCCCCCTCCCTTACCCCCCCCCTCCCCCTACCCCCCCTCCCCTACCCCCCCCCTCCCCTACCCCCCCTCCCCTTGCCCCCCTACCCCCCCCCTTCCCCTACCCCCCCCAACCCCCCCAACCCCCCCCACCCCCCCTAGCCCCTACCCCCTCTCCCCTACCCCCCCTCCCCCTACCCCCCTCCCCTACCCCCCCTCCCCTAACCCCCCCCACCCCAACCCCCCCTCCCCTACCCCCTCCCCTACCCCCCCTCCTCCCCTACCCCCCCCCCCCTACCCCCCTACCCCCTACCCCCCTACCCCTCCCCCTACCCCCCTACCCCCTAACCCCCCTCCCGCCCCCTCCCATACCCCCTCCCTACCCCCCCTCCCCTACCCCCCCCTCCCCTACCCCCCCTCCCCCTCCCCCTACCCCCTCCCCCTCCCCTACCCCCCTCCCCCCCCCCCTACCCCCCTACCCCCCCTACCCCCTACCCCCCTACCCCCCTACCCCCCCTCCCCCTACCCCCCTACCCCCCCCCCTCCCCCTACCCCCTACCCCCCCCCTCCCTACCCCCCTCCCCTACCCCCCCCATCCCCCCCCCTCCCCCCCCCCCGTCCCCCACCCCCCCTCCCCTCCCCCTCCCCTACCCCCCCTCCCCTACCCCCTCCCCTACCCCCCTCCCCTACCCCCACCACCCCTACCCCCTCCCCTACCCCCCACCACCCCTACCCCCCTCCCCTACCCCCCCACCTCTACCCCCCACCACCCCCACCCCCCTCCCATACCCCCCCCCACCCCCCCCCCCCCCCCCCCCACCCCCCCCCCCCCCACCCCCCCCCCCCCCCCCACCCCCCCCCCCCCCCCCCCCCCCCCCCCCCCCCCCCCCCCCCCCCCCCCCCCCCCCCCCCCCCCCACCCCCCCCCCCCCCCCCCACCCCCCCCCCCCCCCCCCCCCCCCCCCACCCCCCCCCCCCCCCCCCCACCCCCCCCCCCTCCCCCCCCCCCCCTCCCCACCCTCCCCCACCCCCCCCCCGCCCCCCCCCCCCCCCCCCCCTCCCCCTCCCCCCCCCCCCCCCCCCCACCCCCCCCCCCCCCCCCCCCACCCCCTCCCCCCCCCCCCCGCCCCCCCACCCCCCCACCCCCCTCCCCCCCCCCCCCCCTCCCCTACCCCCCCCTCCCCTACCCCCCCTACCCCCCACTCCCCTACCCCCCCCTCCCCTACCCCCCCTACCCCCCCCCTCCCCTACCCCCCCTACCCCCCCCCCCTCCCCTACCCCCCCACCCCCCCCCCCCCCCCCCCCACCCCTCCTCCCTACCCCCCTCCCCACACCCCCTATCCCTACCCCCCACCTCTACCCCCCCCACCCCCTACCCCCTCCCTACCCCCCCACCCCTACCCCCCCACCCCCCCCCACCCCCGCCCCCACCCCTCCCCCCCCACCCCTACCCCCCCACCCCTACCCCCTCCCCCCCCCCCCCTCCCCCCCCCCCCCCCCCCCCTCCCCCCCCCCCCCCCCCCCACCCCCCGCCCCCCCCCCCATCCCCCCCACCCCCCCGACCCCTCCCCCCCTCTCCCCTACCCCCCCCTCCCCTACCCCTACCCCTACCCCCTCCCCTATCCCCCCTACCCCCCCCCATCCCCTACCCCCTCCCCCTACCCCCCTACCCCTCCCCATCCCCTACCCCCCCTACCCCCCCTCCCCCCCCTCCACTCTCCCCCCTTCCCCTCGCCATCCCCTACCCCCGAGCCCCGACTCCCCCACCCCCTCCCCATCCCCTACCCCCCCTACCCCCCCCCTCCCCCTACCCCCCCTCCCTACCCCCACTCCCCCCCCTCCCCTCCCCCTAACCCCCCCCAACCCAACCCCAAGGCCAAAATGGTTTTTTTTTTTTTTTTTGGAAAAAAAAAAAAAAAAAACAATTTTTTTTTGGGGGGGGGGAAAAAAATTTAAAAAAAAAACCAATTTGGTTTAAAAAAAAAAAAAAACCAATTTGGTTTTTTTTTTGGAAAAAAATTTTTTTTTTTTTTGGGGGAAAAAAAAAAAAAAAAAAATTTGGTTTTTTTTTGGGTAAAAAAAAAAAAAAACCAATTTGGTTTTTTTTTTTGGTAAAAAAAAAAAAAAAAACCAATTTGGTATTTTTTTGGGAAAACAAATTAAAAAAAAAAAAAAATTTGGTTTAAAAAAAAAAAAAAAAAAAAAATTTTTTTTTTTTGGGAAAAAAAAAAAAACCAATTTGTTTTTTTTTTTGTATAAAAAAAAAAAAAAAAAATTGGTTTTTTTTTTGGAAAAAAAAAAAAAAAAAAAAAAAATTGGTTTTTTTTTTTTTTGTAAATAAAAAAAAAAAAAATTTTTTTTTTTGAAAAAAAAAAAAAAAAAACCAATTTGGTTTTTTTTTTGAAAAAAAAAAAAAAAAAAAAAAAAAAAAAAACAAAAATTTGGTTTTTTTTGGGAAAATAAAATTAAAAAAAAAAAACCAATTTGTTTTTTTTTTTGAAAATAAAATTAAAAAAAAAAAAAACCAATTTAAAAAAAAAAAAAAAAAAAAAAACCAATTAGGTTTTTTTTTGGAAAAAAAAAAAAAAAAAAAAAAAAAAAAAAATTTGGTTTTTTTTGGGAAAATAAAAAAAATAAAAAAAAAAATAAAAAAAAAATTTTTTTTTTTTTGGGAAAATAAAATTAAAAAAAAAAACAATTTTTTTTTTTGAAAAAAAAAAAAAAAAGTTTGGCGAAGTGGATTCTAGGTTTTTTTTTTTTTCCCAAAAAAAAAAATTAAATTTTTTTTTTTACCTAGGGGAAAAAAAAAAAAAAAGGGAAAGAGGAGAGAGAGAAAAAAAATTATGTTGTCGAAGTTGTTTCTGGGATATATTTCTTCCCCCCCGGAAAAAAAAAAAAAAAAAATTTTTTGTTTTTTAAAAAAAAAAAAAAAAAAAAAAAAAAAAGTCGAAGTTGTTTCTCGGATATATTTCTTCCCCCCCGGAAAAAAAAAAAAAAAAAAAAAAATTCCCTGGGAAAAAAAAAAAAAAAAGGGAGAAACAGAAAGGACACTAGAAAAAAAAAAAAAAAAAAAAAAAAACTTTTTGTCGAAGCCTGATAGCCTGATAGCCTGATAGCCTGATAGCCTGATAGCCTGATAGCCTGATAGCCTGATAGCCTGATAGCCTGATAGCCTGATAGCCTGATAGCCTGATAGCCTGATAGCCTGATAGCCTGATAGCCTGATAGCCTGATAGCCTGATAGCCTGATAGCCTGATAGCCTGATAGCCTGATAGCCTGATAGCCTGATAGCCTGATAGCCTGATAGCCTGATAGCCTGATAGCCTGATAGCCTGATAGCCTGATAGCCTGATAGCCTGATAGCCTGATAGCCTGATAGCCTGATAGCCTGATAGCCTGATAGCCTGATAGCCTGATAGCCTGATAGCCTGATAGCCTGATAGCCTGATAGCCTGATAGCCTGATAGCCTGATAGCCTGATAGCCTGATAGCCTGATAGCCTGATAGCCTGATAGCCTGATAGCCTGATAGCCTGATAGCCTGATAGCCTGATAGCCTGATAGCCTGATAGCCTGATAGCCTGATAGCCTGATAGCCTGATAGCCTGATAGCCTGATAGCCTGATAGCCTGATAGCCTGATAGCCTGATAGCCTGATAGCCTGATAGCCTGATAGCCTGATAGCCTGATAGCCTGATAGCCTGATAGCCTGATAGCCTGATAGCCTGATAGCCTGATAGCCTGATAGCCTGATAGCCTGATAGCCTGATAGCCTGATAGCCTGATAGCCTGATAGCCTGATAGCCTGATAGCCTGATAGCCTGATAGCCTGATAGCCTGATAGCCTGATAGCCTGATAGCCCGATAGCCTGATAGCCAGATAGCCTGATAGCCTGATAGCCTGATAGCCTGATAGCCTGATAGCCTGATAGCCTGATAGCCTGATAGCCTGATAGCCTGATAGCCTGATAGCCTGATAGCCTGATAGCCTGATAGCCTGATAGCCTGATAGCCTGATAGCCTGATAGCCTGATAGCCTGATAGCCTGATAGCCTGATAGCCTGATAGCCTGATAGCCTGATAGCCTGATAGCCTGATAGCCTGATAGCCTGATAGCCTGATAGCCTGATAGCCTGATAGCCTGATAGCCTGATAGCCTGATAGCCTGATAGCCTGATAGCCTGATAGCCTGATAGCCTGATAGCCTGATAGCCTGATAGCCTGATAGCCTGATAGCCTGATAGCCTGATAGCCTGATAGCCTGATAGCCTGATAGCCTGATAGCCAGATAGCCTGATAGCCTGATAGCCTGATAGCCTGATAGCCTGATAGCCTGATAGCCTGATAGCCTGATAGCCTGATAGCCTGATAGCCTGATAGCCTGATAGCCTGATAGCCTGATAGCCTGATAGCCTGATAGCCTGATAGCCTGATAGCCTGATAGCCTGATAGCCTGATAGCCTGATAGCCTGATAGCCTGATAGCCTGATAGCCTGATAGCCTGATAGCCTGATAGCCTGATAGCCTGATAGCCTGATAGCCTGATAGCCTGATAGCCTGATAGCCTGATAGCCTGATAGCCTGATAGCCTGATAGCCTGATAGCCTGATAGCCTGATAGCCTGATAGCCTGATAGCCTGATAGCCTGATAGCCTGATAGCCTGATAGCCTGATAGCCTGATAGCCTGATAGCCTGATAGCCTGATAGCCTGATAGCCTGATAGCCTGATAGCCTGATAGCCTGATAGCCTGATAGCCTGATAGCCTGATAGCCTGATAGCCTGATAGCCTGATAGCCTGATAGCCTGATAGCCTGATAGCCTGATAGCCTGATAGCCTGATAGCCTGATAGCCTGATAGCCTGATAGCCTGATAGCCTGATAGCCTGATAGCCTGATAGCCTGATAGCCTGATAGCCTGATAGCCTGATAGCCTGATAGCCTGATAGCCTGATAGCCTGATAGCCTGATAGCCTGATAGCCTGATAGCCTGATAGCCTGATAGCCTGATAGCCTGATAGCCTGATAGCCTGATAGCCTGATAGCCTGATAGCCTGATAGCCTGATAGCCTGATAGCCTGATAGCCTGATAGCCTGATAGCCTGATAGCCTGATAGCCTGATAGCCTGATAGCCTGATAGCCTGATAGCCTGATAGCCTGATAGCCTGATAGCCTGATAGCCTGATAGCCTGATAGCCTGATAGCCTGATAGCCTGATAGCCTGATAGCCTGATAGCCTGATAGCCTGATAGCCTGATAGCCTGATAGCCTGATAGCCTGATAGCCTGATAGCCTGATAGCCTGATAGCCTGATAGCCTGATAGCCTGATAGCCTGATAGCCTGATAGCCTGATAGCCTGATAGCCTGATAGCCTGATAGCCTGATAGCCTGATAGCCTGATAGCCTGATAGCCTGATAGCCTGATAGCCTGATAGCCTGATAGCCTGATAGCCTGATAGCCTGATAGCCTGATAGCCTGATAGCCTGATAGCCTGATAGCCTGATAGCCTGATAGCCTGATAGCCTGATAGCCTGATAGCCTGATAGCCTGATAGCCTGATAGCCTGATAGCCTGATAGCCTGATAGCCTGATAGCCTGATAGCCTGATAGCCTGATAGCCTGATAGCCTGATAGCCTGATAGCCTGATAGCCTGATAGCCTGATAGCCTGATAGCCTGATAGCCTGATAGCCTGATAGCCTGATAGCCTGATAGCCTGATAGCCTGATAGCCTGATAGCCTGATAGCCTGATAGCCTGATAGCCTGATAGCCTGATAGCCTGATAGCCTGATAGCCTGATAGCCTGATAGCCTGATAGCCTGATAGCCTGATAGCCTGATAGCCTGATAGCCTGATAGCCTGATAGCCTGATAGCCTGATAGCCTGATAGCCTGATAGCCTGATAGCCTGATAGCCTGATAGCCTGATAGCCTGATAGCCTGATAGCCTGATAGCCTGATAGCCTGATAGCCTGATAGCCTGATAGCCTGATAGCCTGATAGCCTGATAGCCTGATAGCCTGATAGCCTGATAGCCTGATAGCCTGATAGCCTGATAGCCTGATAGCCTGATAGCCTGATAGCCTGATAGCCTGATAGCCTGATAGCCTGATAGCCTGATAGCCTGATAGCCTGATAGCCTGATAGCCTGATAGCCTGATAGCCTGATAGCCTGATAGCCTGATAGCCTGATAGCCTGATAGCCTGATAGCCTGATAGCCTGATAGCCTGATAGCCTGATAGCCTGATAGCCTGATAGCCTGATAGCCTGATAGCCTGATAGCCTGATAGCCTGATAGCCTGATAGCCTGATAGCCTGATAGCCTGATAGCCTGATAGCCTGATAGCCTGATAGCCTGATAGCCTTTCTTCTCTCCTTTACATTTCCGCAACGTACTGTTTCTTGAAGTATAATTCGCGCCCAAAAATAACGCTTTCTTCTCCAAACACTTTAACTTTATGTGCCTTTAAACAGACGTCTATCGCACTGACTTAGTCATTGTTAGTAAGCTAAGTGGAGCCCACACAACTTTCGAAGAAGGCCATCCAATGTAAGTAACAGCCATTGACAGACATATTAACTACGACATTTGTCGCGACCCACACAATGTTAAGTACGTACAGGAACAGGAGGATGGACGAACAACGAAAGACAAACACTGTATCCAAGCGGAAAAACAGACATGGACTTACCGCCTAACTTAACTATATGACTTTACTCCACAGCAGGAGATGCAAGGATTGACTACAGGTTTTTAATACAGGGATGTTACTTGAAACGCGACAAAGTAACCACACAAAAAACAGTGTATGCAAGTTACATCGAAGCGCAGAGACATGAATACAGTTTTTTTTGGTTCAATATTCTTTAAATAATATTTTTCCTGCTGTTTCTCTTTTTCCTTCTTTACATTCTTATATCCTATTGTTCATTTTATTCACTATGTGTATTTAAAGACATTTCTTAGTTCCGATTTATAACTAAACGCATTCCTTTCCTTCAACTGCAGTTCTTTTCTTTAAAATATGTTTCCTTTAAAATATTATTTTCTCTGCACTTTTTTCTCTCCTTTACATTCTTAAATTATGTTCATTTTATTCAATATGTCTTAATTTACATACAATTCTTATTTCCGATTTATAACTAAACGCCTGATAGCCTGACAGCCTGATAGCCTTTTTGGTTTTGACTCCTTTTTTTTCATGTTTCTTTCTTTTTTTTTTTTTTTTTTATTGGTCTGCCTGCTGGTTTCTCTCTCCTTTACATTCTTATATCCTATTGTTCATTTTATTAACTATGTGTATATAAAGACATTTCTTTGTTCCGATTTATAACTATACGCATTCCTTTCGTTCAACTGCAGTTCTTTCCTTTAAATTATGTTTCCTTTAAAATATTATTTCCTCTGCACTTTCTTCTCTCCTTTACATTTTCGCAACGTAATGTTTCTTGAAGTACAATTCCCGCCCTAAAATAACGCTCTCTTCTCCAAACACTTTACTTTTATGGGCCTTTAAACAGACGTCTATCGCACTAACTTAGTCATTGTTAGTAAGCTAAGTGGAGCGGACACAAGTTTCGAAGAACCCCATCTAATGTAAGTTCCAGCCATGGAACTAAACTAAACGCATTCCTTTTCTTGAACTATGTTTTACTTAACAGTTTAAACATCAATGAGTTTGTACGCTAAAGTAGATGTTCTCGCAACGATAGTGATTCTTTCAATACATTTGCCGCCATGAAAGGGAACAATGGATGAACAATGAAACACTAACATTGTATGGAGGAGGGGACACAAAAAAGTGCAGACACACGGACTAACAAAGTTTTTTAGAGACAAAAAAAAAAAAAAAAAAAAAAGGGTATGCAAGTTACGTGAAAGCAGAAACATAAGAGCCATGCAACTTGCAGGAATTAACCGTCCGAAAGTTCATACGATTGTTAATCAAGTGAAGAACAAAAATAAAAACTAAAACACACCCTGAAATACACACAGCAAGGACAGAGTGATACAAGAATGAGACACTAACATTGTTTGGTGCAGGGACCAACGCACAAACAGACAAGAAGAGTCACGATCTTACTGAAAAATAGGGGACTTCTAATGCTCACCAGGAGATGGAAAGAATGAATTGAGGCATAAAGAAAATAAAAATACTTTTAAGCCTCCAGAGTAACAAAACAATAAACAGTCTAGGCAACTTACGAGGAGGCAGAGACATATGAATACAATAAAGACATTAGAGCCATGCAACTTTCAGGTAGAGACCGTCGGACAATTCATATGAATGTTAATCAAGTGAACGACAAGAACAAAACCCACAGCAACACAGCGTCAAGTACAGCCATCAAGGGGAGCGTCGATAAACAATGAGACACTAACATTCTATGGAGGAGGGCCGATGAGGGGACACAAACATGGAGAGACAAGAACTTAAAAAATGTTTGTTTTCTCAACAGCAGCAGATGCAAGGAGTGACTACAAGTATAGAAGAGAGAGCGATGTAAATTCGAACGCCTCAGAGTAACCAAAACAATTTGAATTAAAACAAATATTAACCAAGTTACGAGGAAGCAGAATCACAAACGAATACACTATCAACATTAGACCCAGGCAACTTGGACGTATACACCGTCTGACACTTCATATTAATATGTTACTCAATTGAAGGACTGAAAAGCCACAACACATGGTGAAGTACAGCCATTAAAGGGAAGGATGGATCAACAATGAAACACTAACATTGTACGCAGGAGGGCACAAAAAATTACAGACACACCGACTAACTTACAAACTAAGTTTTTTCAACACATCACGAGATGCAAGGATTTACTACAGGTATATAAGAACGATATTAATTGCAACGCTACAGAGTCTCCAAACAACAAACAAGTGGATGCATGTGAAATGCATACACAGACACAGGAATACAGTAAAGACATACGGTCTATACTTGCAAGTTACATGCCTCGTATGTATGACACTTATGAATGTTTATCAAGTTAAGTACGGGAAGAAAAACAAACAACACACAGTTAAATACAGACATGAAGGGCAGGGTCCATGAAGTATGAGACACTAAGATTGTATGGAGGCGGAACCAGGGGGGTAAACAAATACGGGAACATTCACGGACTAAGTTATAAACTATGGGACTTTACTCCAATGCAGAAGATGGAACGATTTTATAGACATAGAACAAGAAACACTACATGAAAGGCCACAGAGTAACCAAACGAAAACAAGTGTATGCTAGTTACGAAGAAGCAGAGACAGGAATCGAGTCAAGCCATAAGACCCATGCAACTTTCAGGTATAGACCGTCTCGCACTTCATGAATTTTTATAAAGTGAAGACCGCCAACAAAACCAACACCAACACATGGTGAACAACACCCATGAAAGGGAGGGTGGATGAACAAAGACCAACAGTGTATGGAGGCGCCCCGACAAGGCTACACAAAAACATGGAGGTCAACTCCTAACCGAAACATTATGTGAGTTTAGTCCTCAACAATATATCGAAGGATTGACAACAGGTATAGAATACACTGCGGTGTTAATTCAATGGCTACACACTAGCCAAACTAAACAAAAGGGTTTGCAAGTTACGTGGAAGCAGAAACATAACTTACAGGCAGGAATTACCCGTCAGAAACTTCATACGAATGTTAATCAAGTGAAGAACAAGAAGAAATTCAACAACACACTGAAGTACACACATCAAGGAGAGAGTGATTACAGAATGATACACTAACATTGTTTGGTGCAGGGCCAACGGACAAACAGACAAGAAGAGTCACGATCTTATTGAAAACTAGGTGACTTCTAGTCCACACCAGGAGATGGAAGGAATGAATTGAGGCATAGAGAGAGGAATGGAACTTTTAAGCCTACAGAGTAACAAATCACAGTGTATGCAAATTACGAGGAGACAAAGACATAGGAATACAGTTAAGACATTAGAGCCATGCAACTTTCAGGTAGAGAACGTCTGACACTTCATATGAATGTTATTCAAGTGAAGGACCGGAACAAAACCCACAACAACACACGATGAAGTACAGCCATGAGTAGGACGGTGGATCAACAATTACACACTAACATTTTATCGAGGAGGACCAAGGAGGGGACAAAAACATGCAGAGACACGGACTAACTGAAAAACCACTTTCTTCAACACCAGGAAATGCAAGGATGGACTACGCGTAAGGGAGAGCAATGTAAATTCGAAGGCTACTGAGTAACCAAAACAAAAGCAAGTGTATGCAAGCTACGTGGAAGCAGACAGAGCCATACAATAAAAACATACATTACAGGCATGCAACTTGCAGCCATAGACCGTCACACACTTCATATGAATGTTAATTTCATCAAGTGAAGGACGACAAGAACACTAACAACAACACTTTCAACTACAGACATCAAGGGGAGGATGGATCAAGATTGACAATCTACAACTGTATAGAGACAGTCAGGAGGGGAGACAAATACATGGAGACTTACGGACTAACTTATACAATATCCGAGTTTCCTTCACACCAAGAGATGAAAGGATTTACTAACCTTTAATAACAGAGGGGGATGTAAATTGAAAGCCTACAGAGTAACAAAACAACAACCAGTGTCTGCAAGTCCAGTGCAAGCACAAACACCTCAGAGGCAAGCAACTTGCAGGTATAGACAATCTGACAATTCATATATGGTAATCTAGTGAAGGACAAGGAGATAACCCATGAAACACGGAAGTACAGACATCAAGGAAAGGGGGGAATAAGATTGAGACACTATTATTGTGTGGAGGCGAGCCCAAGGAGGGAAACAAATAGCTTGGGAGTCACGCAATAACTTTTATACTAGGCGAGTTCAGTCCACAACAGGAGATGGAAGGATTGACTAGAGCTATAGAAGAGACGTGGATGTAACTTGAAGACTACAGAGTAAACTAAAAAAAAACTGTGTATGCAAGTTACGTGAAAGCACATACATATAACAGGCATCCAACTTTAAGGTATAGACCGTTTCAGACTCATATCAATGTTATTCAAGGGAACGACGAGATTAAAACCCAAAACAGAAAGTGAAGTACAGACATGAAGGGCAGGGTGCATGAAGAATGACACATTGTACTGTATGGAGGCGGAGCGAGGAGGGGATGCAAAAACATGGAGAGTCAAGGAATAACTGAAAACAAGGGTGACTTTAGTCCACAACAGGAGATGCAAGGATTCACTACAGGTTTAGAAGAGAGCGGGATGTAAATTCAAAGCCTACAGACTAACCAAACAAAAACCAGTGTATGCAAATTACACGGAAGCTTAGACAGAGGGATACAGTAAATACCTAGATAAGAGCCATGGAACATAGTGATATAGATCGTCGGAGAATTCTTATGAATACGTTATTCAAGTGAAGGACAGGGGAAAAAAAAAAAAAAAAAAATTGGACGACTGCTACGTACGGTATGGAGAACCGGGGATTTACAACATCAGCGATTTACCACGGGACACGCAGGCATGATAACCCTAGACAAATTATTTACTTCCGGATCACAATGCCTGGTACTTGGTAAGCGATGTTACATTCACAACAAGCTAAGAGTGTCCGCATCAACACAAGTTACTGATATCACGCTGCTTACCGAACCACTAATGGACTCTCTTGTATACCTAGGACAAAATAGGACACTTCGCAAACAAAGCAGTCACCGATGAAACTAACATTCAACAATAATAGTTACATATCAAGTAAAAGTTCTCCTGCACCGGAGTGCTCACCATCCACTAAATGTAATACTCAGTTGGGTTTATCCCCTTTCATGTTTTCCTTCCTACCTTTTTCCTTTTCCTTCATTCTTTCCTCTACCTTCTCCCTACAGGTGACTTTAGACAACCTCTATCAATCTTTCAATCAGTCTCCCCTCTTCTTTCCGACTAAACGTGACTACATTCAGTGACAAGCCAACCAGTTTCCTTCATAATACAAAAATTTTATACGGTCAGTCCAAACAGAAAATAAATTATATACAAAGTTATATTCTAGCCATAATGAAGTATACAAATTATTAGTTTATGTTATATGTTTTAATTTTTATGCATAAGTGCACACAGAGTTAATTCAGGCTTTATTAGGTATGAATAATGATATATACACAAAAGTATAGTGGGTTGTATTGCGTGCATTATAAACTAAGCAAGAGACTAAACACAAGGAGGATTATGGTTATCTACATTCTAGGAATCTTTGACCACTGGATTTGTTGTACAAACTAACATTATGATGAATGACAATCACCACTTTACGAGAACTAGGTATAGTCGAGGTCAGACAAAAAATTCGATGTACACTCCATAAAAAGTATCGACATTCTTCAAGCACGTATCATTCTGATACTTTCATTAACCATTGTGATATATGGGCCATTCTGTAGTTATGTGAAATTATTGGTTATTTATTAAAAAGGCAAAAAAATTCTATTTAACTGTCGTGCCTATGTCTCCGGAAGTTGCTCATTTTCACAACCATCGTACCAAAAAGGGCCGATAATTTCTGGGAATAGTGTACCTATACTGAAAACTTCAATTTAATAAAACATATGTACCTAGACATGTAAAGTTATACTTGACTATTAAGTAGAACTAAATTTTATTCACATTACTTAAGTATGACAGTGGTAATGTGTGTGTGATTTTTTTTTTTTTTGTTTACCACATTACAAACCACGTTTCTATAAACAAAAAAAAAAAAGGGAATATTAGTATAATTAGGTTAACTTTTTCAGTTCTACCACTACGGTCTTTTCAATAAAACAGACTTATAATAGACCGTACGAGTTCTTCCTTAAATCTTTCCATTTCCTTGTACCTATGGGTCACTTCACTGAGTGACAAACGAAAGGATTTCATGTACAACAAAAAACCATTAACTACGCTGGGTGGTAAACAAATTTAGATCCATGCTGGTTTAGTCGCTAATTATACGGCTCCAGTCACATTGACTGTAGCCTTATTTCCAAAGGGTGCTTCGGGTTTATTGTTCACGTAATCCTACTCAGGGAAAAGTGAGCCTGGTAACTCCTGTCAGGCCCAACTTGACTAGCCCCAGACTCCTACGCACTTCGTGGGCCGACATACGATTACATGATGGATGAATGAAGAGTTGCCTACATTTCTTTATCCACTATACTATACAGGCATCCAATATCCAAGCAGCCTCCTCATCATATCCCAATCGTATAACAGTACCCGCCTCAACAGAAGTAGCCCCATATCACTCACTTCCTTTAGTGCTGCCTATTTCTTACTTCCTTATTCTTTTTCTATGTTTGCCCTTATTTCTTCCTCTCGATCCCATATTTCATTGGACTTTATTCGTCTTCTATTTACATATCTTTTCCTGACAACACTAATGGCTTCCTGTAAGCCATGAAACCATTTTCATCACTGGCTGGTAACCATATAACCAACATAAGTTTTCCCTACATTTCAGTACGTAGGTTCGAGTTTACTGACCAAATGAAACTAACTCAAAAAATACAAAGCCACCCGGTCACCCTCTCCCCTACCATTTCACTTATTCAATGACCCACATTTACTCAATCCTATTTTAACTCATTTATGCAATTTCACCAAAAACACAACCTTTGGTAATCAAACCACAAAATATTAAGTCAAGATTAAAGCACAACGTTAAATAAACAACTAAACTGATTTCCGCTACTACTCAATCCTGTAATTAACCGAACACAAATCAAGAAAATATGAAGTCAAACAAACAGTTTCATAAACGCAAACTGGCTCATACCCTTTGGATCCTTTCTTTCGTTAAAGAAGAACAGTTAACAATTAAGCAACTACACGTAGCAGAAAGCCGAATCTAAGAACGAAATATGATAATTCAAACAATCTTTAATAACAAACAAAACGATTTCAAACAATACCCACTCGGTGCCCAATAGTCAAAATAAAACATCAGAACTAATGTCATTCTCAGTATTCAATTGTGCCATATGGTGCTGACCATCATTCAATTGATTATTTGTTACCTGCAGTTCCTTAGCCTCTATCATTCCGTATTCCTTCCCCTGCTATTTCTCACCATCATTCACTCATTATATTGCTGAATATTTCTTTAAACCCATGTAAAACCGTTTGTGGTAACCATATAACCAATAGAAATGTGTCAACTCCGTCACAACATGTGGCCTGGTGGAGGGTTAGAACCCATCCGCGTAAGACAACTAAAGGACTAACGGCCACCCTATGTCGGATAATGGCATCTGGCTACACATTAATTATGAAGTCACCAGTTAACACTATCATTCAGCACCAACTCGATTCTCGTCAAGTAATTCCACTACATTAACAGTACACGCTTACTAAAACTGTATACCTGTCTTCACACCCCTTCATCTCATACGGAGAAACCACAAACAAATCGCCTCCATGTCGCCCTATCACCTGCCATTTCCTTAAATCAAATACAATAAAACTCATTTCACTTTCTCACTAAGGGAAAAGCGTACGGATATCAAAGTGCTAAATATGAAGTCAATATTCATACAAACAGTTAAAGAATCTAGTACATGAAAAAAAGTGATTTGAGCCACTACTAATGTCACCAATAAAATGCCTAATCAAGCCACGACAAACTCTCCAAACCGTTAAATCAACGAAAATGCCTTACTACCCTTTCGTTACTTTTCTAAATATATACTTGACATTTCCATCAAACTAGTAGCAGATAATTCAAATGAAATAACCAAAGCAACCTTTAATAAATTCATATATCACTAAATGCATATAACAGACTTCCATCACTACCCAATAGCAGCCAACAAAAATATGAAGTCAATATTCACTCTTGTGGTAGGTGGTTGAGACCATCAGTCACTCACTTTATGTAGTGCTGCCTACTACATCCCTCGCCTGTAGGCTAGCATTCTTTCTGTCTTCCCTTCCCTGTTCCTATGTCTCACCTTCATCCCCTCAGTGTAGTGCTGCTTACTTCTATCAACTCTATCATTCTTTTTGTACATCTATCCTCTTCACTTCCCATTTCTCTCATCTCTCCTGTCACTTTTTATCGCCTCTTTCCTTTCCAAAGATCTTTACATTAACTGCCAAGCTTGACTGTTTCCTGTACTCCTGAAAACCATTACAACGCTGGGTGGTAACCATATAACCAATCTGTCAGAGAGTCAACAAGTGGGTTGGTGGAGGGTTAGTGCCCCTCCCCTTAAAACGACTAGCTCAAACACTCCCATCCCATATGGGATAATTACATCTAGTTTCAAGTCAACAGTTAAACAATCATTCAACAAACTCTTTTAACGTCAAGTAATTTCAATGGATTAACTTATTGGACAAAAAGGGAGGGGCTTACTAAATCTATATATGTGAATTGCCAAACCCCTTTATCCCGCAAGGGGTTGCCACAAACAAAACCTCCATGTCGCCCTGTCCCCTGCCAGTTCGCTAAATCAAGGACCCAAATATTATTTCACAACCATACAATAAATCTCACTCATTTAACGCAATCTAAATATTCGATAACCTTTGGAAATAAAGCCGCTATTTAAGTTCAAAATCAAGCAAACCGTTAAATACACATATGAAAGTAACTAAATTCCGCCACTAATATAACAACAATGCATTTCTATACAGTAGCTATGAAGTCGCAAATCTAACCTTTGAACATTCGCAAATTAACCAATGGAATTCGTTACCCCTTTATTCCGTTAACAAACTAACACTTCATCCACTACTCGTAGCAGACAAAAGAAACTGAAAGAACGAAATATTAAATCAAGCCATCCTTTAAATTCATAACTATTCGCATATACCTGATTCCCATCACTACCCACTCGCAGCCCCACAAACCAACCAAAAAAAGGATTTCAAAAAAATTAATACTACGTCAATAATCACTAGTGGTAGGTAGTGCCGACTATCATTCACCGACTGCCTACTACTTCCTTCGCCGCTATCATTTGGTTTTCCTTTCCCCTATTCCTATTTCTCACAATCATCCACGCACTCCATGTATTGCTGCCTAGTTCTCCTTTCACCTCTATCATTCGTTTTCTACGTCTACCCTCTTCATTTCCTATTACTCCCATCTTTTCAATTTTTATTAACCTCCTTTTCTTTACAGGTACCATTACATTGAGTGACAAGCCTGATGGAATCCTGTGAGCTAGGAAACCATTTACAAAGCTGGGTGGTAACCACATAACCAATCGATGTGTCAACTACTTGTCGACAAATGGGTTAGTGGAAGGTTACTGCCCCTCCCCATACATCGACTAACTCAAAGACAAACGGCCACCCCATATGAGATAATAGCATCCGCCTACAAACATAGTAACTCTGATGTCACCAAACTGTTAACATTCATTCAACACTAACTCATTTAACCGTCAACTAATTTCACTAAATTACCTTCTTTGACAGGAAATTACTAAATCTATGTATCTGTATTATCAGACCCCTTAATCCCGTAATGGGTAGCCACGAACAAATCGCCTCCATGTCGCCCTATCCTCTGTCATTTCCCTAAATCATGAAGTTTAATTTTGTCATTATCGTTAAATCACTCATTTACCACATTTTCACTAAGCGTAACGCTTATATCAAACCGCTAAATATGAGGATTAAAGCAAACGGATAAATAAACAAGGAAATGAACATAATTACGTCAACTACTCGTGTAGTAACAACTCGTTCAGCATATTTTCTTTTAGTGAAATATATAATGCAAATACAAATTATTATTTAATTCCTTTATTGCCGTTTCTTTCAAGGGCTATCTTGCCATACTCAGTGGATTTTGGCCATCATATTATATGCCTTTACGGGTTTTGGTGTGCAAATGAACATTACCGATTCTTGCTCAACATAGACCAACTGAAAGGTGGATTTCGTTTCCGTACTTCTATACATCATGCTGGGTTAGGTTAGGCTGGGTTGGGTTAATTTAGGTTAGGTTGGGATATATTGAATTATTAGGTATATTTCAGCTAGGTTTGGTTAGGTTTTTAATTTTATTAGGGCAAAGTTTGTCAGTCATATGGTTATTATTCATTTGCACAACAAATGAAGCCTCAAAACTCTCAAATGAACTAAAAAACAAATTATTATTATTATTAGTATTTTTTTTAACGGCAATAAAAAAAAATTTTTCAACACGCCAAGTCAAGAACCGAATAAGAAACGTCCTAACTTTTCAAATTACGACCTCTTAGTTTTCATTAAGTTTCCAATATTTTTCTCAGTACACAAACATTACAAAAAAAGCAATGATGCTACCATGGTAAAGTATTACCTACAGGGTGAATAGCGTTTCCAAAGTGAAAGGGGAGAGCAGTGAGGTTAAGTGAGTAACAAATTTAGTTATTTTGTATCACAAGTTAAGAAGAAGGTAAGCAAGGATATTAGGGAAAAAAAAAAAAAAAATTTAAAAACTGTCCTTGTGAAGATGGAAGCTTTTCTAATTTACCATATAACACAAACCTAACCCATTTATTACGCTTACTGTTAGAGGTAGAGTGAGTATAAAACTGGTTGGCTTTATCATACAAGTCTAAAACTAGGAAGTCATTTCCTTTTGGTAGGCGAGGGAGATGGGGTTGTACTTTTGGCATGGACAGACTCGTCATAGTGTAAGCAATTACTTTTACTGTAGTAAAAATTTCGTATATGCCAAACGTTGAACTCGATCCAATCTCAGTATTAATTTCGTTTGGGTCTTGGCCTGAGCATTCATATTGTTAAGTCACTTATTTTTACTTGTTAACTTAACCACTGTATTGATGCAATAAATGGTTTGTGTCGCATACGCTTAGTTTACGTAATGTTTGTTAGGTTTATTTAACATCTTCATTCAACATCTTTCATAACTTTGTCTTCATAAAAGTATAATCACCTTAGTATATCAAACTGTCATTGTTTAACACATCCGTCATCAACCCATGAACTCCTAGTAGTCTCAGTTCATGTTGAAACTTACAATGCCGTTGCAAATGCTCAGGCACATGGAAAGTGTGTGTCTCAACCTTCTCTTTCGACGTTAATGTCGCCGAACTAAATACACACCTACAAGCTCCTTCGCTGTACTGTATACAGCAGATGATTCCTTGAGCGGCCCCAGTGGGGGTTTTCCCAGTGTCTTTCATAAAATTCATATTACGATGCAAAGAAATAAGTATTCCCAGAGTTTTTAGAAGCACTAAAAACGAGTAGGGCAATTCTTACCGTCTGTTCAATTTCTTTTACGATGATGTTTAGAAGTGAGTTGCCCAAAGACAAACGATACACCAAGAGGTGGCATACTTTATAAACACACTTACTCCGGGTTGTGATGTACGTACATTAAAATGTGTCCCCCAAACGCTTAGAATCTTAGTGCAAAATGGCCGCGCCCATGCTTATGTAATGACTTTCTTCCTCAGCACTGTATCTTTAAGCACATAACATCCGCCGCCTTATGTGTTTTCTGAATCCAGCCCTACCACAATTGAACGTGGCATATCTAGGAATTACGGAGAATAAAGACTTTAAACCAAGGCAACTGTGATACTGCTAAAAAAACATCTATTAGGGTCCGAGGATTTATTTCGCGAAGAGTGAGGAATTGAAACTAGCATAAGTAAGAACACAGTGTACGCCGTGGAATTTTCGTGTACTTACTATATATAATTCTTACAACAGGAAAAATTACAGGCCCACTCCATTCATGGACAAATCTAATAGTTTGATTTCCACAGCTCACGGTTTAATTTGGGGCTAAACTCTGGGGAAGAGTTCCAAAGAGATGCAGTTCCAGGAATATATAAGATACGCGAAAGTTATCCAATATAGGAGTGTGACTGTGACTGGATATAAATTATTTAGAAAATGTACAGCGAACAACAAATATTATATGGTCGGAACCTTATATATGAAGACAGACTAAAAACTCGATGACAGATTTGACGTGTTTAAGATGAAGGTAATAAGGGACATTACCAAGGCTTAAAGTGAGCATACAGGATATAACTAGAAATTCTTTCATAGTAAATTCCGTTTTAGTAAGGAACTAGGTAGAAATTGTTTGGGCAATAAAGTAGTACAGTGGCCTCAACAAGTGACGGAACAGTATTCTGAAGTTACCGGTCAACGAAGATTCACATACTGCTACTTATATCTTAAATGTAAAACTTAAGAAAAAGTGTTACAAAAAAAAGCACACGTCTAATTAACTGTATGTTTCAAAATTTCATTGGGAACCAGTGCGTTTGTTACGGAAACAAAATCATAAACGGAATTATTTGATAATTCAGAACTGTCGCTCAGGAACAGTCAAGCATAACTCGCCAAGTTCCTCACAAGTATGGTAACACGCAATACTATTTACCATAAGGCTAAAATGATTTAATATAAAATAACATTTTGCCATTATTAATCAAATATTTTCGGTTACAATACAGGGAAATATCTAAGGGTGGCATCTGACCGAAAATCTAAATTTATATTTTTTTACTTGGATTTTTACAATACCCTAAAATATATAGCCATCATTTAGCCAAATTTTGAATGTGATTGAAGCAGATTTTTACTATAGGTTTTTTTTTTTTTTTCTTCCAAAGGAACCGTTTTGAGTACTACCCATTTCTTTATATGCAAATACTCAAACATTTGTCTGTTTTGACGAATGACTCTGGTCGACATGTCAACTGAATATTATTTTTCTTATACCGAACAATTACTTTATGATAATTAATAAAAAATATGGCATTACAATGGAGTTTGTCCAACTGTACTACATCTATTGCTCTTCAATACCGCAAACCATTTGAAAATACATTCTCAGGTTAAAGTTATACCATATTACGTAATAACTTACAATGAGAAATCAGCAATTTAAGTATACTCAGAGCCCTAGTTTAAAACTACTGTAAGTTTGATATGTTTTATCTACATTGTTTGCAGCTTCTAAGTATATGCCACCTGGTCTTTTACAAGGACATTAGGCACTAGAGGGTGCAGGAGTCATGACGAGCCACCTGACTCATTATAGTCATACAGGTGTAATAGGCGTTTGATAAGTGCTGGATTGTCATTTTAGCATAAAGAGCCCAGATCAGTTTTCTTTTAGGGGAGCATTTACATATGTATATTCTTCACCAGGGCTGGTATTTTCGTCCAGATGCCCACCTTAAGTATTTATTTCCGTTTCTGCTTTCTCGATGGTCGACGACAGAAAGCGGGAAAGCGGCCTAAATTTGGACCATTTTAAATTGTTTGCTCAACAAGCACGAAAATAACTTTGGCTCACACATAAGTTATTACATTGCATTTGGCCAGTTTTTCCATTAAGAAAAATATCTGAAAGAATTTATCTATGCCAGTGAATGAATTAAAACCTTTCAAATTGGCCGAGAATTGGAGCTCCTTGGAGAATAAACTAGTGTCAGCCTAAAATCCGCAGTGCATATAAACGATTGGCAAGAGTAATCAAATTTATAGGCTCAAATTCATCGATTTCAAAACTACGAAAACAGCATTTTCAGTTAACGTGGATGGACCGGTTTATTTTAAAGACAAGATGTTACAGGTAAGATATAATAGATATGTTCTTTGCCAATGCAGCAATTTATACTCGTCATCTTTATTGCCCAAGGTATGACAAAAGTAAAATCTTATACTTCATCAACCGAAAATAAAAATATCACTGGGAATAAACTAGGTAATTATAATTATTAGCGACGATAAGACAAGAAGTACAAGCAGAATTTTCTTGTTACCGAATTTATTATTTTGATTACTATGAAGAATTTCATTGTGGCAATATTATTGTTGCTATATCACCATAGCATTTGAAAAAACGGTACTGTATTGTAGTAAGGATTTTTCTTTTAATGTTCTTCAAAACTAGAGCATTTTTATTTGAAGTTCTGATAAGCAAACCATCACGAACGAGTTATACAACGCCCGCCGTGAGTAGTAATACATTGTACATTCGTTCAAATCGGGAAACTCATCTAAGTGTTAATTAATATAGCACTGCCTCATGTTATTCATTCTACACAATTGTTAGTGTGATAGGTTTCATTTGGTATTACGTGATTAAGGCACAATTTCTTATATTCACTAAGTTTTCATTGAACGTTTGGAGTGCAGAGAGATCAAACCAACTGGAACTATGCTATCATTTTTTGAGGCGACTGCACACGTATGGAATAAACTACGTACTGATGTATGTACTCGCTGCCCTTTCCACCGAGTTTCAAGCGTAACCTAGACAATCATTGGACGTTTAATTGCTGGATATTTATAAAATATTAAGAAATTTTCTTTTTCGGGTTATACTATATTAACCTTTCCCAATTTGACAATTTCCTATTAAATGCCCATGCCAGTTTTTCTTTACTGTGCGGTCTTCCTTCTGACTTTCCTACCGGCTTCAGGTGGAGGGTTTGGACGCCGAGGGAGAGCCGCCTTAGTTCAGTTTCTCTTTTAGGAATTTAACTACCATGGGCCCACTGGCCTACTGCCGTTATCCTATCTTATGTTATAAAAGATAAATACAATTTTTTAATAAACAGGTATGAATGAATGAAAGCAATCCTGGCTGATGTGCACGGAAGATAAAGGGCTATATGCTTAAGTAAACTTTTAGTACACGCTGGAAAGTAGCGTGGCAAAAGTAGTTTTTCCACAATCAACAAATCATTCACTAACCATGCAGCTATTACATTAATTACTCTATGGCTACACTAAAACAATATATGCAGCTATCCAACGATATACTGATTACATCCGTTTATCCACAGTTACTCATTAAATAGCTGTTCCGGCAGTCCTAGTCTAAATTTATTCCCAGAGGTAACTCGTGGACGTCGTACTAAGCCTGACTCATTCGCAGTTCAGCTCGACATTTACCAAGAAATCCTTTTGTCGTCCCTGCACACTTCGGTTATGACTGCAGGTGTTTCGCGTTGTATTGCGATTAATTTGCTACTATACTGTACTAGCAACGATACTGCCGGCCGCGTGCTGGTAAACCTAGGGTCCACGATGTATTCTTATAAATGACGAGCACAAACGATATATTTTTAAACTATTTTCCTCTGACAGTAGTTGTAATAGGATCAGTGGTGTGGGAATAAGGTGGGTGGGTGTGGTGGGTTTAGGGTGCGTGTAGTGTGGAATCAGTATAAGGTGGGTGGGGTGGGTTGGATGTACGAGTGGTTGGGTGGATGAACAAGCTTATGGCGTTTAGGAGAAATATTGATCCTCAAGAAAAGGCTGTGATGCATATGCCTAGTTGCAAAAAAAAAAATAAAATAAAATAAAATTATAAAAAAACAAAATGAAAAAAAAAAAATAAAATAAAAAAAATATGAAAAAAAAAACATTCATCCTAAACAATCGACCTACCACAAACCTACAAGCCTAACCACCTACAACCTGGGTCATGGGAGGAACCTACACTAATCAGCCCTAAGTGACCAAATCCCTGTCTGCCTATGGTTTGGCCAACCTAGGCCGGAGCACGTCCAATGGGAATTAGCTCCGGTGACCAAACCTGTTACTATCCAAATACTAATCCTGGTGCTCATGTTGGGATAGTGGGAGGAACCTAACGCCTACACCCTGCCTGCCTGACACCCTATCCCTAATCCCAGCCTGGCCTATGCCAGTACTGGTTGACCCTACCAATGCCAGTCGACTATAGAAGGCTCGACTTTTAAGCTAAGTGCCTGCGACCCCCAACTGAGGGTGCTCCCGCACGCTCACGGGATCCCCCAGCGGCTCGGCAGTTGCCCCAATCCAGAGTCGGGCCTGAATCCACACTCCTGAGTGCGCAACAGGACCCCTGGGAGGTCTAGGTGGCAGACAGAAACAAATCTGTCTAGGACCATCAACCAGGGCAAGGGGTGGAAAGGTCTTTAGTAGAAGAGGTAAAGCAGAACCTGAAGCCCGGACGACAACCCTGACTCCCGCCCCCTCCCAGCAGCTACAGGGCGTTAGCCTCCACTGCATGCCGTGGGGGAGAGGTACGAGTTCAGATAGTCATCGACCTTCGTCAGGTTATAGTGGGTAGAGGGCAGAGAGAGGGAAAAAGAAAGTCATCATTTAGATAGCGCCAATCCTCCTCCACTAGGGTCTCTGGTCTGGTTCTCCACGCATCATTACTCCTGGAAGAAAAGAAAAAACAATTAGTGACTAACGTAAAAAAAAAAAAGTTATATCAAAGCATTAAATGACAAAAAATAAACAACTAAAATGAAATAAATCAAAAGAAGTGAAATAAATCAAAATTAAAAAAAAATTAAATAAATCAAAATCAAAAGAAATGAAATAAATCAAAAGCAAAAGAAATGAAATATATCAAAATCAAAAGAAATGAAATAAATCAAAATCAAACAAAATGAAATAAATCAAAATCAAAAGATTTGAAATAAATCAAAAGATTTGAAATAAATCATAATATATGAAATAATTCAATATAAAATAAATCAAGAGAAATAAATCAAGAGAAATCAACCAACCACTACTCACTGTGAGAGCTAGGCATCATCTGACCTACGGCCGCTTGGAAAGCACTAGGAAACTTACGGTTAGATGGCGCCACGATACTCTGTCTCGCATTCCTCAGGGTGTATCGCATTCCAGAGAGAGAATAGCTTGTTTCATGGGGGGGTTGATCCGGGGGAGGCCCGTTGTTTACACGCGTGCAGTCCATTTGTATGATTTTAATATCCACAGTTTTTGTTAATAATAATCAAAATAATAATTTAAAATTAATAGTAATAATAACAATAATATTAGTAATAGTAACAGTAATGAGAGGAAGTTAATAATACTAATCAAAATAAATAAATAAATAATAAATAATAATAATAAGACAGTGAAGTGGAATGTGGAAAACAACTTGCTATGAAGGAGTGTACTATGTAGAATATTTCGCCACGGAACCCCTGTTACATACGAAGCTCCCTTCCCAATATAACGCCTGAGTTTATTCTTGCTACCTACAGACGCATACAACGCTGCACTAGGGAATAAATCGCTAACGAAGAGGTGTTTGCAAGCTTCCTAACCCTATCACAGTACCACCGTAAGCCTCCTATGCCGAATAAAATCGTCATTACACCATAAATCTGTATATGTTTGTATGTGTCTACGTGCGTATGTATGTATGTATGTATGCATGTATGTGTGCAGTCACTCATAAAAGTTCGTGGGGGTTCGGGTGTGTGTGGGCCCGTGCAATCCCCACCCCTTTCTGGCCGGCGAGTCTGCATAACAACGTGACAACGCGCACACACCTACACACGGCAGAACTGTGACGCTGATGTAATAAAGTACGAAAGGAATACGTTTGTCAATCATGTGTTATCGGTGGTCATAATCAGTTATATAATTAATGTGTATTATATGAAGGTTAGAGCCCCGACAATATCTAATTTTTTATTACGAAAGTAGCCAGTGACGACGGTAGTGCAGACCGAGATGCATTTGAATTTTTTTGAAAAATTGCTTCGTATCCACATGAATAATAGTGTAAACCATTAAGAGCTAAAAGCACACAGTATCTACCATTAACGTTGTTTAGCATATAGCTTCCTCATACCGTATATTCCTTCAGATATCCAAAGAAAACCAAATATGAATATTGGGTAGTAAAACGCTGTTAGTAGAACAAGACTCGATACAATGAGCAGTGAAGAAGTCTCAGTTGGGCAAAGTCGTAATGGAACAGGCCCGAGTCTAAGGCAGCACTACTGAAGGGAAAACACGAAGCAGATAAGAAACTGTTCATGTAATAACTACAGGAAGCAATTGAATTACTTCAACATTTTCCTGTAGTTATAACGTGAATGGTTTCTTACCTGCTTCGTGTTTTTCCTTCAGGGCTGTTCCATTACGACATTAACCTACTCAGACTGCTGCACTGTTCATTGTTTCGAGACTTGGTCTACTTAGAATGTTTTATTTTTTATTATCCAGCTTTGGATTTCATTTAATATTTGAAAGTGTACGGTATAAGAAAGATATATGCTAAACAACATTGATGGTAGATACTATGTGCTTTTAGCTCATAATGGTTTACAATATTATTCATGTGGATACAAGGCAAGTTTTCTAAAAAATTAAAATGCATCTCGACCTGCACTACCGTCGTCACTGTCCACTTTCGTAATAAAAACTTGGACTCTAACCTTCATATCATACACATAAAATATTTAATTGATTATGACTACCGACAACACATGATTGACAAACGTAAATCCTTTCATACTTTATTACATCAACGTCACAGTTCTGCCTTGTGTGGGTGTGGGTGCGTTGTCACGTCGTTATACAGACTCGCCGACCAGAAAGGGGTGGGAACTGCACAAGCCCCCACACACCCGAACCCCCACGAACTTTTATGAGTGATTGTATGTACGTATGTAGGCTATGTGTACGTGCGTACGTTCTTACCTAATTGTATCTTTACAGGAATGAATCAAGCTCGTATTGTTCCGTGTATTAAACCATTTCTATCATGCATATCCTTAAATTTATGAATAGTTTTGGCACACACTATTTCATTCGGGAGTGCATTCCACTGATCAACTGGCCAATTTGGGAAACTGAATTTCCTTACGTCTTTATCGCCTCTCTTTTTATGCAGTTTTTTGCAATGTCCTCTTGCTGATGCTTCTCCATAGGTTATATATTCTCTCCTTCCCTGATATGCATTTATATAGCATAATCATGTCTCCTCTTTTCCTTCTCTCCTGTAGTGTTGGCAGATTCAGTTTTTCTAATCTTTCTTCATAGCTTAGATCCCTTAAGCTTGGTACCCACCTTGTAGCGGCCCCTTGAACTTTTTCAATCTCATCTATGTGTTTCTTGAGATCCGTCTTCCAGACTACTGATGCATACTCCAGGCTTGGTCTGATGAAAGATGTTATTATCTTTCTCAGCACGTCTTCATTTATATATGTGAATGCTATTCTCATATTTGCAAGCAACGTATACATGTTCCGTACCTTCTCACTTATGTAGCCAGCCGGAGATAGTCTGTTATTGATAATCACATCTAAGTCCTTCTCTCCTTCTGATATGTTTAGTTTTTTACTTCTTAACTTATAAATCCCAATCTGGTCTATTCCCACTTTACCAATTTTGATTACATGACACGTGTCCACACTGAATTCCAATCGCCATGTATTACTCGATTTATGAAGTCTAATTCTTCTTGTAGCTCTTTACAAGATTCTGTGTTAGTAATTCTTTGTATTTTTGCATCATCAGCAAACATATTTAAATAGCTTTCATTTCCAATATTACTATGTACGTCTGTATGTATATATGCATGTACTGTTATATGATTGTATGTGTATGTATGTATAGGCAAACAGCTAGATTCATAACTCATATGGAATTACGAGACCGCAAAATTTATGAAAGATGTTTTCTAAATATATTCTGGTAAATAAATAACGCCATTCATTTAAGGAGTTATTGGTCTGACGACAATATCGTGCCGCAACACGACCCCCCCCCCAAAAAAAAAAAAAAAAAAATATAGCTTATATCTTCTCAAGCACCCCCAAAAAATGTTAAATTAGCAAGAATAAAATAAATAACAGGCAATGAGAGAGAGAGAGAGAGAGAGAGAGAGAGAGAGAGCGAAGCGGGGGATTGGGTTGTGGGAAATAAAACTGAACCTCCGAGACGAACAAACACGACTCCTGGCAGAGATGACGTCTGGTGCAGGAGCGAACGAACGGTTTTCTTCAATTCCAGCATTCATACTGCGAAGACCTCAGAGGTTAAGCTCTGAGGCTACCGAGTTATTTGGTATAATATAATTTTTTAAAGTCTACAGTCTAAATTAACTTTCGTGAGCTATAATTTTGGCCACTACAAAATGACATAAATCGACTAGTTATTTAAAGCTCCCTGAGTAAGAAAGAAAAGTGACAGGATCGATGCTCTTTGCCTCTTGTGCTAGTTCATTGCTACTATGCAACACTGAGGCATTATTTTGAAAATGCCGAATATCCAGAAATAGAGCAGGCTTTATATAGACAACTTAAAAGGTGTCGCTGATAACTACTGATGGATTATGAACCTGCAAATTCCAAATGTGGGAAAGTACATTTGCCGTCAAAGAGGTGGATTACAAATTCACTGCTTTTAAGCGACATCTGAAAGGGGGTTGAGAAGCTAAGGAAACTGTGCGGTAGTTTAAGTGTCTGCATAAAGTTTTCGGGAAAAGTGCAAAAAACTCATCTAAAACGGTGGGTGAGGGGTGCAGTAGGTCATTAAACTGTTATTTTTGTGACTCTCTTGGATTTTTTCTCCAGAAAGCCAGGGTGGAGTGACCGATGAACACTGTAGGCGTTTAACATCAGGACATTTCTAACATCGAAAAGAGTTACAACGGCAACTGGAACCTCGGTATGCTTGGTGACTAATGCTGGACTCTTTTAAGACTTTCCTGGTAAAGTATCACAGAAATTAACGTTAAGCTACAAGTTTTTTTTGAGCAGATATAATCAGAAAGAATGTTTTTAATTAAATTGCATGTCAAAAAAAAAAAAAAAAAAAAAAAAAAAAAAATTTACATTTGTTTGCAGCATAAAATACTACCCTTTCATCGGTGGCATATGAATTTTTTCCCAGCAGTTACTTATGATCTAATTGGTTCATATAACACATTTTTGTTAAACTCCATAACACTGATTACAAAACTACTCAAACCGTCAAGCATTCATGACTTTTTTTTTTTTCTTAACAACTTGGATTCATTAGGGTTTGCTCATGACCTGACAAACCCCTAACATTCGTAACTGTTAATGACATTTCAGTAACCACTGATTTATTACATCTTGACCAAAGGTAATTGACATGCAGCCACAACAATGTATAGTCGAGTGACTCTCCCCAGTTAAATTATAATTCGAACTGCCGGAATAGCTTTTGACATTGGCAGCTATATACCGTCATTAACTTAACTAAATGTTACAGGTTGGAGCGGTTCTTTGCTGATGAACCCGGTGGACTACAGGCTGACTTCCATATCCTGCTGTACATGGCCCTTTTGCAAATAAGACGGAACAGCAATGCAGACGTGGTCATCGACTGAATCACTGCGTGAAGGTATTTACAGCGAAGTGTTTGGAATCTCTAAAGACGATCGTTCGCACCTAGTTTGTACACCGACATTCAGTTGGCCCGCCTAAACCCACTAGACCACCAGACTTGCGTTATCGCGTACATCTGCCAGACAGGCCTCTTAGGGCATCCTATAATGACTGTCTGAAGATGGATCGTCTTAAGAGGCCTCGAAGCTGTAAGTTTATTACAATTGCTTTGTACAGAATGTTTTCAGTGAATAAAGTTGCAGAAAATTTTGTATTGGTTTTGATTTTTGTACTATGATCTCAAACTAATGGACTATAATATATTTCCAAGAATACACTTGTGCTTATATTGTCTGGTTGACTGGTGAGATTATTAAGGTTTACATAACCACCTTAAAGTATTAACTCCATTACTCATCCTTGTTGACTTCACTTGTCAGGCATGGTACAGGGAGGGCAAACTAAACACTGACTCTCTGAAACTTTAACAATTCCATTATATCTGGGAATTAAGTAAATAGAGCTGCCTGACGAAAAAAAAAAAAAAAAATCCTTTGGGGAAAAAAAAAAAAAAAGGGGGGGAGGGAGAAGGTCCAGGGTGTAACTAGAGGGGTGAGGGGTGCCCAGGTTCCTCCATAGATAACTTATTCCACTATAGGATTTAATTTAAAAGTACATTAAAGCCCCCCGCCACACTGGTGAATATTAAAATGTTACCATTCCGTCCATCACAAAAATGACCGAGGAGCAAGTTAGGATGAAAAAAAAAATCAACAGAGACAAAATGAGCTGAACATCTTGATACCAAATTTCAGCAGAGCAAGTCGCAGTTCTAACTTGGTTTAGTGTTTTCCCTCTCATCTCGGCTTACCTCTGGTACAGTAACTTGTAGTATATATTACATTCTCTCGACCTTTCCTATAATGACAAGCAGGGACGCTGCAAAAGTTATTTCCACGGAGTGAACGACAGACGCCTCCTTTCGCGCACCGTTTATCAGTGCAGACACACGATGTCACCATAAAAACCCTCCGGAATATAAACAAACATCTCAATTTGAACTGTGTAAAATTGTTTCACACTAATAATAATAACAATAAAAATAGTTAATGGCATAATACTGATCTAGAGAAATGACAAACAAATCAGTCTATAGGCCTATGCATGCAGTATAGTAGTGGAACAGGCTAATTTGAATGTAGTCCCAGTGGAATGCAGCCTTAAGCTCCCCTTGTCTAGTCCACCTTCCTTGTTTCGGAGAATAGGGAAGTAAATGAAACCTTTCTATACGAGGTAGTTTAACCCTGTGCTTATGTGCTATCACATGTCATCCCTCTCCGGCAACAGTCACCATGTTAGGCATAGGTTGCAAGCAGCAAAATAACAATATGTAACAACTAAAGGAAACTTGCTTCCGACTTTTGACTAAGATCAGCACAAAACTTTAAAATGGATCATCCGAAACTGTAAATAAACTCATTAACTTATCAGGAACTTAACAACGAAACAGCTTTAAAAATTAATAAATATAAGTTGCATCTGCTGATCAGGGCTAACCCATTCAGTCTAGTTATTTCCT
>NC_137044.1:4645176-4647676 GCF_032717465.1 Coenobita brevimanus
TGACTGCTTAACTTCCATACTCACCTCCCTATTTCTCATCACTGCTTTCAGTGTACCAACAACCTTTCTTCCCTGCTGTACCCTTTCACGTACTTCATCCCCCAAAGTTCCATCCTTACTCATCACACTACCCAAGTACTTGAATGCACTCACATTCTCCATATCCTCACCATCCAACCTCACTGCACACTCTGTGACTTCATTCCTCTCAAACACCATAACTTTACTTTTGTTTACATTAACTTTCAGCTTCCTCCTCCTACACACTGTCCCAAATTCATTCACCAAACCTTGCAACTCCCATTCATCTTCACTCAACAATACTGTATCATCAGCAAACAGCAACACCGGAAGCTTCCAAATCTCACCCTCATTCATTAGGGCCACCCCCACATCCACTGCCCTACCTTGCACCTCCTTTACAACCCCATCCATATATATATTAAAGAGCCATGGAGACATCACACACCCCTGTTTCAGTCCCACACTGAGATCAAAGAACTCACTCAGCTCACCATCCACTCGCACCGTAGCCCTAGCTCCCTCGTACATACTCTTCACAGCACTCAACAATTTCCCCTCCACTCCATATATTCTTAATACCTTCCACATACCTTGCCTATCTATTCTGTCATAAGCTTTCTCCAAGTCCATGAAGGCAGCATACACTTTCCTTCCCTTCTCTAGATACTTCTCCACTAAACATCTTAGAACAAATATCTGATCTACACACCCTTTTCCCTTCCTAAATCCCCCTTGTTCTTCTCCAACTAGCTCCTCTGTCATATGCCTAACCCTATCAATGAGTATTCTACCATATATTTTACCAGTCACACTAAGAAGGCAAATACCCCTATGGTTACCACATACTTCTCTCTCCCCTTTTCCTTTGTACAGAGGAACAATTATACCTGATTTCCAGTCCTCTGGAACCCTTCCCTCTTCCCAAGCCAATCTACACAACTTCCATATCCACTCCACAACAATCTCACCCCCATACCTAAGCATTTCACCACACACACCATCAATTCCTGGGGCCTTTCCCAGCTTAATCTTCTTCATCGCTTCCACTACTTCAGACCTACTGATCTCTTCCTCCCTCCTCTCATCTCTTCTCCTCCCAGCCATTCCCCAACCACTTATACTCACACTGCTCTCACTCTCTACATTCAACAAATCCTCAAAGTGCTCCTTCCATCTCCTCAATTTCTCTCTCTTCTCCACCAACAATCTATTATTCCTATCTTTCACTCCCCTACTATTTCCCCTTTCACACTGCCTTACTTTCTTTACCTCCTTCCAAAACAATTTCTTACTCTCCCTCCATTTCACACTCAGATTCCTCCCAAACTCTTCATCCACTTTCTTCTTACTCTCCTTCACCAGTCTCTTAACCTCCCTTCTCCTGCTCACATATACCTCTCTCTTCTCTCTCTCATCTTCTCCCCTACCTCTACTCGCCAACCATTCACCATATGCCTTCTTCTTTTGTTCCATAGCTCGTTTCACCTCATCATTCCACCATGCTGTCCCTTGCACACCCTTGCATCTCCTCCTCACTCCACAAACCGCCTCACACGCTGCGCTTATCTCTTCCGTGAATATCTTACATACGTCTTCCACCCCTTCCATCTGCTCTAGCTCATACCTTCCCAATCTTTCTTCCACTATGCTCTTATATTCTGTCCTTTTCTCACTATCTTGCAATTTCTCCACTCTTCTCACAGGAGCTACTTCCTCCTGTCTTCCCCTTCGTCTCCTCAACCACTTTCTTTGCAGCTCTACCTTGGCCATCACTAAGTGATGGTCCGAGACTCCATTCCCCCACCCTCTCCACACCCTTGCATCCAACACTTGTCTTCTCATTCGCTCATCCACACACACGTAGTCTATCATTGCCTTTCGTTCAACAAGTTCACCATCCATCCTCCTCATTACTTTCCATGTATACCGGTGGATCATCTTATGACGAAAGTAGGTGTTGGCTATTGCCAACCCCTTACCAGCACAGATGTCCACCAAAGCACTACCATTCCCATCTACTTCAGCTGGCACACCCCACTGACCAACCACTCCATCCACTCGTACATTCCCAATTTTGCCTGCTAAAAATAGAGGCGGCAAAACCTCTTCCTGTGAAGTACGAAGACTTAATGTACAGTATTTGGTGGCTATACTGTGCTGTGTGTAGTGCATATCCCAATTCAGCAAATGACTTCCTGGGTTACAGAAATCCATTTGCCTTGTGACTCGGTGTGGATTCCCATGAAAGTGTTGTTACATTGAGTGGATGATAATTATAATATTAATAATAATGATAATAAAAAACTCACTGTTCTATGAACGCACATTTTATTATAACAAAGACCGAGTTCCTGTGTTGGGCACAGAGATAAAATGAGGGTTACGAGGGGGCAGGGATGGAGGAAAAGGAAAGGGGGAAGGGATAGAGGGAGAGGAGAGGAGGGACAGGAGGAGGGAAGGAAGGGAGATAGAGAAG